>NC_072854.1:83345485-83648515 GCF_028858705.1 Grus americana
TCTGCAGTCAGAGGCATACTTACAAGTTCTTCAAGGGGGAGAGACAGCAAGACTGCTACAATTCAAAAAGTTACACTTGCAAATGAAAGGTTACCAAACCTCCTTTCAAGTAATTATTTGTTCTTGCTCTGCAGTCACTATTGGATTTAAATGATCTTTTCTGTCATGTCTTAACTCCCTTGAGCTCTTGGAACTCACCGTTAACATCCTCCTCTTTTACCTTTTCCCCACAAGGGCCTTTAACTCTGTACTGGTTATGTTCTTCCTAGTTTCCTTCCTTGTCTTTTTCCAGAAGAGGCTTTTTATTAACCTTTTGGGATCTTAGGGCTGACCCACTTTATGGCTCATTGACCAGTTCTCATTCCTTGAGTTCTTTCTCAGAGAAATTCACGTCTGTTTTCCTTTAATTGCAAATCTTTTATGATTCTCTCAAGCTTCCTGCATAAAAAATACTTGAATGTTTTCCAGCAGCACAGATCTTTCAAAACACAGTTCTGCCACCATGGGTTATTCTTATTTACAAGGCCACTACACTTAAGGAAATTACTTAAGAAAGAAAAAGTATTATCCCAAATAAGACCATCTAAATCTGGTTCTTAATTCTCTATTTTTTTTCTTGAAATAATATAATTCTGATTTATGCATATGATGTATTTAATGCATTTGCCCCTTAAAACAATGATCTGATCCAGCAATCCCACCCATCTTTAGAGCCATTAAATATAATATGAAATTGCCATTTAGAGACCTCTGTTCACCCTGTGTACACAGCTTACATAGTCTGAAAATATTTGGAGATGCAGTTATTGAAAAGAAACAATGGGGAGAAACGTGTATTACATTGGACCTAAATTTTAACAAAATGATTGTTTTTTGTGAATGTACTGATATTTACATTTTTATCATCTGAGGAGGGAATCTAACTTCTGAAGAACGAGCCACAGGGTTTGAACAAACAAGAGCATTGTGTTCTTCCTGAGAGAAATCTACTGCTCTCTGCTTCTTCCATATTAGTAAATACAATTCAGTTATTTAAGTACTCAGCACAGGACTTTGCCTCATCTGAAATGTAATTATTTTCTGCAGCTTATTCCCTGCAGCAGTGCTAAAGCATAAAGCAGATTTTCATATAGCAATCACAGTATAATAGTCTCAACAGCACTTTCCATTACTACTCTGTCAAATCTCAAAGCCTTTCCTGGTGATTTAAGAAACATTTATTATTATTCCACTTCACAAACAGAAAAATTAAGGCACCAAAGAAATGCAGCTTGTCCACCTGGCAAATCAGAAGACACACAGGAAACTCAGTAGAGATTTCCTGACAACCAGAAGCAGCTTTCTGAAGTGGAGCAGATCATGTTTCTTGCCGTGACAAATGACAGTTTCAACTAATAACTGTCTCTGTGTGTATCCAGAGTGTGAAGCTGTGTAGTTGTTCTTAATGCTCAGGAAAGCTCACCAACTTCAGATATTCAGGGGGCTAGCACATGGTAGAAATTCATAAAAAAAAATCAAGGAAAAATTAAGAGTCAGTTCTTCAAGGTGAATATGTAACAAAGAATTCTGTTGTTGGCTGCCAAATTCAGCCTTATTGGGGGGGGATATGACTGACAAATTACAATTCAGTAAGCAGAGAAAGATACAAAACTTCACAACAATTTCCATTCTGTGTAGTGGCGGAATTAAAAGGTTGGTCTTAAATATCTGCAAGCTGTTTCTGAGATCCATAAATTGTACCATCACTCTGAGAACAGGATGTATGCTTCAGAGTAAAGTAAAACAAACAGACTGATTTAACACAACAGCAACAGCAAATCACCCCTGACATTGCAGTATTTTTCAAATAATCCTCTATCCAAAGACAGCAAAGTACAAAGATAGGAGAATTAGAGAGGAACTTCTGCTGGGAATGATTCTTGTCTGGATAACACCTTACCTTTAAAGTTTCCACAGCATCACGTCCATTTTACATGGCAAACTATGACCAAGACTAACTTAATTTTCTTGTTTGCTGATGCTCATTTCCACATATTCGTCAGCATGCCCTGCATGTTTCATGCATTTAAGTGTTCTCAAAAAGTTGGGAACACTTCTGCCTGAGCATTTGCAACCTTGGAGCTTATATTTAGTATCATAGATATTATACGTACAGAAGAACTTATAAGTACATTACCCTTATTATTTCGCTGCCACTAACTCTGATAACTTTTTCTAGTTTCTACGATTTCTGAACATTCCCTACAGTGTACTACAGTTTTCTCAGGCTTTTCAGACTGACTTAAACAGGAATCCTCCCAAATTGCTCAGCTTTGCCTAAGGACAAGACTTTTGTCATCTCCAAAGAGCCCATCTTCACTGAACATGCTTTATCCCTCTTGGTACCAGATATAAACATTTTTTACATGCGTTGCTTCAGCATAGTAACAACTCAGTACTGCTATCTGAAGCAGCTGCTTTCAGCTGCTCCTGGCTGTGGCATAGCCAGACCCAGAACTGAGAAGAGGAAGGCTGCTGGACTTCCCCTGGCCTCAGTAACCTCGCTCCTTACTTCAAGGATGTCTTTTTTTTTAATTGAGAAAGAATAAACCAGGGAGCGGGAAAACTGGATTTCAAAAAGTCAGATGAGAAAAGGATGGTGGGAAAAAGAAAGAGAACCTGAGTCTTTTAAGTCAGAGGATACAAATATTAGTCCTGACATTGCCAGCATTTTGTGCAGGTGAATTGTCCCATTCACTTTAAAGGCTCTGATCACATAGCAATTGCAACCAGAAGAGAACAACTTGGGCTATCCAATCCTACAGGCAAAGAAGCAAGAGGTGGACTGCTGCCTAAACGTGTACACTCTCAGCCCTGCCAAATGAAACCGAAGGTCTGCTGATCCTGCTGGTCTTGGCACCCTGCATGAAAAAAATTGATCTTTGATTGAAGATCTCTCATCTTCAGTAATGCTCAGCTAAGATGGGTGAATTCTCTAAATGAGTGCCTACTGTGTTTGAATAAATGAGAAATGCCGCCATGCAGTAATAAGGAAGGATGCTTAGAGAAAGGAAAGGAATAGGCACGCCCGACTCACTAGGCACAAGAAAGGCATTGGTACTGGTCCAAAGAGCAAAAACCAAGTGAAGTTAGTGCCAAACAAAAAGACAGAGCAGCACACAGGAGGCACTAAGAGGCTTAAACTGTCTACTTAGAAGGTATTTCTTGTTGAGATTGACTCCTGCTTCCTATGTCTAACAGTTTATTTCTGTCTTCAGTGAGTGTTAAAGACTTCTTGGCATGGCAGGCTTTCTCTTTAGGATATCTGGCAAACCGCAGATATAATGAAGCAGAAGCTGAGGGCTCCAGCAGGTTTTTCCCTGTCAGAGGTCCCATACCTGTGAAGTCAACCAGCAAAGATCCAAGCATATGCTATTCAACATGCACAGGCTACAATATGTGATACTTTTAATATTGCATACCTTGCAACCTCTAAAAGGTGACTTTGAAAAGGTGGCAGCAGGATTGCCTGAAAACAGGCAAGAAGCTACAATATCACCAGGGAAGCAAAAGCTCACCACAAAGGATTTACCTATGCAGCCAATGCTTGTGCTAAAGGAGGTAAACCCCTGCTGTGCAGCTCCACAGAGATATTTCAAAATAGAAAGAGAGCTCAGACAAACTCAAACACCTAGCATGACAGACTGAGACCAGTGACTGATGAGAACCTCTTGATTGCTGATGTGTCAAGCCTTACACATTGAAAGCGAGGCAAACAACTGACTGCTATCCCACAGCTTTTTGCAGTGCTCTGCTGCAGACTTTCTCAAAGCAAGCTGTTCCCTTCCTGCTCCCCCACCTCTCCTCATCACACTGTAGCTAGCACACCCCGTCTTTCAGACTGGAGATGGTCACTGTCAACCATTATTAACTACTTCGTAGATTTTCGAGGCTGTGGTGGGTAGGAATTTGCACAGGCCATGCTGGGAGGGGAACCCCAGGATCCCACGCTGGCACACTGTACTTCTTCCAGTACTTGACTCTCAATTTTTTTCGGCCTGTGCTCCGCTACAGAAAAGTAACAACAGCACCCTCCGCTGGCCTCTGCCATGAAGACACCCGCAGTAAAGGGGTTGATTGGAGCTGCTGCTAGATTTGTTAGGTTAAATCTAGAGAAATACACCTTTATACTAAACACGCAAATAGGTCATGTTCTTTGTAAGTGGCCTCCAGCTGCCTCCAGTCACTAGTCATACATATCTTAAAAGCAGGGGCAGTGACTATAAAGCTTATGCACAGAAAGAGCACTTAATTTCAGTGTTAATAACAAGATTCATAAATTATGTTACCATACCCGAAAAGATGTATTTCCCAAACAGACTAATCTTAATTAGCACTTTAGTTATAGTACCAACCTTATTTGGGAGCTTGCAATGAAAAGTTAAATTGGGTATTATCATCATCATATTTTTTCCTTGAAGATTTCTGGCCATTAGATATGTGCAAAATTAAAAAAAAAAAAAAAAAAAGGACAATCTAGTCCACTGCACCTGAGGAAGACAGGTTGTCTGTGTGCATGAGAGCCTGCAAAAAATGTCTTTCATTTGATCCAGCAAAAATAGAGCTCCAGGGGGGAAACAGCCCCCCCCCCAACTGACTTCAGACTACCAGATCACACTGCCTTTTTTATTGCAAACTTTCTCTGAAATGACTATTTTGCTTCTCTTAATTAAAAATTATTGATAGACAAAAACCACAATACAATAGGTAGGCCATTAGAATAGATTTGATTAAATCCTAACTAAATTATAACCAAAGCTGTCTGAAGATACAGACACAGGCTTGCATATCCTACCTTTGAAGATGCAGTTATGGAAATTCTTTCTTCTGCATATTTTTATATACCTTTATACTCTTTTGCCATGTCTTTGAACACAGGTCACACTTTTAGCAAGATGCAATAAATGGCCTAGTGCTGCAGACCTTCTAAGACTACAATTTTGTACTTGTGATTCTCTACAATTTGTATTCTCAAAAAAACCCCAGTACTTAGCATGACATATGTAATGAACACCTGATGTCAGCAACCTAAGGAACAATTTGATGGTTGGACTTGATGATCTTAGATGTCTTTTCCAATCTTAATGATTCTGTGATTCTATGAATTGGGACAAGCAGTCCCAACATATGATGATCCCAACAAGCATCATGAATTAGTTAAAATCACTGTTGATTTTAGCTTTGTCGTTGATGCCACTGACTGAGGTCTTTTTAGTACATCTCTCACATTTAAACTGACAGATTAGGTTACACATATCTCAAAACATTTCATAGTGATTAATCAAACTCAAATTCAGCTGTTCAGTTTCTTTCATTAAGGTAGTTTGAAATTCTGTATATTTTTTTATTCATTAATCAAGTGGCTGTACCACCTTTGCCTAGCTGAGATTTAGACATTCATTACTTTTTTAAAAAATCTGGGCCAAAAAAATGTGAAAAATAAAACAAACAGCAGCAGTTTCTGATGAAACATTCTCTGCAATGGCATAGTTAAGACGAAGCAAACACAGCTGCACACAGGAACAAACCTCTTAAAATGTTTTAATAGCAAAAATGATTGAAGCCCTTTTACTGCAATGTTGTCTGTTCCATAAGAGGATTGGAAATCTGCCATTGTATTATACTGGATTTTGCTCCAAAATAAACTACAGCCAGCACAGCTGGAGCTGACAGAAGTACGTCCAGGATAAATACCTACTCCCTGCCCTTCATCCCAGCTGTTAAATCATTCTATCCTTTTTCCTTTCACAGCATGTAGCACTGGACAGTTTCTACTCTCTCCTCTCTGCAAAGCTCCTCAGCTCTCCTCATCCTGTAGTTACAAAGACCTGGTATGCTCTTACACAAACCCTTATTTCACCAAACCCCAATTCACCAACCCTACAAACAACCGTATCACTTCCTAACAACTCTGGTTCCTCCTATAACAGTTGTTGCACTGCCACTCTGTCCTCTGAATGAAGGAAGCTGGGGGGAAAAAAATCACTAAAGGTAACACCAAAAAGCATTTGCAAAGGGGTTCAAACAAAGCTTGCACTGACAACCTTAATTCCACCATTTCCTAATCTTTAAATAGTTAATATCTTATTACTTAATAATTACACATTATAATTTATTATATATTTATAATTTGAATTATATTTTAATGATGTATTAATATGTAATATTAATATAGCTTCACAATATTACTATTTTTATAATTATGATTTATTATAAATGCATAATCAGATATGATTACTATGGAATTATAATTGTAGCTAAGACTCTTATTTAATAAACTTACACAGACACAAGTTTATAAAAAGAAATGAGAAGGACAAAGGTTTTGCTATCCACATGATGATATCATCAAACAACTACTTTGCAAGAATTTTGCAAAAATCTCTCAAAGGTTAAGAGATCTGCATAGTACTTACTTTCTCCAAGCAGTTTCTCTTTAATGTAGTTCCTGTGATAACATCTGCAACTCTGTTTCTTCAAACTTTCTCCTTTTGTCTTTTTTTCACTATTTTCTTTTATCATACTTTTACAGTTCTCTGCTGTGCTCCATTCACTGGGGCAATTTATTCAGCTGGGCCATTTGAAGTCTAAGGCATTTCATGTTCTGTCATGGTAAAACCAAACATAAATAGTTGGCATGATTATTAAATTCATTAAATGATCATGTTTTATTTTACTGTGTTAGAAGCAAAAGCAGTTCCATTTCCAAACATACAATATAGTCTTGGCACTTTTCTCCCAATAAAACCAATATTTTGTTAAGCCAGCTACTATTTTTATTTTTCAGAGAGATGTATTTTAATGATGTTAAGGAGGAGGAGATAAAGTTCAGTTGATGTCTGCCATTGAGCCACGGTTCATGAACAAATAAAATCCTGCAGAAGCAATCAGAATAAAGAGCGGGAGAATGCTGGTTACTGCTTCACAACAAGGGTAAATCCGGAAAAGCTGCTTTTCGGGACAGGAAATCGCCTGGCTAAATGCAGCTGGCTAAGGGATATGAACCTATGTAACAACTTCTGTTTCTCTTCCAGGGGAGTTTAATGCAGAAAACAGGCATCTTCACAAGCAGGCATTACAGAACAGCAGATACCCTCAGGACGCGCAGAGCTGGAGGGGAAGGAAAGCAGCTGCAGTCCCTGCTCAATGTGTCCTCAGGTCATCAGTAGGAACGAGTCTATCACCTGCCTAGCCCCCTGGCTCCCATATAACTCTGAATGCAGTATGTACACGCATGGCAGCCTTAACAAACAATAAGATGAACGACCCACAGCACACGGGTTAGATCCCTCATACCCTCCGGGGTGGGAGGCGAGGCACCCGTGGTACGCGCTGAGGTAACCGCGCAGCACCGACCCTCACACCCTGAAGGGACCCGCTGGGCCTGGCAGGGCCTGGTGTGCTGTGCCGCCTCCTGCACCCAGACCAGCTCCGCTTCTGCCCTCAAACTGGTGAGTGGAAGCCGTTCCACTCGCCCTACGAGCCCTAAAAATAATAATAATTTAGAAAAAATAGGAAAAACACAAACAGAATTTAAACCCATCAACAAGCTGCTCCTAAAAGCTTTCCCATTTCTCATTTTCCTCTTACAGAGCCATGCCCAGCCTTCAGCACACGAAGCGGCTACGTCTGCGGAGCAGCAAGCCGCCAAGCAAACCGGCAGCTAAGTCCCGCTACCCCGGCGGGCCACCACAGGCCACCACAGCCCGCCCGCCGCCTGCGTCCCGTCCCGGCCGGCGCTGCAGTGCCGGCGCCACGCCACTAGGGGGCGCGGTGGTGCCGAAGAGACAGCGCTAGGCCGGAGCAGGCGCCGCGCGGCCGGGCCGGTATAAGAGCGGACCAGGGGGGCACTGACCCGCTGCCCGCGTTGTTTGAGGGGAAGGGCCATGCAGAATCCGCCTCCCTCCGGTTCGTCGCTCTCTCGTTTCCCTCACGACCCCGGGGTGCCTTCGTGTCTTTACCTCACCCCGTATCCCTACGCCTCGAGGCGAGAGGAGCGTGGGGTGGTGCAGGTTGAGGCTGCTCCCGGAGTGAGGCAGCTGAGGGAAGCCATGAGCGAGCCTTCCCTGTCTCTTGCTGTATATGGATGGGGATGGATGGCCACTGGCTGGAGGTGAGGGGTCCTGGACTACTGTCATTGTCTCCTTTTTGCTGACAGAGATGTATCTTGGAGGGGGTGAGGATGCAGCTTAGTCTGGGGGCTGTAGATGATGCCCTCCTGCCAGGTAAGGTGCCAGCTCTCTCCCATTCTTCTGCTTGACACTGGAGGAGCTACCAGACTTCTTCACCCTTGTGTATAGGCTAATGGCTTGTACAAGTCATATGGCAGCAGGAAAGTAACAGCACAAATACAGATACAAACATAGGTCTACAAAGGTAATTAGGGGACTGGAGCATCTCTTGTATGAGGAAGGGCTGAGAAAGCTGGGTCTGTTTAGCCTGGAGAAGACTGAGAGGGGATCTTATCAACCCTTATAAATATCTAAAGGGTGGATGTCTAGAGGATGAGGCCAGACTGTTCCCAGTGGTGCCCAGTGACAGGACAAGGGCAACAGGCACAAATTGGAACACAGGAAGTTCTATCTGAATATAAGGAAAAACTTCTTTACTCTGAGGGTGACAGAGCACTGGAACAGGCTGCCCAGAGAGGTTGTGGAGTCTCCTTCTCTGGACATACTCAAAACCCACCTGGATACAATCCTGTGCAACCTGCTCTAGGTGATCCTGCTTTAGCAGGGGGGTTGGATTAGAAGACCTCTAGAGGTCCCTTCCAACCCCTACCAATCTGTGATAGGATATGACATACAAATGATAAAAGTGCATATGGCAAGAAAGGGTGCTGTTGGCTGGATCTTGTGTGTTAAATGTTGAATGCAAATTTGCTGTAAAAGTTGGTTTGTTTACTGTTTTGTTTTAGCCCAGGAGTTATATTTGTGTCTCAGGTCTTTGCAGATGTCTTGAATGCAGATTGGCTAATGATCAAAGAATCCTCATCCTGTGAGAATTCAGCCCTGAATTGTAGGTTTGACACACAGCTCAGGAATTTGCTGTTGCTCTGCACAGATACCTCACCTTGCAGTCCCCCACACAATCCTTTGCTTCCAGCTATGTTCACTACCCCTTCCCGCCCTGTTTTTTATATCTCAGAAAGGCCAGACTGGCATTCTATAGGCCACTCACCAACAAAAATGTCTTCATCACTACTCCAAGGATGGCCCTACAGCTGAAAAGTTTCTGCAGCGACCATTCAGAGGGCAGCCTTGCCAAATACAGTTTCAGACAGTGAGGAAACATGAAGCTGCTCAGACTGTGTCTGAGCCCACTTCCTAACATTGCACAGTCCTCTGAGCTAGTATGGATGTCAGCAGCAACTAGAGTAGATTTAGGATACTGGAGTTAAAAAGCCTCTCTAGGCATTAACCTGAGAAGGATTCAGCAAGATTCAGGATTCTTTGCTTCCACAGCTGAATTCTCAGCTGCTTGAATGAGTAGATAATCAGGGCTGAAACAGATGATTTCTAACATGTGGGGCTTTATTAGCTGTGAGCCAAATGCTTTGTATTGTCTAAGTATCAGAAGCGAAGGGAAGAAAACTAACTCCCTTTACTGGATGTAATCATCCTTATTTAAATGGGCTTTTAGTCTCTTCACAAGAACCTTGATGAGTAAAGAAGACACGTTCCCTGCCAGGATGTCGTAGATGATACGAAACCCCAGACACTGGGCTAAGTGATCTTTAGCACTCAAATCCACCTCCCTCTGTTGTCAGTCTACATCTAGTCCACCTCCCTTTTCCAGTCAGCTCATACCCAGCTGACTGATATATCTAAGGGAATCCCCACTGAAGGGAAATACCTAACTGTTTTAGTTCCTCTTTTATGGGTTTTTCCACTGGGGGTGGGGACGGGTGCAAAGAAGGGGGTAAACCTTAAGTCAGAGAAAGCAGAGAAGGCTAGCCAAGAAGAGAACATATTCTACTTGAGCTAACATGGAGTTAAACTATCCTTCTGGGTTCTGGAGGCATCTGGGAAACTGAAGGCTGCAAAGAACAATTAAACAGTGAAAAGCTATGAATCCTTTTCAGTGCTTTTTAATCTTAGATCTGCAAATTGCTGAGTCTTGTTTTAAACCCCAAGGAACATGCAGCATGGACAGAAATTTCAGGGTTTTCAAGACTTTCTTACCAGTCTGGAATGCAGACTGCATCTCCAAGCTTGAGTCTGTTCCTATTGCGTCTTGTGCAATAGGGAAGTCTGCAGAAGAGCCTGAAATCAGTGTATAACCACCCTAATAGAGGCAAAACTCCAAATTGAAACAAAGATACTGATGTTCTGATGCTTCTGTTTCACAGAATCAGTCTTTTTTTTTTCTGTTCACTGTGTAACATACTTAATTCTTCTGCAAAATTTTCTTATGGTCAAGTATTGGCCAAAATTACGAAACCACAGGTTTTTTTCCTTTCAAGCTATTTGCATTACTCTGATTAGTTTGTGGGGGTGAGTTCCTGCTTTTGGTGCATAGGCATTACTTTATTTGAAGCCAATGGAAGCTTTGACTGCCTTAAGGATTATGGGTTAAGGCCCTACATTTGTACTGTATTATGCCACTGTATGACCTAAATGAGATTAGAATAATAAATCCTGATTTATTATGAGGGCTTTATTTAGACATGTTTTGAGTATGAGGTCTGTGTCAGGATTTATAGTGAAATCTAACGTGCCCAGGCACAGAGAAAACCCAACAATGAAAGGACATTTTTTCCCTTGAGAAAACTGGTTCCCAGCCCTCTGTTTGGCTTTTGTCAGAGTTGCTAAATGTTGAATGGCACAGAGACGCTGGATCCCAAAGATGGTGACGTAGTCCGTGACTTGGAGACGAGCCCACACCAAGTGAAGGACGGAAGTATCCCATCAGCAGTGTTTTCCAAGGCTAAGTACTCATGCTCTGCAATGCAGTAGCATTCAAAAAGTTTCCAATATATGGTTTTCAGAATCCAAAGACAAATGAGATATTACAGTTTCAGGATTTACCAGCTAATTCATCCATCATGTTGAACAGCACTAGTTTATGTGTCTGCCCTGTAGTTACATCAGATTCCTGAACCTGTTGCAAGGGAATGTCCATTTTTTTCAGCATCCCGGCCACCATCTCTTGTCAGGAAACCTAACATCTTGTCATGTAATGCACCAAATTGCAATGGCTTATTAGACACAGAAGGTGTGTGCTTATACCACATAGTTCAATTTATCTATTCTAATAGCCACATTACTAAAAGCTTCCGAGGAATTTGCCTTTCAAAAAATTATTTAAATTTAAATGAGTGGACTGCAAGGACATGAGCTGGTGTTTCTGTGGGACACAAAATGAAGAAAGAGGAGGTGTAAGTGTTTTGACAAATTTGGGTGAATTAAGTCATCATGAATTCCACAGTATCTCTACCTTTTATCTAATTCAAAGAGTCTTAATACTCCCACTCTCCACCAGCTAGTTGACAGATCTTGTTCAACAGCAGATTTGTCCCACTTGGGTTTTTTTAGTAGAAATAGCAAGAATTATTTCCTTCAAAATGTTGTTGTTGAGTTTTCTAATCATAGGCCTCATGGAGTGTGGAGCAAAAGAAAATGTTCAACCAGAATACCATTTTCCTTTTCTTTGGTTTGATATGAGGCCTGCCTATCTGGCAACCTCTCCTAGTATGTCTCAGTTGGGGTGGAACTGGATGGAATGGCCTCTCACAATTTTCCAGATAACTTTAGGAAAAAGCAACTTTTGAAGAAGGACAGACTTTAAGGTCCAGCTATGATACTTTACTCAGTACTTGAGGTTTAAACCATGAGAGCCAGGTATTTGTAAGAACCACAATCCAAGAAATCATGAAACCTCAAAAGAATGAAAAGCCTGCCAGTGTAACTGTGGACAAACTCTATAGACTACCACAGTATAAAATAAAAGATTAAGATGGTTCAGTATCTAACAAAATCTTGAAGTACTTTATCTTCTTCACTTCTAAGAAGTGCTCCTTTCTGTAAAACCCTTTCCAACAGACTTTTTGAACTGCACACTAAATAGTGACAGTCATTAGGTCCAGAGCGCTTTAGCACAGTGATTCACTAACACTTGCCAGCAAAATTAATTAACTGCAAGTGACATCAAAGATGAGAACTGTAGACCTCTCTGCTCAGGAACAGGGCAGCAATTCAACTTGCAGAATCCAGATGCTTTGTTATCTGTTTATGTTCATTTCAAGTCAAATAGCAGTGGGACACTCTAGCTAAGCAATTTTTCAACCCTCGAGCTCCAGTCAAGTTTATTCCTTTGGACAATGACCCTTAGAAAGAAAACGGTAGCACAAACAAATCGCCTGGAATTACCCAACATTCCTAGACAGCAGGAGTGTGCTGAAGACCAAGCAGTGGCTGAACTTAAGTACTGGAGAGCTGCACGGAAAGTTTGGTCTATTAAGAAGTTTCTTGTAATGCTGCAATAGAGTTTCCCAACCAACTTTTGCCCACCTACAGGCAAGGACACAAGTTTGTGTCTATGCGACCACTGTTTTTTGCTGTCCCTTGGCAACACTGACCAAGGGAGCAGCAGCTTGCTTTGGCTGTTCACAACATGCTGCCCACAAAGCATGAGTTGGCAATCACACCTACAGGGGCACTAAGGGAAGCCAGCAGTTTGTTGAGTGGAAATGGATTCCTGCTTCTCTGTATGTTTTATAGTGTACTTCAGGCATGTGTCATTCTTAAAATCCAGGTGGTTTTGCTGATGGCATGCCATGGAAGCCTTTACCCTCATGTAGCAGGTTAAAGTCTTATAGCACAAGCTGTGAAGAGTTGTTATAGGTCACTGATAAAAAGCAATAGAAAGCTTATGGCCACCGTGGGTTAATGCTGGCCACAAGCATAATCAGAAAGTTTGTGCTGAGAGTGGAGAGCTGGTGTGTAACCCACTGAATTTATTACCACTGTACTCTGGCCTCTAGATAATGCACATGTGCACTGGGGTTGTGGAGGCTGAGGGATGTATAAGGCAGGCCTATTACTGGAACTGGGAAAGGCCGGGAAGAGGTTTTCCTTGTCTGCTAGAAGGAAGTATGCATCCATCTAGGGGAGATGTTTTCCTGATCTGGGAGATGGAACCTTCTGTAGTATGTATTAAAATATATTTTGTTGTATCTATTCTATTTGTTATACGTATTGTCTAAACTCCTGCCCAGGCCTTTTATCTTCCCCGTTGTTGCCTAATGAACATGATGGCCTGAGTACAGACAGCTTCTTTGACAAACTTGCTTCAGTAACTGTTCAGTTTTCCATGTTCTACCCTGGTATCGAGTCAATTTTACTTCTTCCAGGAAATACACAGGGTCTAGGAACAGCTGCTAATTTAAAACTAGGTCCAAGTTTATTTATGTTGAAGCCGTAAAATCCTCTTTCTGTGCAAGCTATAACATACCTCTGTACATGTACATGATTTTTAGTGCTTAGATATTTCTTATCCTCTCTCTTCTTTCCCATCATTCACTGTATATTCTGTGTACTTTTATACATAGTCAAATCGACACAGCCACTCGGTGCTGTGTATCACCCTGCTTCTGTGAACTGTTTATCCAGGATTTCCAAAGCTGACTGCTCCTGGTAAGGGTCTTAAAATCATATCTAGACACCTTAATAGAAGTCACCTGATTTACTTAAGCACTGAGAACCCACAGATCCCTTTCCAGTCAAAGGGAGCTGAGTTTGCTTAGCACCTTTAAAATCAAACTGCTTATGTTTCAGTACCTAAACGTGGATTTTGGAACATAGCTTTAAGTGTTCAGTGTAGGTATTTTTAGGGCAGGATGGGCTTAGAGATCTCTTTAAAGAACTATCCAAACTTATGTATGCTGTATTAATATTAATAAGCACAATTATAATAATTGTCATTTTCAACAGAATATTAGTTCTGAACTCCTCTTGGGGTGAGGCATTAATAATGGAAATCATTATTTTAGGTAGTACTCAGTGTCAGTATCTGCATACCCTGAACACTGTGTTAATTGACTGCATGGACTCTTTCAATGAAGGAATCTTTTTTCACTGCTCACCAGACACATGGGGTCCTCCCTGGAGTTACCTCCAGGTAACAAGCACTTCTTGTAATCAGTTTACTATAAACAACAGAACGAAACATGGCAGTGCTCCAGCCATAACCAAGGTATCTTTTAAAAACCTTGTTATTTGATCGTATATGATGCTATACATGACCTAGAGATATATGAAGCATTTGCACCATGCAACAAATGTCTAAACCACTCAGTTTCAGTTCTCACTTCTCACCCTTGTGAGTCAAAACCCAGCAGCCTGCCATAGTGCCTATTAATTTATAGATTTAATCCCAAGGGCACATCTGCACACTTGTGAGAAGGCGTGTCTGGTCAGCTGTTGCCACAGTGATGGCACAAGTAGACAACAACCAAGAAGAAAAGAACCTGTAGCTGCATGTATGCTTTGGTGAATTTGGGTATTTAGGGGGTTTTATTTGTTCCTGTATATGCCACGTTTGGAAGCCTTGATGTGCCTTTTCTCCCATTCTAATGAAATGTCTTATGTTAGAAGAAAAAGAAGATACTGAATGTGCTAGATTTGCTGTGCAAATTGTGTATTTCCTTATAAACAGAAAGGTTTCCGCAGTGCAGAGCTGAACCGTAACAGCTTATTGCAGTGGTTTGAATTTCAGGAGTACTTTTAAGGTGCTTAAAATTATTCCTAACAAAATGCAGCTAAATAAAGTACTTGCTAAATGGGAAACAGGACAAAAAATCCTACAAAGATACAGCGTGGCTGCCACTGGGAAAATGTCAGGTACCTGCTTCTTGTAGAAAATAGAGCATTACTTAACTAATTTAAAATCTAGATAATTTTCCTTAGAAAAAAAAATCAGCAGTAAACCGTTCAGGGGCTGGTGGATTTCTTTGTTTCTTAAGGATGGTAAAGATTTGTGCACAAACATCAGTAAAGGGCTGATGTTTCTGAGCTGTTCCCTGCCAATTGCTGACAAAGGCAGTCCTAATGAATCATTCTGAATTGTGATCATGTGCTACCAGCCCACAGTGAGCTGCCAAAGAGGAAGTGCAGCTTGTTTTCTTTCATTTTCTTGATTCCTATGCTGTAGGAAGATGAAAGGAGAAGGAGGAGGAGGAGGCAACAGCAGCAGCCAAACTTAATAAATAATTCTGACGATTCCTGATATCAAATGGAGGCCCCTGAGTGGGACCCACTGAAAAATGACACCCTCCCGCCGACCCTGACGCCAGCTGTCCCTCCGTATGTGAAGTTGGGCCTGACCATTGTATATACTGTTTTTTATTCACTGCTTTTTGTGTTCATCTACGTCCAGCTCTGGCTGGTCCTTCACTACAGGCACAAGAGGTTCAGTTACCAAACTGTCTTTCTGTTTCTGTGCTTGTTTTGGGCCTCCCTTAGGACTGTGCTCTTTTCGTTTTACTTCAAAGACTTTGTCACAGCAAATTCTCTCAGCCCCTTCATCTTCTGGCTTCTCTATTGCTTCCCAGTCTGCCTCCAGTTTTTCACCCTGACCCTGATGAATCTTTACTTCACACAGGTAAGCAACAGATATTTGGTTGATTAAATCTGACAGAATGGTAAAGCATTATTTTCTAATAATCATGAGAAAAATGTCATTTCCTAATGTACCTTGGCAATGCAAAAAGCAAATTTCAGTTATTTAGTTGGGAATTTTAACTTTTGATCTATATGCAAGTGATCAGTGTTATAATGAAACTGGAGTCTGAAGTGATCATTTAGGAATGGCAAATAATATATCTACTGTCTATTAAATGAGTGCAATTTAATTTAAAGGTTGGGGGGAAAAAAACGTGTAGGAGAGCTTGAAAGCTGGACATCCAAACTGCCGTTCTATTATTTTTTATTATTATTGTTGTTTTTATGAGATTTCATAAACCTCCTGGCTTAGCAGAGCTGATCTCTGTGTGCAGTCAGAACTATAATTTCTAATTTTGCTGGCAACACCCCACCCCAGTTTTTCACAAGTTGGCTAACATGTTTCTGAGTGAGATTTCTGTTCTGTGTATCATAATCAAAACTGTTGATCGAGTCCTACTGTGGACCCAAATTCCTATAATGAACTGTATTACAAATAGCAGTGACTCTGCACCCCAGGAAGTGCTAAGTGCTGTACAGAGATACACTCTCTATTTCAAGGACACTGTGATGTAAAGGTAAATTACCTGTATAGTGGAGTTAAAGAAATAGTATCTCCATTTCAGAAAGGGGTCTTGAGAGAGTATCTGTGCTAAGGACAGCTAAGAAGCCGGATGAGTTAGGCTGCACAGTGTTCCAGGCTGCTGCAGTTAGACTTACTTGGAAGTATTTACGGTGAGCTTGGGTATCTTGGCACTGGCCTGCAGGATGGGATATTGGCATGCTGAGGCAAAGAAAGGCTGCTGGGCTTGCCTAAGATCTCACAGGAAGCTTGCGGGAGGGCAGGGACTGGATTCTCGATCTCCTCAATCCCACTATGGACCTGGAGCAGGAAGCCAAGCCTGCACTTAGATGACACTTGCCGAAGTCTGCTTTCCCAGTGCAGGGGTAGTTGGCCAGGAGAGCACCAGCCAGCCCTGGAGCACCCCCGGCAGTGCTTAGGATGCTCTGGGTGTTGCTGTGGGCCCCACTTGGAACCAGCTCAGTGCCTGGGTCTGGGTGCTTCTGTAATGCCTACAGTGTTTCCCAGTGCTCTGTAGCGATTACAGGCCTGTCAATTCTGAACAGCCTGGCTGGAGAGATCAGACTGCTTGTGAGAGCTGCCATCCCAGAGCTGAAAAAGCAGCAATAGTAAGCATGACAGCTGTAAGAGGATCACTTGAGTTGTAGAGGGTATTAAATACTTAGAACCACATACACAGTTTTGTGCTTAGGTTTACTTTTCTGGATTCAGCGTCTGAAACACCTGCTAACTCACCCTGCTCCCACTCCCTGGACTTGCAATATATTAAGGGATTACAGGAACCTTTCATCTACATACTACTCAAATCCAGCTCAGGCATGTGGTGACCTATGCTTTATCCCAGAGCTATTGTGAGAGTCATTTGATAATGGTGTAGTTCCCCAGGGGCAAACGTCCATCATCACACAGTCCATCCCCATCACAGCGGCTGGGACTAAGTCATAGCCGTAGGTCAGACTCTTCCCTCAGACACACACATAGGGCTGCTGTGGAAGTCTGGAGGCAGAATGCCACATCCTCGCTCTTCAGCAAGAGAAGCCGAGGCTGGTGTGAGCACAGAGGGGGCACACCAGTCTGCCCTCTGTGCCAGCACTTGGGGGCCTCTACCTAGTGGGTAACTGATTCCTTTCGTCTAAGGAAGATCTAAAAAGACAGCATACATAATGCACACATGTGTCCTTTTAACTTATTTTTGGCATTGCTGTCTGATATCATTCAGGAAGTACAAGTCAGTGATTGGAAACAGAAAAAATGCTAAGGCTATTGGTTCTGCCTTTGAGACAATTTCTGCTTTGTCACCATGAGACCTCACAATCTGCCTCTGAGCCTGTCTGTAAGAGAGTGTAATAGTTACCTGTCTGGAAGAGCTGTTGTCATACTTTTGAAATATTTGCAGGGGACTTTCGGAGTTTGTGATGTCCATCATAATCTTTAGAGATCATGGGCCACTGTAGACAGGCATATTATTAGTATTGTTGTTTGTTTTAGAGCTGGTTGCTCTCGGTGAAATCTCATCTCAAATATCTCACCGGCTAAAACAAAACCTTAAAAAATACAAGCACAGCCACTGTAGGAATATAATGTAAGACAGAGAATAAGTGCACATATTTTTAATTCACTGTTATTAATTCTTCTAACCATTAAAAGGTGGTTTGGCTTGAAATTCAGCATCG
Organism: Grus americana; assembly: GCF_028858705.1. Classification (NCBI taxonomy): domain Eukaryota; kingdom Metazoa; phylum Chordata; class Aves; order Gruiformes; family Gruidae; genus Grus; species Grus americana. Next base: position 83,363,443 of record NC_072854.1, read on the forward strand.
TCTTGAGACTGTATATTTAATGTGCATCTAGCTTTCCACAGTAGGCAAGCAAGAACTAGTGTGAAAGGGGTGGGGAGAGAGAATTTTGTTTTCAGTAATGGCTTATAACTTCACAGACCTGTTCAGAAACAACTTTTATAATGTTTTTCTCTAGAAGGCAGGCAAGAAGGGTCTGCAGCTGTGTCTCGTTGCATGAAAATCATGCGATTTAACTGGTGCGTAGCTAGAGGGAAAGAAGTGATCTATGTATAGTATAGGGACAAGGCACTGGAAGAGACCAGACCTTAGGGGTCTTTTCAATTTGCAGGTGTTTATTATCTGCTGTATGGCACCCAGATGCGTGGCACTGCTAGGAAAACTTTCAGACATAGCTGTGAAAAGAAAAAGTGGTTTCAAAAATATTGCAAATCCTCCTGGCCAAACAAAAAAACACATTTGGCAAGTGCCCGAGGGCATTTTTCAGAATAATAAGCACCTTAGAACTTGACAGAGTTAGCCACAACTATTCTCTATGTAATAGGTATCCCAAAGCAATGGGGACACAAATTCAGACTGTATTTTATGTGTAGCAAGACAAACAAGCCATGATGGCATCAGCACAGGAAGGGTTGTTCCCAGACCTGAGCATCACCATCAACAGATACAGCAGAAGGAGCTGTAATGCGCTGGGGAAGGTTGCTAAAGTGGGGGATCTGTGGATGAAAGTGACAATCAAAATAGTTTTGACTTGGAACAATTCCTGTGGGATCTTTGGATTAAAAGCCAAATTCAGGGTCCTTTGCTATGGTCTTGATGCCCTACTTATGGCAGAATAGAAGATAAGACTGCTGCAAATAAGGCTTATGCAACATTAGCACCTCTCAGAAATCATACAGCAGAAAATATGTATGATTTCTAGTGAGAGCACTAAATTTATTAGAATTTATTAATCCTGTATCTGTATTCATTCTCTTCTAAAGAAAAAAAAATAATTTGACCTACCCTTTCAGGATAAGCCTGCATCTACTTAGAAGTCATTAAAATAAATCTCAAGTGAAGATAAGATCCAGTGGCACTTCTGTGAAGCAGTAGCCCAACACTGGTAAATAACTGCATTGTACCAAGCCAGAGCAGATACGAAGCTGAAGTGTGCGTTTCCACCTACAGAGACCAAAAAGCCTGTAGATACGTTTGCCTCACACCTGCAGCTCCCACAGGTTTATTTTGCTGCTTGATAAAGCAAAGACTGCAAATCAGCAAATGATGTATTTTCCACTTGAAGTGACTCCAGAGAGCGAGGATCCCAGGACTCAGGCACTCTTTTATTCGTGTCCTGCCTGGCCAGATCTTCCCTGTCCCTGACAAGAGGAGACTGAGAGGAGTCCTCAGGCTTTACAGTCAGTGCTGTGGGCAAAAATGTAAAGAGGCTCCGGGAAATAAAATAAGTTGCCTTTTCTGGTGTGTGTATGTGAGGTGGACAGAGAAAGGCTTTGCTTCACTTTGTCCTGTTTGCTTCAAACTTTACATTTCCCTGGGGAACAGGATAAAAATGAAGCAGGAGGAAGGCTAGGATGGAAGGTTACAGACTCAAAATCAAGGTCAGGGCCAAAGACCGTGAGCTGTAGGGTATGCTGGAAATCCCAGGCCTCCTCTGTGGCCAGGCACAGTAAAACATTTGGTGGGCTGTAGGTTTAATTATCTGGTTGGGAAATTCTCTGAGACCTAGGAAACGTAGTGCTGAGCTAAAGAATTGTGAGACTGTATGGGTGGAGAAGGGCTGGTAGGCAGGTTTACCTCTCCTTCCTCCTCCTTAACCATCTTCCCTTTTCTCTGGCATCCAGATTGAGAAGCTTACCCTGCCTCCCAGGCAGGGCTGATAAAATCAGGGACTTTCAAATGAAGAGGAATTGTGCAGAGTAAGGCAGTTTAGAGGGCAGCTGGTTGTGCTGGAAGTGCCTGGCAGGGCGGGGTAAAACCAGCACAAGGCTTTCCACGAGGTTATGTGTATCTCTGGAACTGGGTATGTGTTAGTTCTGGGAAGAAAATGAAGAAAACTTCTCATTCTCTAATTACTGGGGATAGCATTTCAAAAGTAATACCACCAGTGAGAGAACAGAGGGCATTTTATTTAGGAGAAATACTTACTTTTAATAGAAATGAATGCACCATATTTTATAAAGCTTGTTATTAATTTAAAGCATGCTTTACATGTACGTAGAACTACCCAGGAGTCTAACTATGGATGGTAAAGCATCAGCAAATATGTTTGGCGTAAAACATTGCTCTTAGTATTGGATCTATAGGAGACAAATTGCAACTGCAGGCTGGCTGGCTGTCAGCATCTGACATGAAAAATGAAGTCATTTGACTTAGAATATAATTTGATAGGAAAGCTACACATGCAAGTTTACTGTGGCTGCCAGCCCCACAATGGTCCCTGTCCTTTCAGGACTATTTTTACCAATTTACACAAGACTGAGTATGTTAGTGAGTCATGTTGCTCATGTCTATAGGCCCTACAAACTCTGTAGAGTTTAGAGAGTAGACAGAAAACTTGCATATTTTGGGGAATGATTCAAATGAAAGAATGAACATGGGAGAAGGAGAATGGGGAAGGTGGGCCTGGGATTGGAAGATACACAGCAGAGGAAAGATGTATGTGCTGATGGTGAGGGACTCTGGGCCTGTATGAGGTTATGGCATATTTTCAGGGTGCAAAGAGTTGCATGGGAGTGCAAAGGGTTGCATGGAGTGTGACAGAGGAAGAGAAGCACCATGGTGAAAGGAACTGGCAAGGAAAAGTACACGCTATGCTCCTTATAGAGTTTTTGAAATGAGGACTGGTAAATAAAGCTGGACTTCATTCCTGTACAAAGGGCCAGCTTGAGACATATGCAAGCACTTAACACATACCTCAGGCTTTTTGGTAAGCTGAGCTGTGTCTCCTGTAAAAGTGAGTTGATCAGCTAGCACTAGAGGTACAGTGGAGGTTTGTGCCAGCCATCACGTCAGTTCAGCTAAATCAGAGCATGGACTGAAAATTGCTCCAGTGATATTTTCTTTTTCTTTTGCTCTGGGAATACCTGACTTGGCTTTGACACCTGTTGCATTGATACTTACAGGGCCAGAGTGGCTCCTGATTTAACTTTCATAACCGTAGCTGGAACCCCCCTAAGCTACAGCAGCCTGGCCCAGTCTGCCTTCTCTGCTGCCCAGCAGCTCTGCAGAGCTCTCTGCAGCTGAGCTAATGGGTTCCCATGCCATCCTCACTTCTCCTCTGCTGGGACCTGGTAAAATGTCTTTAAGGCCAGCTGTTTACATCAGTTCCTGCAACAGAAATTTCCCCTGGCTGTATGAAGGGCTTTTTGGAGTCCTTTTGTACTACTGCAGTTTTATATGCCAGACATATACCTCAGGGGAGTGGAGGAGGGAGTGTGAGAATCTCATTTGAGGTTTCCAGTCCTTTGGCAAAAACAAGGAGTCAAAACAGGATACTTCTCCTTTCAAGAACAAGCAAAAGGGGAAGTACTTTTAAGATGAAAAAGTAACCCTTTAGACATTAGAAAATTAGCAAGGAATTTCACTGAGTTTTCTGTGTTGCCATTCATCTTGGGGATCTCTGAAAGGTCTTCTTTAAAAAAAAAAAAAGTCTGCCTTCTGTTTGCTGTTTAGTCTATTCTTAGGAATAGCCTGGTTTGCTCTGGTTTGCTGGAAGACTTGCTTAGATGACTCAGATATTGACTAGAAGCTTTCTCAACACTGTTGCGGGGAGGGGCCATTGAGCAACCAGCCTCTTGAGCTAAATGACTGTTAAAAGCAAAAGCTGCACCCACGCACGAAAGGTATATTGAGATCAGCTTCTGACATCCTTACTCCCACTGAACAGCCCTTTATTCTGTGACAACCACATTGCTTCCAGCAAGGCTACTCATGAACTAAGGCCCCATGAGTGTTTAAGCAAAGTGGCAGAATTTGGCTGCCTGTATTTCTGTCTAGCAGTGAATTTGTAAGAGTGTCCATGCCTTATAGTGTAGCTTTCATTCTGTGTAGCACCCATGTTTTATGCAGTGTTCATTTTCTTTCTTAACAGTCATTTTACTCTGATAAAATTCAGAAGCATTTATCAGCTGAGAGAGGCCCACCAAATGTGGAATCACAATGACAGCTGTTTTGGCAATCTCGCATCTGGAGATCCTGCTGGATCTGCAGCAAGAACATCATTTTTGGTTTTAGCTAAGTTATCTGTGGAGCTTTTGCTACATAGGGCAGCCTTGGACTGGTTTACGTGACAGGAGTGCTCTGCGATGTTATAGGGGTGAGTGGGTCCTTTTTGGGCAACCACAGGAGATGGTGTTCAGGAACTTGTGAATTTTCTAGGTTTTGCGGACCCAGCACGACTCATTGCCCACTGCAAATTGCTTGTCTTTTGTAGTTCTTTGCAGAGGCTCTGAACACTGCTCTTCAGTGCTACTCCTGAAAGCTGTCAAAATTAACGGTACAATATGTGTAAGTGCTACTCAGAACAGGTGAGGATTGTGGAATGGCCCTAGAGACAAGTTTTACTTGTTTAGTTTCAGTGAGGTCAGGAATCTGTTCCTTCCCTCTTGCTCACAGTGTCTTCCAGAATAAGCAGAATAGGCAACAAGTCTAGTACAAAAAGTGTACAGGAAGTATTTTGAACCCCATCTCTTCTCTAAAAACTGACAGCCCCTCTTTGTATACCTCAAACACAGAACATTCACAAGCCTCTTGTATGTCTCCTTTCAGTAGCAAGTAAGTAAAACAACATAAAACTTCTTCCTGAAGTCCTGTGAGAATTCACGATCCAGGAATTTGGAGAATTAATCACAAAAATCTTTTGTAAGGGAAACTGCCAGAGATGTTAACTATTGAAAACAGTATCAATGGTTGCAGAAAATTTTTAGAGATTTTTTCCCCCCAACTTTTTAATTTTATTCTTGGCTATTATTTTTCTGGGGCCTGCTGAAAAGCTGTGTTCTCTGCTGGTTCAGCTAGTGCTAAGCAGGCTGATACGTCACAAAAATAATTTCCATCTCAAGGCAGCTGTTTATGGTGAATAGAAGTTAAATGACAAGTTGTTCCAGGAGTGCTGGAACAAGTGAAGCCTGATTTTCTCCAGATCTGTGTCTCATGCTTGACTTTGAGCTGTTTCCGTAACTGGGGCATTTCTTACGATACTTTGCTATGCAGACACTCTCATATTGGGTGATGTGTAGGATCATTATGCAGGATTCTCCTCAGAGAGGTCATATATCAGATGCATTTATAGTGTTCCTGACTTCTGTTGGGTCACTAATTTTTAGGAGGGTGGTAAAGGATCATGTGTTTGATGCTTCAAGTATTTTTCCATCAGTTGTCTGACTGGAGAGTTTTAAGTAAGATTAGTGGGGGGACAGATAAACAGGTTGATAGGCAGACACATGCCTACACATACATAGTGATCATATAAGTCCTGTTTCCTTGGGAAAGCATGATAATCATAGCAAATATTATGCAAGCTATACTAAAGGGCATGCAAAACTAAGTGAAATCGATAAGGCAGGATAACCTGAGGAGAAAACAATGAGGAAACAACCCAGACTAAGTCATACAGCATGAGGGTTTTTTGTAATACTAGCAATCAGCGTGCTTCGGTGTTGATTTAAATGAACATTTGCAAACTGAGTCTGTATGGAAACCATGTTAGCTTATGAAAAAGCAGTGATGCTTCCCTGTAATTTTTTTAATAAATAAGATATAAAATATGCTAATATATTTTTGAATAATTTCTGACAGTGGTTAAACACCTGTGACTGATATTACCTAGCTACAGTGCAGAAAACATGTCAGTATTTTATTTTTTCTGTTACAGAAAGGTAACTACTGGGCCTGAGCTATCTCACTGTAAAAATACATATTGTTGTATAGTGAACAGTCAGCAGAAGCCATATATACCTCAGTAAAATAGTGAGTTTGGTTCTCGATGGCATTCTTTTGGCAATGTAACATAGATACAAACATATATATCCAATTTCAGGCTAGGGTGCTATGATGGGCTCTTCATGTGAATAGAGCATCTGAGCTAATAGGCTGGTATGAACTGGTCTATGTGAGACACATGTATTGCTAGGTCATGTAAAAGCCTAATAATCTCCTGCCTCTATGATTATACTGGCTTTGGTCCTTTTGTGAATACTGGTATAAAGGACCTTATTCCCAAGCCCAGAGTAAGTGAAAATAATGGTGTAGACAATTTGTATACATTGTGATCGCCTGCTGAGTGGTTTTAATGTGCTTAGAGCTTGCCTGCCATGCATAAGCAATAAATGCAAATTTGTTATGTAATGAAACCTATCATTACATTTCTTGTGACCTGTGAGACAGGATTCCTGTGGATCACAGTGTCTGTCTTTACTTACATGTATCCCATGTTCGATGCAATATTTTTCTGTTTTGCAGGTGATTTTCAAAGCTAAATCAAAATATTCCCCAGAGCTACTGAAATACAGGTAAGAGCTATGCAAACATTCAATGTGGTAATGAGTAGCAGCAATGCTTTTTGAGAAACACTACATCTTTGATAATTTGTGGCTCTTGTATCTCAGCTATTCATATTTATATACCAATGTTTTATGATGATGGTTCTGAGGCCAGCTGCTTCCTATGACATTTAGAAATCTCTGTCATTTCCCAACACAAGCACCATTTTTAGATATTCACATATTTCAAATGCAAGCAGAAAACACCCTGGTGACTTGTTTACAGGTTAATAACATTTGTATTGCTAGGTGAATTCAGATCCAGTGCTTTGGTAAAGGTAGCAGAGTGATGAATTTATTTTGACAGGAATGAGTGGGACTGGGTATGTATTAATCTGTGAGGTCAGTGGTAATAAAAGACTACAAAGTTTTGGGAAGATGAGTTGTGAACGGGAAGAGCTAGCAAGAATGGATTTAGCTTGATGATGTGTTTGGGAGCTCACAGATAACCTCCCATGACTCCATAGAGTTGAGGTTATGGTAGCTTTGCATTTAGGTGGAGAGATTTGTTTGGGATTTTGTTGAGTGGGAGAGATTGTCGGGAACTATTTGAAAGCTCCCCAAAGAGCTGTAATGTCCAGAAAGCTGAGGAAGAGCTCAATAAATTACTTTTTATTGTTGCAATGCCTAAAAGCCTCAGTTGGGCAATGTTGCTTAGACAGGAGAAGAGAGAGAGAGGTTGTCTCCATTCTAAAGACAGAATTTACAATCTGAATTCAGGATAGGAAAACAGAGTAATTTGAAACTGAAATCTGACCTGTTATTTGCTGACTGTTAGGAGAACATAGTACTGTATCAACAGGTCAAATACTAACATTGTCCTTGCCCTGGAAAGTTTGTTATCCAACTGGGTTTTGATAGAGCTGGAGAGGCAATCGTCTGGAGCAAGTGCTTCAGAAACCATGTTTGGTAGAATGGCAGTACAGTGAGAGCAGGCTGGGGTGGGCTGTGCTTGGGCTGGTGAGGATGTGGGACACGCAGAGTGTGATGGCTGACTGAGGGCTGTGGACTCCATGCTGAACTGCAGCTGATGTAGAAATCGTCAGGATGGGAACAGAGAGGCTGCATCTATTTTGGAGGCCTCAGGAATGCTTTCAAGTTAGTGCATACCTTGGCCACATCCCAAACCACAAGGGGCAAGAGCTGGATGCTCCCTGGTAAACACTGTAGCATATAAATACATTCACCCCCCTTTGCACTCTGGTTTCTGTGGGAAGGAAATCCAGGAGTATGGGCTGGCAAACAGGCACAGCACACACCAGCGAGGTCCCCAGCCAGCCCCCAATGCAAGTGTGCCTGCCCCGATGGTACGCATCGGCGAGAGGAACAAAGAGGATGGCTTTGCACAAAGCCTGGGCAGCAGGTCAGGGTGGTATAGGGCAGGTCTGTGAACAGGTTCCTGGCTGGCTTTAGAGGTGAGAGGGAGAAGCTTTGAACCTCATCTGTTACTGATGTTTGTGGCAAGGCTTTATTCTTGCAAACTGCTTGAAACTGACTGTCTTCAAGCTATGAGAGCTTATGATAATTAGTCAATGCCTCTGAAGTGACTACATTAGCACCCTGCATGTGGTTCTTGGAGCGTTTCTATTCCTAACCACTTATGTATTGTGACTGGAATTACTCATGGACAGACTGCCCTCCCCACAACAGCACCATGTCCACCCTGACTCTTGCCTACTGCATTTCTAACACAGACCACTCTTGGATCTGGTCTAGCTTTTTCTCTCTTATTCAGCTCTGTTGGTAAAGTTGTTCAGTAGTATTTTGTTTTAATGTTTAGATCTCTTAGCATGAATGTGGTTAGCCTGTGGAAAGAGCCATATAAATAAAGCTGACCTCGCTTCCTTTCTTATACGGGGCAACTGAAGTGGTGCAATATGTGTACATGCACAGCTGAGGTCCTGAATCTTAATTGTAACAGGCTAGTGAAAGATCATAGAATCACAGAATGGTTTGGGTTGGAAGGGACCTTTAAAGATCATCTAGTTCATCTTTCATTAGATCAGGTTGCTGAAATCCTGATGAAGACATGGATGGTAGAAAGATGGATGGCCTACAGACAAGGGCTGGAGTCTGCACTTACTGAATTTGATTTTTCTTCATTGTTGAATGTTCATGTTTTGATTCCTCCCCCCCCCCCCCCCATTTTCTTTAAAAGTGTCAGAACTTATTGCCTGGTATTGGCATTTCTGCAATAGATAATGGCAATATAAACAGGGCAACAGACAGGTAGGACTGCGGTCTGTGTATTGGCACAGGTCTCAAAAATCAGAATCATTTCAAATATGGAAAAAGTTGATAAAATCCTGTAAGAGATCCAGAATTTTAAGTAGATTTTACTCAGCACAGCCTTCATGATGTTAGTCACTGTGGCAAAAGAGCACAAGGTGCAGCCTATGCCAGCCAAATTTCATATTTAAACAGTTCTTCTGCACGTCTCCATGGGCTTGGGGATTTCTTACAGTCACTGGGTTCAGATGAGGCTTGTGTGCTGTGCATGCTGTGTTAGACACAAGCCTCAGAGGCTGTATGGTTTCTGAGGAAACCACATAGAAAATGCAGTAGTTTCAAACAGATTTTCCTGTTAATGCAAACCTCACTGCATTCATCTGAAGTTTTATTTCAAACTCAAAGAAAAGCTCAGGGGTGCATCCAGCCTGACACAGAAAGAACACCCTGGCACGTGCTGTCCCCAGCCCAGCAAGATTACACACAGCTCCTTTTAAGGGACTAGCCCCAAAATGGGGATTAGGCATAATAGGCTTTTGAACAGTCACTGGTGCAATCTGGAAGCACCTCTCCTGCCCTGCCTATTTTCTAAAAAACCCATATGCCTATTCATGCCTTTTAGGTGCCCTTATAGTTGAGATGTAAGGATATATTCTGCCTTTAAGTGAGTTAGGAGTGCTTTCTACAGCTGCAGAGACCCTAAAACTGCCCTGAGAGACACAGCCTGCATCTCCATCAGTGCTTATTCAGAAGTTCAGCAACAACGCTTCTATTGTCACAACAGACAGCCATTTCCCCAGCCATATCATGTTAATAAGGGAGATGGAAGATCATTATGTGAAGTTGCACAACCGACTGGCCATGACAGCTCACCCTGGCACATACAGAAGTGTGTGGGCATGAGAGTGTGACGGTGCTTTTTTCTTTTTTCTTTTCTTTTTTTTTTCTTTTTTTTTTCTTTTTTTTTTTTTGGCTAAAGTTCATCAAGGAGGAGCCTGGCCTGGAAGCCTCTAAGCATTGCTGGTAGCAAGCCAGCATCAAAGGCATGCAGGCTGCACTGAAGCAGAAGGTCCCTCTGACTAAGCTGAGCAAAAAAAGAGCATGTACTTACTGTCCTGCAAGCAGGCAGCATGTAAGAGCATTCCCTTCCTCGTAAGCCTGAAGCCCACAAGAATATTTTACCTGCACTACAGTGGGGGAGCAGAGATGAGAATATTAAATAGATTTTGGGAGGGGAAGGAAAGACAGACATATGACAGCCACTTAAAGACTTTTGAGATATTAATAAAAGCTGTAAATGTACCACCACTACAACTGGGAACTGCATTCTCCAGAGGGAGCAGTGTGTGAGAGCAGCTTCAGGACTGCAGTGCTTCTAGCATTAGACTGTGAGGTTTAAAGGAATTACCTCTAGCTGCTTATCCTAAAAACAGAGCCCTGCCCTGAAAGGTTAAGAATGAGCACAATCTTCCCCCTGAGAAGGAGTTTCTGTGACTGGCAAGGAAAAGACAGCATCTTTGCTCACTGCGGATATAGCTGGAAAGAAGGGCATTGATTCACAAGCAGGGACTTTTGGCTTTCAGTTCTCCCTGTTACACACTTAAAAGGTCTCAAAGGTATACCCCTTCCTTTCTTGCTCTCTGAAAAGCAGCCAGCTATGCTTCAGCTTTGTAGCTGGGTTGATGCTACCCAAAAGGATATGAATGTGTGAAAGAAAAAGATCACCATTGGGTAAAGTATGTTTAAAAATCAGAATTTGATTCCTCAGAGACAGTCTGGATGTTTGTTGTTAGCCAAATTCAAAGTTCCCAGCAGGCATGACAAGCTGTGGCCAAAACCTCTTGTTCAGTGACTGCAGGTTATGACCCTTACCAGTAGTTGCCTTGGTCAGCAATGACAATGAAGTAAGCAAACACCTGAAATGGAAATATGCTCCCCCCGCTTCCTTTATTTAAGTGAAAAAGCTTCACAGCTGTGTGTAGGAATAAAGAGGAATTAGAAGAAGCTTTCCCTGAGTATGTGGTATACTTATATTGCAGGTATCAGTGCTGGGTACGTAGGAAAAAACAGATGGAGAAAAACATGCCAGCTTCTGGGCTTCTGTCTGTCACATTCCTGTTCCAGCTCTGCTCCTGTGGTTGTGCAAATGAACCTTTTGCCTGGCATAGGTGGCAAAATGCCAACCTGGAATCAATATGCATATTTAAATTTCCTGATGTTTCTTTCAAGAGGTTGCCCATGACCAAGTTATTTAGGAAAAGGGATAGAGAAAGATGCTGGAGAACCAGCAACTCAGAGATTTTTCCTACTGTTAGACACTTCCCTAATTTAATATGAAATCTGATGGCAAACATCAGCAGTCAGTGATGCTTCTCATGGCAGGGGTGGTGCAGTAAAACCAGGGTCAAACCCAGCCCATGCCAGGCAACTCAACCTTTTGCGAGGTTTGTCCTGTCAGTGAGTAGTCAGAGGCTTTGTGCTGTATATGAAGTGCACGCTCTGAGAAAGTACGTGTGTATTTTAAATCGTTTTTAAGAACTGTGCTGTTGTATTTCTGCTGCAAAGAGTCTTCCATGTTTTGCTGCTTGACATTAGTTTCTTTACTTACAGCTTGTTGTGTAACTGTAAAAACAAGTTTGAAATAAGCAAAGTTAATTTCTCCAGCAATCTGGAGCACTCTGATTTGGGCTTGGGCAGCTGGTCACTCGGTCAGCTGTGGCAGCCCAACGCGTGCAGCTTCCATTGCTCAGAGTGCAACTTCCATCTCATGACTGACACTTGCTGAACAATGTCGCTAAAACTGTTTTCTCCTCACTCTCCCAGGTTGCCCCTCTACCTGGCTTCTCTTTTCATAAGTCTCCTCTTCCTCTTGGTGAACTTAACATGTGCAGTATTGGTGAGGACACAGAATTCAGAGAGAAAAGTCATTGTCTCTGTCCGGGTGGCAATTAATGACACGTTGTTTGTCCTGTGCGCTGTTTCACTCTCCATCTGCCTGTATAAGATTTCCAAGATGTCTTTAGCCAACATTTACTTGGAGTCCAAGGTAAGGTACATTTTCAGTTCTTTTCAAGTACCTTCTGAGAGACAAGGGCAGTGCAAGGCAAAGCCACACGGTTCGTTAGATCCCATGAGAGCCGGAGGCCTTAAGCTTCACAGCTTGCACTTGGCTGGCCATCCTGTTCAATATATTAATTAAATACTAAGTGGTAGCAAGGGTGCTTTTGCTAACACCAGTGACCCCAAAATATGTATCTTGAGGCAGAGTTTACAGAACCTATTGGCTGGCGTTTCTCCCAGATGCTTTTCAAGTAGATACTGCTTTCCCCATGTGAAGACCACTTCATTTCAGTGCTGCTACATATAAGTGGTCTATACCTTGGGATCCTTAAGCTTGTCAAATTATTGACTGATCAAGTTAACTGTTTAAGGTAGCAGCATGCTGACAATTAGCCAGAGAAATATGAATCGCCATTTATACATTTGCATACTGTCCAACAGATCATGAGAATGTGTTTTAAAAGACTTAATACATTGTAATTTAGCCAAGTGGGGAGAAGGGGAAAAAAGTCTCTCCTTTGACTTTACAAAATGTTCTTTAAAAAAATATTGTTAGGTTTACAGCTTTGGACACATTCAGTGGTCAAGGCGCTGGGTGGCATCACGTAAGTGTGCAGTGTTTATTATAAAATCAGTGAAGATGTTTTGTATCTATAAATAATGAAATGGGGCTTTCAAAGGTCCTTGCATTTACAGTAGATAGTTAAATCTTAAATTATATATATAATAATATTATATAAATTAACGAATAGCACATTACCATTACCAAACCTTTAAAAAAATGTAAGTTTCAGCTGCTATTTAGAAAATATTATAATAAAATTCCTCTCTCCATTTACTGAATCAGATGAAAGGAGTACTTTTCCTGTTTAATCAAATCTGGCCGTACTGCACAACAACTGAAAGTTCAGGGCTGAATGGAAGATTTAAAAACACAGCTTAGTTTGTTTTGTTTCTTTCAAGCCTGTCATATGCTGACCAAAGGGCATGGGCAATGGATTATTTTTACTAGTAAGAAAAGTTTTTCTACTGCTGCAAATCACGGAAGTGTAAATCTCTGTAACAAAGCACAGTTAACCTAAGGGAGGCTTTGGTAGATTACTTTGTTCCGTTTCCTCTTCCTGCAGGAAACCTGATCTTCTTTACTTCAAGTTATTTCATAAAAAACAAACTCTAACATTATTGCAGACAGGAAAGGATAGGACGCTCAGCTGATGAAAGTTCGAATGTGGAAACAAGAATTAAAGAGCGCTTTGCTCCTTTCTGCTGACCTGGAATGGGAGTTCCTCTGGGGACTTCCAGTAGGATTTAACTGCACATACTTAGAGATACAGATGGCTACAGCTGGCAGTGAAAAAACATCCTGGTTTAATCTGGTACTGTTGTGCTGAAAAAACTAGCTAAAGAAGAAAAATCCATTCTCTGCAGTGATATGATAGAAGCAGCGTTGGAAATAATGAATGTTCTGCAGTGCACATAGATAGGCATTGGTACTGGCAGCCTTTTATTTGCATCTCCCATCTACTGGCACGTATCTTCTGAGCACATGTGAAAACACATTCACCTCCATGACCAGAACCAGTCTGGTTCTCTGCACCAAGGCTAGGAGAGCACAAGGAGGTGCACAGCCCTGCCCATAGGTGCCGACTTGGGCCAGTTCTGTGCTGGCCAGAAGCATCATGTAGTGGGATGCACTACCGACTCGGGGTTCCCCCTCTTTTCTGTTGGGGCCTGTGACTGAAAAAGGATTCCTCTGGCTTTGCTTTTACTGCTGTGCCTTCCCTTCCCCAAGCCATTAAGTATACTTGTCTGGCAGCAAACCCAGGACATTTTCACCCCCTTTTTTGTATTTGGTGGGATTGAAGTTTGTTAAATCTGCAGCGTATTTAACTATTAACTATTAAAGATTGACAGCTATATAGGGAAACCTAACTAGGGAAATACTGACCCCATTCTGTTCTTCACTTCTGCTATCCTGGTCTGTAAATGCCACTGAGCTGGGATATGGTATATCCCAGTCAGCAGCTTCTCTCTGCTCTCTCACCCTGTTTCCATGACAGCAGCACTTGCTAGTACTGAAGGAGAATAGGGAAGTGCCTAGCAAAAATTTCCTCTTTGTGGCATTTCCCGCTTGCTGGTCTTGCCACAGCTTTTACCACTGCCTGCCACGTATCTGGCTTCAATTCCCGTATAGCAGCAGGCTCTTGGCTCACTCCTGACGTGGCTGCAGTTCATGGCCTGGTGGATGGCGGTAGTTCCAGTGTGTTTGAAGCAGAAAGTCAGAGTGGTTGACTGCACTGGGGATTTTGTAATACTCCCAAGCCTGGCTGTTCCCTGAATCAGTATTATTTTGGTGGGAAAACGGGCAAACTAGTTTTATGCAAGCTTTTCTGACTACTCCCTGAGCTCCTCTTTACTGACACCCATCAGGGAACATCCTGCCCAAGGAGCTTGGTTGGCAGAGCCGCAGGGACAATAGCCACCAGCATGGGTGAGCAGCAGAAGGGCCCTGGTAATCTCCTAAAGGCCTGGGATGCAGGACGTGGTGGCTTGGTGACTTTCCCTGATACTTTAGTAGCCAGTTATGTCTGTGCTCTACTTGCCACAGCACTTGGAACCTCTGCTCCTTGGCTGCAAACCTGGAAGCAGAATGTGTGAGTGGAGGAGCTGGGTGCAGACCTTCCTGTCTCCCGCACTGGTATACAAGGTCCTGTGAGTGGAGGAGCAGCTTCCTTTTCTCACACGGGTGAGAGGAGCCCGTCTTCATGGTGTGGGTCTCTGCCAGGAGGAGAGGGCAGGGCTCATGAAGCAAATGGACAGCAAGGTATTTTGCTCCCCTAAAAGCGCACAGAGCTTTAATTCATCTTTCCTCCTTTGGCCATGCAAAGCACTATTCCAGAGCCAACTGCACGGAATTTACTTTGAACTTCTTCCTTCAAAGCCAGTCCCATGTTTTGTATGCCTGCCTGCCTCTGATCAGACTCTCACTGACCCCTGTGGCCATGGCTCCTGGATTCCTTCCTTTCTTGCTGCTACAACAGCTCCTGTGCTGGAGTCTGTCCCCCACAGTGACCTTCCCCACCTGACACAGTTGTCAGGTGTCTCACTTATTCCTCACTGGATTAGGCTCTTTCCTCTGATCTGTCCATTTTTCTCTCTAGGGCTTAGGAACCGTTCTGATTTCACACTTTGCAGTCTCATTCCTCCCCTTGTGCCCAAGCTGCCACTCACAGACTGCCCTGCCATGGTCACTCTGCCCATAGGCTGTGCTTCCACTTTGTCTCCTCTTTGTTGACATTAGGTAAGGCAGGATGTTCTGTTCCTGTCTGTGCTGTCTTTAACTGCTGACTGTTATGATCTGCTCTGTACTCAGGAAATAGGTGCACAGCAAGCAGTTGTAAAAAGATGCAAGGTTGCATCATGCTAGCTAGCCAGCGTCTGATACAGGATGCTCTGTAGCTAATGCACAGGTGAAAGCTGAATCCTCTTGCTCCATCTGATACCAAATGTAGTTCTTGTGTGTTTTCATTGCTCTGAAAATAGTGCTTGTACAGTAAGTTGTAGGAAATAGTCGCAGCCCATCTTGGTAAGGCCTGGAACTGCTACCATTGCCTGGAAACCACTGTACTGATAAAATACAGGAATGGATGTATTGTAGGATATACTGATCAAAGGAAAGAGAAAGAGTCAGTCGCATCAGGCAGAGCAGCATGACAGCCCTCAAAGTCCATGCAAATGTTCTTGTTAACTGCCCTCATGAATAATGACCTGTGTTTAAATCTCTTCCAGGGTTCATCTGTCTGTCAGGTGACAACTATAGGAGTGACTGTTATACTACTTTATACCTCACGAGCCTGTTACAACTTGTTCATCTTATCATTTTCCCAAACCAAGAAAGTCAATTCTTTTGACTACGATTGGTACAACGTGTCAGATCAGGCAAGTATGAAAATATTTGTTAATGAGAAAAACTCATTCTGTATGTGATGGCTGATTTCCTAAATGCTATGACAAGAGGAATTCATATATTAAAAGCCTATTATTTTTTTCTTTCATACAATGCACTAAGATCGTTTTGCTCTAGAAATACAAATTTCTGGTAATTTCAGCATAAGGAGGAAAGAAAACACCAGTGCTAAAAGAAAGAAGTAACCATTAGCCAAATAATTTGGGGAAAAAAAAATATCAATCTTTTATTTACCTTGATTTTATTGTTTTAAAAAAAATCCTTTTATTAAAAAAGGCAGGTGTTTTGTCCGTTAGAAAGAATGGACTGTACTCGGAGAAGCAGAAAAACAGTATTTGATTCCACTGAAATGCTCAGTTCTGAAGTCATCATCAAATCTCCCATTGCCATCCAGGGCTGTGGAGTTATTTACCTGACTTTCACTGGTGTGAAACCTTCCGTAGTTTGAGGGTAAGACTATGATTCTTCCCAACCTTTAATTGCAAGTGACAATTCAGATTGAAAACCAACAGTGATAAAAACACTGAAGGAAATAGCAGGGGATTCTTTGTTGAATATTACAAAATCTGGGCTTCCAGCTCCTCTCTCTGCTTTGAGGCACGTAGTTAGGTCCCGGTAGTTTTCCAGCTCTGTCAAGGCTGGGCAAAATGGCAGGCCTGGGTCTGGACCATGACTACATTTTGTTTGACCTCAAAGTCCAGGACACATGACACCTCACCCTCTCAGCAAGCACCTGCAGACCAAAAGCACGGGCCTTGTATTGCCAGGGTGGCCAAACAAACCCGAAGCCATTAACAATTTTCTGTTGAGCAGTAAATAAAACCGTAAATACGCAGGTAAACAGTAGGGTAGGATTGCCCAGAGGACCTCGTTACAAGTTAGTTGAGTAGGCTCTGTCAAGGGACCACTAATCAACCCTGCTGCGGTGCAGAGAAGAGGAGTGCAGCTAAGTGGTGCCACTCTGTGTAAATAGAAGCCACAGGTTTTAGGCAGAAGTGGCACTAGGTTGTGATTCATTTCCCAAATCAAACATTTTCCCGCCAGTTGTTGGGGCCTGGAGTGGTGGTGGTGCTGCTGAGCCCTTGCAGGGGGCACTTCTTGTGCTGACTCCTACAGTCTGGAGTAACAGGGGCTGGAACTTTATGGCCAGAATATTTGGTCCCGTTTCCCCTGTGGAGGCAGAGGTTGTTCACAGGGATCTCACTGGAATGCTTTAGGCCTTAGGTCACTACGAGTGATTTTTTTGAACGTCCAGTCTGACTTGGGACGTTGGGGTTGCCTGGATTTTGGGGTAAATTATTTGAGCCATATGTAAAGGGCCTGGAACTAAGGAGCAGGTACTCAATTTGGTACCAGAATCAAGAGTCACTTTTAAAAGTACAGCCCAATGTTTGTACTGTGGTAACGCCTCAGGTCACCTGTCAGAAACGTTGCCCTTTTCTCTTCTGTGCAAAACATGTGAAAGGACAGGATTTGCCTTCTGCAGCTATGGTGAACGGTGGAGGGGAAATCGAATGAGAAGTTCAAAGCTAACGCTGGAGTAACAGCATGCTTATTCAAGCTAGCACTGTGCACTGATTTGAAGGGATTCAAGCCTTAATTCTTCAAAGGCAGATTGCCAACAATGCCTGTGAAGACCTGGGCATTGATTGTTCTTTTATGTATTATTACCAGCTGGAAAAGGACTGGAAAACTGGTTTCTCATTACCTGGATTTGATGACTTGATCAAATGGTTGCTTGCCAGACTCTTAGACTGGGAAGACCCCTGCATTAAACTTTGATTTTCCTGAAGGAATGAAAGGAGGAGGAAAGGTAGAAGGAAAGGGTAGTCATATACCTTACAAGGCAGCATTTTGATTTTTTTAGTATGCCTTTAGTCATTAGCCAGGTTAATCTGGCTTTACTGGATAGAATTTCTGGCCACGTTGTCAAGCATTTCAGCCACTTAAATACAGAACTTCATAAGACATGTTGCCTCCTGAACCTTTAAATGAGCTGCTATCTTTACTTTAAACACTTTTCTCTTTGACTTTTCAACAGGCAGATCTGAAATGTCAGCTGGGAGATGCAGGTTACATAGTGTTCGGCGTGATCCTTTTCATCTGGGAGCTCTTGCCTACTTCCTTGGTTGTGTATTTCTTTCGTGTCCGAAACCCTACAAAAGATCTAGTAAGTGGAATTTGTTAGTGTATTTGTCAGTGTATGTTCAGGCCGGTCTGGAGCGCTCAGCTTCTGAAGAAGCTTTTGCTTCTTTACACTTTGACTTCCCTTTTTCAATGTGTCCTTGGCAGAATAAAAGCAATGCAGACTTCCCACTTCTTCATACTAAGTCCTCATGAGAGAAACTCATCTTATTTACCCAGAAGGATGACAAGGTGTTTCTCAGGCAGTTAAAAATCAGGAACCTTTTTAAATTTAGGGCCATTTTCCATTGGGTTAATATGGTACTTTACTGGAGTCACTGGAAAAGAAGTTTGTTATCCAAACTTGGGATCTTTCATCACATAGCAGTAAAAATGGTTGTGCGCTAACTGTTCAATGGCATGTGTGAAATAATAGATTGAATTCTTTCAGCCCTGTACCCATTGAATTATTTCCATGTCAATGACCAATAGCCATAATAAGCACTTGCTGGCATTTTTGTTTGCTGTTTCACAGAGCAAAGATTGTGTGAGTTGTAAGGATAACTCCCTATAAGTATCCTTAATATCTAGGTAATCAATACCTGGACAAGCATCTTTTCATAGCTGTAGGCAATGTTTCCAGGTTAGCATAGGATATGCTGGTTGACAGGCACTTGGGGAGTATCAGCCCTGCACTGGGGATTACCCAGGTAATGTCTCTGTTTCTGTAGAGAAGTAACAAATTCCCACCTGTATAAAGCCCTTCTTCCTCTTCACCTGTGATACCTGACATCACACTAAGAACCCCCTGAACCCCAGTGTCCATCATACCAAAAAAAAAAAAAATCTGAGCCCCACTCCTGCTTCGGAGTTAGCCAGTACAACTGCAAAGAGAAAAATGTTTTACAGGCCAGTGGTGCTGCTCTTTTAAACGGTGACCAGAGAGAGATCTCATTTTATTTAAAGTGAGTTTAGAAAGGCCAGACTGGTGGTTGAGTTTGTATAGCGTGGGAGAGATTCACAAGAGAATGAAATGAAGGGATGTGGTCTAATCTCTTCTTTCAGAAAGCTGATCCCATAAAGACTTGGAATCCTGCTCAAATGGAGTCAAACAGGCAGTGTTCTCTCACAAGTCAAAGAGCGCTGTGGTAACACATAGAACATTGTATTTTTGCATTGTGATTTGCAGAAAGCCTTAACTCTCCAACTTCATAAAGATACTGTTCAGAAGAGCCAATCAGTAATACCACTTCTTTTATGGGTACCTTTTCTAGGGTAGACAGTATCTCTCATATTGGATAGGTCATATATGGATGTTTTTCTACACAACACAAATATTTATGCTAAACAATATCATGGTAAGAGGAAAACTGGAAAAGACAACGTTAGAAAGAAACAACAAATGAAGAGACTCTCTAGCAAGGCAAAACGGAACTTCAGTGCAAGTATGCCACAAGAGGGAGACCAAGGGCCACAAGCCTTCAGTCTAATGTGTTCAGCAGGCCAGCTGTTACAGCAGTTAAGTATGCAATGTCTGGTGGTAGAAATTTGGCCAGAAAGCATGGAGTTAGCATTGGAACAAATCCTCTTTTAGTTAACAAAATCTTAACAGCTCTGATTTAGTAAAACTCCAAAATTTTCTTTATTTTTACTGAGGAACAATCCCAAGAAACTGTTGTTATTTTGTTTTACATTTCGTTCCAGACTTCAGAAACAAAAAGTTTGGTTAGAGGCAGCCTGCGTTCCGCTCTGTTCAAATGTAAAGCTCCACTCGACAGACGGTTCTAGCCTGGAACAAGGTGTCTGTCCGCTTTGGTGTGGACACAGGGAAACTGCAGTGCACGGCCCTTTGCCTTGAGATACCTTTGGCCAGACAAATGTTAGAAAGGAGGAGATGACAGAGAGGGACCTATTTTTAGTTCATCTTTGTCAAAGTTATTTAACATCTAAAAAACAGAGTGAGATTAAACTGCTCTCCTGCTTAAGGCCAAGGAGAAGATGTCATCCTGGCTTATCCACAGGTGCCGGGAACCCTCTTCCCTGGGGATGGAAACAGTGGATCAGTGGAAGAGGCTCAGCTGGGTCCTAGATGTCCCTCTGCACTGTTTCCAGAATCAAACTGACCTTTTGAGTCTTGTATGTTTTCTGGCTTGATTCATAGGGAAATAAAAGCAAAATACTTTGTAAATGAAGGAGTTACATGTACACCCCTTTCCCTGTTTTATCAAAGGACCTTTCCTTGGGATTTCACCCTCACAGTACCGTAGGGTAGATACTGAAATTGCTCAGAGAGCTTCTAAGGGGCTTTTCAGCTGTGATTTCATTAAGCGGGGTGCCAGGGTTCAGCATGATCAGTTCCTGAGGCAAGGGAGGGAGGATTACAAATGTGGGAGATAGATAACCCCAAATCTCTTTAGGTGTTTCATAGCTTTCAGCCCCTCAGCTGCTTCCCTACTGCTCACTTCAAGTCAGCTGGCTAAAAGTGCAAAGTGGACAGGAATTCAGCAGACAGGATAAATGCATACTGGAGGGTGGCATCAGAAATGGGTTGTATCTGTTAGCTAGAAGGAAAGAAAAGGAAAAGCTGTTAAGATCAGTAGACTATCACTACGCTGGTGGAGAAAAACAGAAAATGCAAAAAGATTTCTGTTGTCTACAGCAAATGTAAAATTTTGGTTTATTTTGGAAGCCAGGAGGTAAGTCTGCAGTGACTTCTTTTAGAAGTCAGGCACCAAGCAGTTTATCGATCTGTTGCAAGCACTAACTGAGGTTTCCCTTCCTTCAGGCCAATGCAGGAATGGTCCCAAGCCATGGCTTCAGTCCCAGATCTTATTTCTTTGACAACCCTCGCAGATACGACAGTGATGACGATCTAGCATGGAATATTGCACCACAGGGGACACAGGGCAGGTGAGATACAAGAGGGAACCTGTCATGGTTTAAACCCACTTAGCAACTGAGCCCCAGGCAGCTGCTCACTCACTCCCCCCTGGTGGGATGGGGGAGAGAATCGAAGGGTAAAAGTGAGAAAACTCGTAGGTTGAGACAAAGACAGTTTAATAGGTAAAGCAAAAGCCACACACACCAGCAAAACAAACCAAGGAATTCATTCACCACTGCCCATGGGCAGGCAGGGGTTCAGCCATCACCAGGAAGGCAGGGCTGCATCACGCGTAACGGTTGCTTGGGAAGACAAACGCCATCACTCCAAATGTTCTGCCCCTTCCTTCCTTCTTCCCCCAGTTTTTTATGCTGAGCATGATGTCATATGGTATGGGATATCCCTTCGGTCAGTCGGGGTCAACTGTCCCAGCTGTGTCCCCTCCCAAGTTCTTGTGTACCCCCAGCCTGCTTGCTGGTGGGGGGGGGTGAGAAGCAGCAAAGGCCTTGGCTCTGTGTCAGCACCCCTCAGCAATAACAAAAACTTCCCTGTGTTATCAGCACTGTTTTCAGCACAAATCCAAACCATAGCCCCACGCTAGCTACTCTGAAGAAAATTAACTCTATCCCAGCTAAAACCAGCACAGAAACACTTGCTTCCTGTAATAGCAACTGTAGAAGAAAGAACACACACACTGCAGAAGACTAAATTGTCTAGCTCCAATTGTTGCATAAATTCTAGGGGTGAGAGGAAGCAAAGGGGGAAGCTGAGGTGGAAAAGCAGCACCGAGTGACTGTAGGGATTCAAGGGCCCCATAGAGACTACAAGGACACAAGAATGAAAATGGTTCCATAACTTAGGAATTGTAGCAGCATGGCACCCTTTCAAAATGTCAGCTGAGGTCTTTGGGTTGCATGTTTCACCCTCTGTTTCTTCCAAGAGTAGCCTAAGAAGTGCCACTTACTAGTTTAAGTGTGTGAGCAAGGCAAGCTTGTGACAGTGGTGTGGCGAGAAGCCTCTCAACATGGTTAAATGTCTTGGGGCCTACCTGAAATGAAAGGGACATTTGCTTTCCCACTTGCTGAAAGTTTATGCATATCCACCTAACTGCTGAAATCCCACGCAAGCCAGAACTGGCACAAAAAGCCTGTTTTCTCTGTGGAATGGTGAGCTTTAGGAAGGAGTTCCTGTCCGGGAAGGAGCAGCTTACAGCAAGAATGACATCACCCAATTCAGAGAAGGCAAGGCACTGCCAGGACATTAGCCTGCCCCGAAAGGAGGCTCAGTCACGGGTTACTCATTTGCTGGTCCTGTATCTATGCAGAGAGGCACACAGGAACCAGCCATGCTGGGAACACAGGCACAGACCAGCCTTGTGCGTGAAAAGCCAGCGTTGCCAGGGTGGCTGAGTATCAGCCCGCTGGACACAGGCGCAGGAGGTTTAGCTCTGTCACTGACCGTCCCTTGCATGGATTAGCAGCACCGCTTCCAGGGTTTTAAACCACCTTCTGGATTAGCGAAGCAGAAAGGGGTGAGTCTTTAGTGAACTGGAAGAACCAGGAAACAGTGAGTTGAAAGCACTTGGGCCCAAGTAATTGACATATCAGAAAACTGAACGGCAGCCTGAACCCCTGGTGGGGGGGTTATTTTTGCGCTTCAGTGTGAGAACCACATCTATGCAGTTGCATTTTGCCCACAGTCACTAACCAAGTGTCTGCAGAACTAACCTGCCAGTCACTAATTCTTCCATTTTCTTTTTAAGTCTCTCTCCAGACTACTATGACTGGGGCCATCAGAACAACAGCTTCATGGCTTACATAGGATCCCTCCAACAAGATCCAGCACTGGACACAGAGCGGCCAAGCCCCATATAACTTCGACCGACTACAGCATTCTAGGACATTCCAATATTAAAACACATGTTCTGAAAAACAAAGCTTAGCAATTTTTCTTCACCTTTTGGTTTTTAGAAGCGTTTCTATGCACAGATAAATGAAGAACTTGTCTTTGCCATGAGCTTTTCATAGTTCAAGGAAAAGTATAAGCTAATGATTTAAACTTTGAAGACTGTTCTAATTAATGCCTTGTTCTCAGCCATGGCATTTTTGGCTTTGAGTAGGGTTGGTAGAGAGTATAATTTAATCATTTTATGCTCATTTTAAAAGAGCAAATTTCATGAAGTGAAATGGCATAATTATTTTCTAAGTATTTTTATTTTTTACACTGTGTATTAGGTTAGAAATACATGGTTATGATGAATATATTGTAAACACATGAATGAGTTGTTCAAATGCATGACAGTGGCAAGTCTTACACGCGCATAAAAGCCTGTAAGGAAAAAAATATCAACCTGATTAAATACTGTCTTTTCAAGTTACTATTACAATTTTGGAGCACAATTTACTCTTTGGATCATCACTGCTTACTCAATGTGGCCAGATGGTTGGAGGCTAAAAGTCATCTATACTCTAGTTATGATCTCAAAACACACTCCATTCTTCTAAGTAAGAAAATTGCATCTTCTCAGCAGCTCTAGGGACAGCCTCAGAATGGTAGAGGGGCATCCACTCTGGCCAGAGCACTGTGAACTGCAAAACAGGCTGGAAATTTGTAAGTAAGTTTGAAAAAATTAAAGTTATGTGATCATCTCTGTCAATCAGATCTAGGTGTATTATGTAAAAGAGTAAGTCAAATACCTCCCCAGCCAGGGAGATGGATACCTGTAACAGTACTTACTTACTAAAAACCTAGGAAGCGCAGTCAGGGAATAGAAGAGCCAAGAATACATAAAGCAGAAAACCCTCAAGTGGAGCTAGAGGATGAATTCTGCGTAACTAGCATGAGGGCAGCTGTGCTTCAGCCTTCTGTGTTCAGGGATAAATTTGGTGGGTGGCGGTGGAAACAGTGGATAAATACCATTCTAATATGTGACATTTGCACATAGTAAGCCTAAAAATAAATAATGTAGGGCGAGCAGGAACCCTAACTCTATTTTAGGTCTTTTTATTGTGCCCAGTATTGACTGGTGTGCCCTACTGTGAAGATCTCTGCAGCCCCACCATCTGTTTCTCCTCTCCCATGTGAAACAAAGACTGTAATTCAATCCCCATTTCCTTAGGAGAAAAATATATTTCTTATAGTAATCTACTATAAAATAGTTAATTTTGAGGTGTACTACAGCATCCCCAAATGGTGGACAGGCTTGATGTTTTCCTCATATTGAACTTCATCAGGAAGTACAAGTAGTAGAGAATTCTCGTACACATTTCACAGAGGATATACAGGGAAAAAGTAAGGGCTGGGATGGGGGTTGCGTGGAAGCTGAAAGGCTAGTAGTGCCACACTCATATGCCGCGTTTTTGAGTTTTGGGGCCTTTGTGGTAAAATCAAAGCCTGATCCTTGCCTCTGACAGAAGCACCCTGCCAAGCATTTGCCCTCCAGAGCTTCCCTTCATTTCTTTACTTCTTCCCAAATATTCATTGAAGAAAAAAAGCCAATTAAACTATGACCCAGAGATTAAAAAAGGTGCCACAGGGTTGGGAGAACAGGAATTTTATTAAACCCTTTGGAGTTCTACAACTACGTTTGTACAAAACTGCCTGAAGACCTAGTGCCAGAAACATCTGCAGGAATTACATCTTCTGAGCAGATACAGCTGCACAGCAACAATTTAATTAGGTGAATTCTGCGCTTCAAACAAGCTTAATCCCACAGTATGCATGCAAAAAAGTGGAATTACAATTGACTATAGGCAGTCATAGTAATGAATTAACTACTCTCAAACACAGGAGATTTAAAGATCTTACTTTTCACATTGTTGTTAAATTTAAAATTACTGTAATTATCATCACCTGTGTAGCAGGTACTTACCCACCTAAACAGAGGATGAAATACTTGTATCAAATTTTAGTAAGATAATTTGTTAAAAATACACACATGGAATGAAACAGAAAGCTGCAGAAACCCTTTAGGGGGAATAATTCCACACGAAGACCCCCACTAGGTAAACCAACTAGAAGAAATACTTACAAAATTGATTTCATTAGCTATTCTGATAAAGGGACGGAATGGACCAAACTTGATTTCAAAATAAGCCTCTTTGCCTCTTAAAACAATTTGGCTTAAACAGTGCCTACATATGGCCGTATTCATACAGAAACACCTTTTAATTCTGCCACATTAATTTCTGACGTGCAGATGCGCTACAGTATGCTGTAAACAGCAACAGGTGCACACGTTACGGTCATCTTTTGAATGGAATTAAAGTCAGAATGAAAGCCTGCTCATCATCTTAAGCTTAAATGACTGCCGTGTAACTAATGTAAGTATAATTTCTGCCAAGTATAGTTGAAAGGTAGATGAAAAAAAAAATTCTCAAATGAAACCCCAAAAATTACATTCACAAAAAGAAGTTGTAGCAGAAAATACTTTAATTCGCATTTTATAGATTCAAACATAGCAAAGATTCAGAAGTGTTTAGATCTCAGTAAGCAGTTCCAACACTGATTTTGATTTTAATAAATATTACATTTTAATAGGCTAGCTATATGGAGGAATTGTAAAGTGATGAATTGCTGATTGCTACTTTATAAACAGAAGCATCTAGATTATTTACATCATATTACAGGTCATTTCCCAGAAAAGCACAAAGCAAGGTCAGATAAAGGCAACCCAACCATCAAAACACAACTCAAGAAAGTGTGGCACAGGGTGTTTCATGCACATACAATGACATACAGCACAAACCATCAGTTGAAGTAGGAAAACCAGCTTACACAAGTCTCTATAATCTGTTTTAAATCTATACTCTCACCTTCCTCCTCAGGCACTGAAGAGTTGTTCAGCAACGGCGCCCTATGTTTTACCTACGTAGTTTGCACCAAGTCTTCTTTACCATTTCATATAAGTCTTCATGACTTGGGAAAAACGAAACATTTTTGTCTTTGTCTTCTCACTACCTCTGGGATTACAATCACTGTGTCATTTGTACGGGGAAATGTACTTTTACTCTGAAATGAATGGCAGACAATGTTGACAAGCTGATCTCCAGCAGGGAGCTGGAATTTAAAATAGTTTACAGGTTATGGAGAGCGTAACTAACATTATTCTTTAGTATAAAACCGGATCTGTAAATTTCTAAAATTTAATTTAACATATAAAGAACTAAGTCATCTGACTCACATGGCAAAACTTCATAGGCAGCATAGTCACAGAACATACATCAAATACAGTAAAAAAGATGGTGACAGGAAAATTGTTTCAACTAGATTTGTAACCAGAAGAATCTTAGTCCTATTGCTACAATGACAGTGAAGTGAAATGCCTTCCATATTTGATCACCAAGTGAGATGTACCTTCAAATGCAACAGAACTTCCCCGTATGCAAGCCTGCTGTTCAGTTGGATTCCTGCATTTTCATGGCACAAAGGAAAGGAAGAAAAGCTTCTCATCTCCTTACATCCTTACCCAGCAGTATTAACCTTGCCTGCACTGTACCAACGAGGGTTGGAAGGAGCAGGTGTCCAGGCTCTGCATGCCCGAATCTCTCAACTCTCCCACGAGCAAGTGTGTGATGCTAGTATGTGATGCTGCTTCAGTGTCCGTAGATTTTAGCCAGGCACAGGTGGAAAAAAGAAAAATAGCAAGTTGCATCCCCAGAAAGAAGGTTGGGAGCAGTTCGCTTTCCTCACAAAGCAAGAGGGAAAAGGGAAGAAACAATTCGGAGACTTGGATCTTTCCTGGGGCGGCGCAGACAACACCATTTTTTTTTCAACTAGAAAATCCTGCCTAAAGCTTTAAGCACTATAATATATAACAATACAGATAAATCCCAGCTAATCAGCATTCTTCACACAAGCGAGCCTACAGGTTCTAGCCCTTGCAGGTCAGTCCAAAAGGCAAGGAATTAATGGCTAACTGATAACCACACTTTCAATATATACAGTTCCTCAGAAAAGTGATAAATGAGTTACACCCCAAGTATCTCAAACACAGCTGTTCACATCTGAGTTAGTTACCTAGACTCCCACTTCAATGTAATGGAGAAAAATAAACTCTGGGGTGCAAATACAGCGCTTGGAATAGGCCAGGTGAATGCACCTAGAGATCACCTGCTCTTCTCCATTAACTAGGAAAAGGAAGCCTGCAGTGACTTAGCTGCAGGTGCCCACAGGCAAGAGAGGCTACTGGGTAAGAACACGACATCCCCAGACTGGCATCAGCTTTCTCAAACACCATGTCAAATTGTCTACTGGCTTAAAAAGGAACTTCCGACCGGATTCCAGTCCATTGCCAATTTGTGCGACTATCACCAAAACTTTGTGGGGGTGGGGTTTTGGTGGGTTTTGGTTTTTTTCTCTTTTGTTTAGCTTATCCCAGTTTGACTCAAGAGGGTTTACTTTCTTGAGAAACAGTATTTTTTATAACAGCAGTATCAGCAGGATAGTCTCATTTCCAGTCAGGTAGAAATTTGAGGCTTGTCTGGAAACAAAGGACATAGAGCGTATCCCAGCTTTCAGAAAGTCTCAGCTGTAAAGGACCACACCATGGAAGCCAATACAGTTACAATCAATTATATAAACAGGTCACTAAATATCTGGTAGGGTGAAAAAATGTTTAAGAGCACTTTATTTTGTGAAGAATTATTTTTAAAAACAAAAGATGTATCAACACTGTACCCGCACTTCCTACATTCATAACTCTTAACTTCACTTTGAAACATGATGGTTTAAAAAAAAAAATTACTTCATTTTAAATTTAAACCAATATTCGGTTGCTACTAATCAGTAGTGCTGTTTCTGAATTCTGTTTTGGACAATGGTAAGTTATCATTGACATCTGTGGACAATGATACGCGAGTAATTTCTTATTTTAAGAAAGTTCTGTTATTAACATACCCGTTTTTTTATGCTGAATATCCTTTTAAAGAAGATACAGTTAGGGATTGCATAGATAGAGTATGCGGTATTAAATGTCAGTGTGATCATGAATTTTAAAAAGCATCTTTTTGTAAAAGTGACTACAAAAACAACTTCTTAGTTTTTGCACTGACCTTTTAACGTAGCACTAAAACATAATCCATAAAGAGCAAATCTATTTCCACGGCTCAAAGATTGAAATGTGCTATTTTAACAGTTTAGACATTAAAAAGACAATTTCTGGAAACTGAACTTGTGATTACAATCTAGCAAATAAAATGGGGTAGATGCGAATTTGATGGACTGAGGCTGAATTTTCAGCTAGCAGCACTCCATTAACCATCTCCCCCTGCCCTGACCCTCACCCCCAAGCAAATGCAGGTAGCCAAGGGGCTGCAGAAGAATCACTTCCAACTGTGCTGCATCAGAGAAAAGGTAGTTATATTTTCAAGAAAAAAGGAAATTCTGAAAAGCAGCACATAAGGAAAAAAAATGTTGATATCAGCACGATGCAAAGGAGCTCAGTATGAAATCAAATTTTCTGCTCAGTAAATTTCCTATTTTTAAGTAAGTTTCATTATTACAGTAAGAAGTCAGAGCTTGACAAGAGCCTTATTTCCTTGGGTTCCCCCCTGCCCTTTTTTTTTTTTTTTTTTTTTTTTTCTTTTTGTTTTAGACAGCCAGAATCAGCATACCCAATCCTCAGAATATACTGAAGCTCAGTACTGGAGAGAGGTGAGAGGTGAACCACCTCTCTCAGGACAGGCCAAGTCAGGGTGGAGATACATATGTTTTCATATAAAATAACTGTCTCAAAGACAAGAATATAAAGAAAATTTATGAAGTTTCAGTACAATAGAACTGTGAGCAGAGAACTTATAAAATAAACAGATCAGCATAATTTACACATTTAAAAACTATATATTTCATTCATAAATATCTTTTCTAATTAATAACCATTCCTAGTTTAGACATAAATATTCAAGTTGGTATTTGATTTTACTTTTTATCAGTTCATGTGAGTCCTGTAAGGATCAGTTCCTTCTGCTCAACGCAGTCATGTAAATGGTCTTCACTAATGGGTTGTGCAAAAGCCTTCATTACCTAGTTTGTTGTAATAAAACTTTAAAATTCTGCAACTCTCTTATACTCGTGGAAAGCCTGTAAAACAAAAACCCCTTAAGTGTTAGCATGTCAACTGCAAAACAGAAGTGCAAATCATCATCTTGCATGGGGGCTTTTTGTTTGTTTTTTTCTGAACACAATTCTGTTCTAAAGATGAACGCGCTTAAGATACTACTTTCCCTCAGAAGAACTACTATCTGACTCACCATTATATTTACGTAATATATTATAGGGATTAAAGTTTCTATGTATGTTTAATTGTCCTGAGTTCATGAAACATCTAAAAATCTCTAACAAGAGATAATAACGTTTATTACATTCTTTTAAACAGCAACAGATTGTTATATTCAAGATCTGAAGAACTAGCGTGAAGAACAAAGCAAGTTCTACACATCTTTTCAAGCTGTTAAAATGTTTTACCCCACTTGAATGGGGTAAATTTTCAACAAATTAATCAAAACTAACGTTTCAACAAAAATAATCACATCATACACAAAAATCCAAAAGCCTAAGGGCTAAATGACAGCTAGTGTTAAAAAAAAATCTTCAACTGTTTTTCTTCCATTTCACTACTTTTTACGCGCGCATACATTTACAACAGAAATACAAAATGTAGAAGAGCTGTAGTCAGTGTTCAAAAGGAGTTCAAACTCAAAGTCTAATGCTTACAACTTAATCCAGCTTTCACAAGATGGAATTTATGAGATTTGAGATAAAGACATGAATTAGAGCCAAACACAGAATGATGACCAAGGCTAATAATCAACACTCCACATACTCAGTTTGACAGCATTAAGTTTATCAGTTATCACTAACAGTAACTCAGCCTTTAAAAAGCTACAGCTACATGTACAATACCATCTTTTCACAGACCTTCAGTATCAACATTGAAGTTTTATGGTTTTTCTACTATACAAATGATAAAAGCTTACCTTCCAAAGGCATTTACAAGAGCAACTATTTCTTGACGTGTGAGTTGAAAACCTTTTGATGGGCTATTCTCAGGAAGGCTCTGTATTTCTTTCTCAGAAAACAAGATCTTCAGAGCAGTTCCTAAGCCTTGAGTCTAGAAAAAAAACCCAAACCTCCAATGTTTTAACATTAGTAAGATCACTCCTTTGACTGCTCAGAAAACCATAAAAAAGTTTAAAAATTACAAATCCAGGCAAACTGTAGTACCATTTCTTACGTATTGGCACTCCCTCAACCCAAGTAACTGCACACAAACCAGGACACTAATGCATGCCGTCAATTGCGTACCAGGTTCATTCACTTATTCAAGAACATCTGTGTCCTCAGGTATACTTGCTCTTCATCCTTGTGCTTTTAATCTCTTCCCTTCCCCTCTCTTTTCTTCTCAGCCACAGGAGATGGATATGAAAACATGCCTGTTACACCACCTCCACCTCCCTCCCGCCCCTTACCTTACAGATGCCCCACTGCGGCAGGAGCTGGTGGATCTGATCTCCCCTTCTCCTCTCCCCTCCCCCTTCAAAGTCAAACTAGGTTTTATTATGAGGAATCACAACACTTCTGCTTTTTCCACCTCCAGTCGCAGTGGTAGACATTGCAGTTTCAGATTCAACCCCTATTTTCTATACAGAAATGCAATAGAAGAAGCTATTCTTATTTTTCCTCTTTTTAATGGGCTACAGAAACAACCACTGGATTTTGACAAAAAGTGGTTGAGGGTAGCTGCAACAGAATTTATAGGTCAGGAAATCTAGCCCTGTTTCACGTAGTGTGAGAAGGAAAAAACAATAATAGATCAGAAGCATTAACTAGGACAAGGTAGGCAGAACTCCAGAAATTCAGCAGACACCACCGAATTTCTGATGTTATAAATTTCTTTGAAAACTGAACTCTGATAAGCTTAATGCTATAGCAGTACAGTAGGCACCCCAAAGTAACAACTATTCTCAGTCTGGATTTAACATTAGTCTTGAAATTTAAAAGCTTGTTCTCAATAAAATAAAAGTAGTAAGCGTCCAGAAACTGGAAATGTTTTTCAGCTTTGCTGTGCACCTTTGCATTCATTTGCTGCCTTCTGCATAAACTGAAAATCTGAATTTCTCTTTTCCTACGCCTCAATTTGCGGAGCTAAATCTCATGCCGGATTTTCTAACAATTAAGCAAGCGCTGTATTTCCAGGAAGGCTTCCCACAGGTGATTCTACAAGGCTCATCTGATCACTGAACACAGATAAGATTACTGACGGCTAGTAAGACTTTGCTGTGAAGCATCTGCTTTAAAGACATTTTTTTCAGAGAATACAAACTATACATTTTAGTAAACTAAACAAAGTAAACATTTGTTTAAACATTATTTTAAAAAAAAAAAATTAAAAATTGTTTAACAGTGAACTAAACAGACGTCTGTTTTTAATATATAGGTAAGGATATCAAAGACCAACCATGTGCAGAAAGTCTGCATGCTAAGGTAAGAGGCATCCTGCCAAACTGAAATAGATGCTTATCTTCTAACCTCTCCCCCTGCCACACACATGCACATAAAATAAACTGTACCTGCAGTTTGCCCCACAGCCTGCATTTGTCACATCCAACACAATCCATTATGCGGGATATGTTCTTGAAATGCAATCTGAATTCTTCCTATCAGTTAAAAACAAAATAAAACCGGTTAACAAAGTATCTCTTAGCTTTACAGAAACAGAAGGTTAACTAATCTAGTACCGCTAGAAACCAAAACTGAACAAAACCACTACCTTATGTGGTCAGGCCATAACAAATGTAAACCTAGAATCTTGTTTCCAAGCCACTGCTAACAGTCAATTCCTTGAAAAAAACCCCAAAATACAGGACATGCAGGGTAATGCTTGGATTCTGTATACTGAATTTCCACCAACTCTCTCAAAATTTTCTGACCTGTAAGTACTGCATCTGTGTCCCTGCCCAATTTTTCTTCCATTATTCAAATCCCTTTTGAACAAACCTACCTTTTTGACAAATAGGCAAACAAGTTACAACTCACAAAAGACATTTCCCGTCCAAAGCTATGGGTAGATTGTCGCTTTGCAGCTTCAGTTAGAGTGACAGCAAGCACAGCACTGACCTAATTATGATGATTTCAATTAAATATTTAAGGTCAGAAAAATACTAACTGGGCTGATAAACTACTGACATCTTTCTAATAGCATTCTTCCTAATGCTGATGAAATGCCATACTACTACTAAGTATTAAAGGCGATAACAACTATTAAAACAGACCTTAATTACCGAGCCACACTCCCAACTGTGGAATTGTAGTGCATACCAATCTGACAAATTCAGGCTGGAAGTTGCTAGGTAGTAACAGCATTCGTATTAGGTTCCCATGTCTAGGAACTATGCTTTTCTAATGTTAAGTATTCTATTATATAACATTATATTATACTATATAAGGCATCTGGTTTTTAAGCAAACATCACTGGTTTTTTTTCAGACACTTATGTATCTCTATTTAAAAACCACCATTGCATCTACTGGTAATACCAATTCAACTCATTTGCCTCACTGCAGTCCTGACGGCAGACCCAAGGCACTAAACCACAGATTTCAGCCTGCTTGGCTCAGGACAACAACTAGCGTTCACTGACAAAAAAATAGACTAAGTGGCCTCAGATATAATTCGGTACGTTTTTATCCCTGCCTTTTCTAGTCTCAGCTGTATGCTTCTGGCAGGTAGAGAGGTTTTCTAAAATAATACAATTTAATGCCAAAATGGATATTTTGGATGTCATTCAGAAATTAGCTTTACCTTTAATGACTTGGCTCCTTTTTTATCTCCAGCAAACATGGACTTTTCATCAAAGTGCATATGGAAGGACCTAATAAAGACAAAATGCAAAAAACCCAAATGCTGGCATAAACTACAGTGCTCCATCAAGCTTGGTGAGCCACTGATGCCATCAGTATAAAATATTTTTCAGAGTTCCTAGTCTTTGCAGAACAGCTTTTAAAAATTTATTGAGTGGTAGCAGTTTTACTATTCAATTGCTGTAACTTGAAATATGTTATTTACAGTTTTGATGAGAATTTTCTTCACTCCATTTCCACCGATCAAGATTTCGTTCTAATATGCACTGAAATTTTCTTAATGTTGGTTGTCTGACCATATCTCAAATACCTAGCAACATTACGATTAGGGACAGCAATGAAGCCACACAGCACGTTACCAACCACAAAAAGTAGCAAGAAGGTGAGCAAAGGAACTGGACTGAAGAACCTTACAGAGTAAACAGAAGGAAGAAGGGATGGCTAAAATCCCAGAGGTTAAGTCTATGATAAAAGCTGGATTACTCGCTAGATTATTAAAAGACTACATGTACTATTTTCCTTTTCAAAATAAATCATGTGCATCTTATACTGAAGCATCAGAAAAAGCAACAAATAGGGAACAACCCAGGGTGTTGTGTATGGGGTTTTTTGGTTTTGTTTTGGGGTTTTGTTGTTGTCATTTTTTGTATTTTGTTTTTTAAAGATTGGTATACTCAAACCTCAAAAATATTCATCTCTTCCCATTAAATGTACAAATTCCTCTTGTTCTCTCCCCTTACTTAAAATTAATGTCTTCATTCCATTCTCCTCCTTGTCCCATCCTATCAAGAAGTCATCTACTCCCACTTGCAAATCTAAGTGAGAATTTCAAACTATCGATTAAAAAAAATCCTATGCCTTACTTTGTATCCCTGAAGATATCTAGTAAGAGAGCTTTTGATTCAGCATCCTCATGGCCATTTCCAGTGTAAAGGTCAACAACTGCACGCTCAAAGTACGGTGCAACCTTTGACAAAGCACGCAGCTCTATTAAATATAAGAAATACAGATTTTTGAGCCTCCTTGGTCCTTCTCCTTTTGTTTCAACAGGATCAAAGCGGCGAGTGAACTCTTTCACATTCGGTCCCCAGCGAGGCTTTCCCCAGGTTTCTACACAAAGATTAAAAAAAGGGCAGGGGGGAGTAAACATACTTACATATTTAGAAAAATAAAGCAATTAAGTATATATCAAAAAAATTAGGAAAAAAACAAATACATGTTACAGATATTGTAGAATTTCATTCAGCAATTTTACCTAGAGTTAAATTACCTTCAAGAAGATAATTTGCACACAGATGCAAGTTGATGCTAGCATGAAGTCCAGAAATGAGTTTATAAAACACTCTTTTCTCAAGGCAAAGACCTGTCCAGGAAAAAAGACAAATGGATCCCAAACTAAATATTGGAAATAATGTATTAAAATACTTTGACATTTCAGTGATGTAAGTCTGCATCGTTTAACTTTCAAGAGTTACAGTTACAGTACTTCAGCATTGTTATTAAGCCCTTACATCCATCATAGGAAAAGTTTACCTCCTATTTTTTATATAAAGAAGTCCTAAGAATGAAGTTTGACATTTCTTACATGGTATTTTAATGTTCTAATAAATACAGTCAACTAAGCACCTGGTTAATTAGTACAGATAAATTGCCACACAAAAATAAGATGCTTACATTTTTTGAGCAATAAGTTTGAAATAGTCTTGAATTTTGACAATTTGGAAGCCAGAACTATACTGTGACCCATCCTCATTAGAATTAAAGCTACTACTGAATTAGAGTAGCGGCCTTACAGAAAAACATCAAGAACCCAAGAAAACTTTATGGCATTGGAAAACAGCAAAAATATTTATTCCCAGCTCTACTGTAAATTCACTGAAGATTTAAATGCACAGAACAAAACCTTTAAAAAAATCACTTCAATGGATACAGACTTCTATAGTGTAAACAGAAACACAACGGCAATGGGTGGCCAAAATATAATTTAAATGCAGAAATTACTTATAATACCACTTAGACCCATAGATAGAGACTACAATTGGAATTTAGGAGTTTGTTCCTTTCTGAAAGATACGTTTGGGTGACTTCCTTGCCACTCCAACCTCCACAAATGGATGCAGGAAGAGCTGATGGTGAAACCTATCTGTGACACTGAGATATGGCCTCATTTACAGACATCATATTTTAAAAAGCATGTACATTTGTATGCTTGCCTACAATAGCACCAATTAGAGATTTCCAACTGGACAAGTAAAGGCTTATGAAAGACAGAATGAACTAAGTTTAAAATCAAGTACATTTAACTCATTTACTTTTCTGCATACCTCTAAAATGCAATTTTGATTACTACCACTGTAATAATAATTTCCATTTTAATATGAATAAAAAGCAAATTGCTTTGCCTTCTGAACACACGTTATAGTTACGTTAAATAGTAGGAAAAGAACCATCAAAAACTTTAACGTTTTTCAAAGCTGTTTCCTAATAGAAATGCTTAGCAATGTTACGACTAGTAATGTCCCTGCTTAAATGCCTAAAATGAGCAGAAAATTCAAAGTAACTAGTATTGAAGTGAACTTCCCCTTTATAAAAGATGAAACACTGAAGTGTTGGAGGAATATACCATCTAAGTGAATGAGAAGACTTCCACAGACCCTTGAGAAAAAAAATATTCCTTGAATGATACTCAGAAGTTCTGCACAATTTGTAAAAAGCCTACACTATGAAAAATATTTGGGGAGATGAAAAAAATAATACAGTGTTTCTTCTAGTGAATTTAACATTGTATTAACCCATCTATGAGCTTTTACCTTCTAGCCATGTGTAGAAAGATTCTCCTGTAAATACAAAGTATACAGTTAAATGAAAGTATTCATTTTCAACAATACAGTATCTTTATGTTACTATGCATACTAACATTAGCTGCCATATGGACATAAGGCTAAATAATTTATCTATTAAAGTGAGAATAGGCACTGAAGTGGCTGAACTGGGAGTTTAGTTTAAATCTGTTGTGGTCAGAATAGGAGAAATATGAGAATGACCATGACTAAGCTACTGGTCAGGGCATTCAGAAGCGTATGTAAGCGCAAGCCTGATTATATGCACTACTGGTGAAAGACGTGACATTTGAGTGTCATTATACCTGATAGCCTTTACTTTGACTGCTACTGTCTGAAGGTTTCCTGTAGGCTTAGATCTTTCGCCTGAGAGCTTTCAGTTGACTGAAAAATCTTAAAGTCTGTCTCACTGTAGACAGACCAAATGCTTTTTCTCAATCAAGGACATTCAAGAAAGTACACCAAAAACTCCCTCTTCTAAGGGATCTGACATCAGTATCAATGGTGCTCTGGAGGAGACTCAAGAATCCTTTAATTTATGCATCTGCAGTCATCTTGCTAATAACATTATCACAACACATATTCTGTTACAAGGATAAGACCCAATAACAGAACTGCATTTTGCTCTTAGCCACTCCTTCCCCCGACTCCAAATGAAAGAACTATCCCAATAAAAGCATTTTCTGATCAACCATCTGCACAAAAACATAACTTTCCTACCCTCTAATGCAACAGCAAAGAAGTGAATAAATCAGATGTCCGAAACTCTTTAATACTTACTTCATTTCTGCAAGTCAAGCAAAATAAGATGACTTACCATCATCTCCTCCTTAGAGGGGAAAAGGAGAAAAAAAAAACAAACCATAAGCATTAAAAAGATAATGTCCACATCAAAGTAGTAATGAAACACAGGCTCTACTACAAACACTGAAAAGTGCAAGAAACCTTATTTAATCTACAAAAAAATAGGCTACTTTCCATCCTCTTCCTCCTCCTCAAGACCACCTGAGACTATACACATTATAATAATGAAAGTCACTAAGAGTTTGAAATCTTAGTAGCAGCTGATTTATACATTGTTGAAAGCTACGTTTTAGCTTCAGAAAGATGGTTAGGAAGTTGTCATCTTCAGTTCACATTATCCAACAATCTGACCAGTGTTCCTTTCTGAAATTGTGATCCCTGAGTTAAACTGCTCTTACAATTCTTTTTATTTGTGTATATCAGCAACATATTATCTCAATATTTATAATTACTAAAAGCTATCTTGATTTTCTAATGTGCAGTGATGTTTTCTAACTCAATGTATAGCGTAATAGTTAATTTTTAAGGTAAATGAGACACACTGACTGACAGGGGAAAGCCAATTCATTTGGAACACCAGATTGCAGTTTTCAATTTATAATTGAAAAGTTAAAACCCAAGTCATTGGCATAATTTGCTTGGTTTTTATTTTTTAACATTCTTGCAGATAACTAAGCCTTCCTAAGTATCCACTCTGTCTTCAAATAATGCAATTATCTGTACATATGTAACACACAAAATATTATGGATGGAAAATGTACAGCTACATTTCACTAGGATGACTATGAGGTAAAGCGATTAAATTAAATGCTCTAGTAAAAAAAAACCCAACGGACAAATACAAGAGTGATGAAATTTTTGATCAACTTTAACTGCTTCCCATCCACAGTGGAAAATTACTGACACTTACTAAACAATTTGAGACTTACTTTAGTTTTCACGTTAGTTCCTCTGACATTAATAAGCCTATTCACATACATAAGATTAAGCATGTATGTAATTAAGTATCACAAACCTTAGTCTAAATATTGCAAATAGACAGCTACTTCTACAGAGGAAATTAAAAAAGCAGAAAACACACCTACAGACTGAAGATTACTATTTGTATCACTCGTACTGCAATAGTCCTATGTTAAAAGAACTGCATTAGAAAATAAAAATAGGCAAGACCCACCCCTACTAGGCGCCAGTGGATTTAAAGGACGATAGACAGATCGAGGCCTAGAAAATAAGTTAGAAAACACAACAATGAGTTTTAAGCTAAACTGAAGCGCCAGTATAAGAAATAGGCTTTCTCTCCCTCTCAATTACTTGAAGCAGTTTTCTTCATAGATGCTGTTCCACACTCTCCAAGCAGAAGGCCCCTTGTATCCAGTGTAACGTTCTGGATTCAGCAGCAAATCCACATACTGTGCATCTGGAGATCTCTCATCTAAATAGGAAACCTTTTGTTACATATTCTAACTGATCAGTTAAAAAAGCTTTCATTTAAAAAAACCCCAAAAAACAGTCACACAGAAT
Source organism: Grus americana (assembly GCF_028858705.1). NCBI lineage: Eukaryota > Metazoa > Chordata > Aves > Gruiformes > Gruidae > Grus > Grus americana. The sequence continues at coordinate 83,401,245 of NC_072854.1, forward strand.
TAAATATAAATCAGAAGTCTCATATAATACTATTCTGCCTTCCAGTTGGATTATAAATGCCTTGTACATAAAAATACAGCAATATACACACTAAATAGAAAGCCCCAAAGTGTATAATTTATTCCAAAGTCTCTTGTGTGGCCATAATTTCCAGAATGTCTGAACACCTTCTCTATAGCTTCTTCAACTCCACTATAAACACTTGTCATGCAATGTGTTCTCTCACCCTATGCTAAGATATAAACAGCATTTTGTTTTAAATGGGCTTCAAATTCAGGGTTTATTTGTTCAGCAGTATTTGGTTGGGGAGGTTGCTTTTTTGAAATGGGTATACTGCTACAGGGGCTTCTTAATAAAGACAAGGTCAAACAAGTGCATCTTGTAGTTGGTAAATATTATATGTTTATTAGCTAAATGCCGTTTTTGCCACACACCCTTGTATACCAGCAGAAAGTCTGGATCACATTGCTTAATTGAACAAACTTTCAGCATATTGCAGAACACAGAACACTCTGTTGGTTATGGCAAGAAACATGTTATTTAAGCAGCATTTCAGCAAGTTATACCCTCATCTCTGAAGTTCACTACAAACAAATTCAGGCAACGTATCCAAAGAAAACTCTGTATGAATAGAAACTTAAGTTTCGAGCTACCACCAGTAAAAAGCAGGAAGAATTCCCTCCTCTTTGAAATTCTAGGTCAAGAGCAACTCATGCTTAAAAAACCCCACATACAATACAAGCCAGTAGTCCAGAGACATATTCATAGGAATAGGCCAAGCAGTGCCACCGAGTATTTCCTCAGATGTCAAAAAAAGCCACAGAAACAGAGAGTGAAAACTACTCTAAAAAGAAGAGATGATTCTGCCTGAGCAGTTAAGCATCACTTCAGCAGTAGTAGCACAAACAAAGAAAAGAAACAGACATGAGACACACAATAACACAGTGAGTGTCAGACGAGACAAAGTCAAATTACAGCTTTATTTATTTCTTTGATAGCATGGCTAACCTAAGCAGTTCCTGCACTTCCTGGTCACTTCAGGTCTCCACTTTTTCTTCTCATTATCCACATACAACTGAGTCTGTGGGGCAGCGCAACAAAAAGATGGAAAGCTGACCTGGGTTATGAAGTTTTTTTCAGCTAGATCAATTCCCTTATCTAGTTTATCATTAACCTCAACAAAAAGCTAATAAATAATAAAACTTATGATATGGTTTTGTGCTACAGTGGAGTGAATTAAGAGCTCTCTCACCACCAGGAAGAGAGGAGAGGAAGAGAACAAGAGTTTCTACCTCCTCCCAGTCACTCCCAGTGGTTATTTCCTCTCACTTCTCCCTGCTCCAGCTCACAAACTCACCTGATAAGCTAGTTCATCACAACAATCTGGGAACTGGGAGGTAGATGTCAACTTAACTTTCCCGCTAATTCAAGTAAGCTGCATCAGCTTACCATGCAGAAAGATGCACGCCAGAGCCAGTGCAAAAAAAAGCACTGGAAGAACACAGCTGGGGGCAGTACATCTTCCTTCAGCTGGGCATGATATAAGGAGAGATGGAGGCAGAGTCAGGAACTACTTAAGTTAGTATTAGTTCTAAAAGAAATGCTGCTGAACTGTATCTTTCCCAACTGAGTCCTCTTAAAAATGTAAGTAGGCAGCTTGAAGATAGTAGAGACAACAGCAGCTTATTGCATATAACAGTTCAGATCTACAGTAATGCTCACCAACTATTTATTAGAGAAATGGCTTATATAGAAAATTTTCACAGATAAGATGCAGCAGAAGTGCTGAAAGAGAACCGCAGTTGGTAAGTCCACTACAGCTGCTACTTTCTCAGGTGACACCAAATATTAGCCTAAAGGTAGATTAAACACATCTTGCATTATGCCCTAAGTCTTCCTAGCACAGAAAGTTTTTTTAAATTATTTCTTAAAAAGGTCTTTAGCAGTCATTCCTGAGCTTGGCAATTCTCACATTTATCTGAAAAACATTCCTTTGAGCTTTGAATGTTACAAGCAAATAAAAAGACTCACATAGGTGGAGCAGAGGAAAGACAAAATCTAGTATCCTCGTGTTTTACCAATAAGAAAGTCCTTACAAATAAGGGTGAATTTAGTGGAGAGATCATTTGGAAACACAGCAAGGCTGGAAGAGGAACAAACTCGGTCCAAGCATAGAGAGTAGAATAGCAACAAAAATAATATAGTAGTAAGAAACTGAATCAGCTGCAAGTAATTTGTCTTATATTTGTACTAGATGCAACTCTTTTGCGAGAAGCTTTTTAAAAAATATATGCTAACCCCCTCCTATTTACCTTCTTTTTTATTTCCATAAAAGTCTCCTGTTCACTGTAGTAACAGGAGGTAACAGTGAATGTTCACTGTGTAGACTACCAAATGCTCCTTGTAAAAAATGGCATTCTTTGGTTGTAAGATAATATTAACTGTCACATCTCCATTTAGCACAAAATTAAAACTTTCAAAAAATGGTTATTTGCAGAGAAACTATAATCTTTTGTGGTTTTTAAGAGACAGCAAATAAAACAAACACTCTGAAAAAGCTTAAACATTTTACCATCAAGTTCACAAAAATGATCCTGTGAATCATCGTATCTTGCCCAGTCAATGAAAGCCTCCTTACTTTGGTTACTGAGGGGAAAAAAATACATTTGATTTTAAACTTTTAAATAAACAACATCAATAAGAGCTACTGAAAGAAACACAATCCACATATAGCAGTTAACTTAGAACTGAATTGTAAATTACTGTATCTGAAAGTTGAGAATATATGGAGTTACCACTTGTTAGCTGCACAGAGATTCAGGCATCATATGCCATACTTTAAAAAATCATTTTAATGTTAGACAGCAAGAAAGATTTCACCATCGTTTTATTTGAACAAACTGCAGCGGCAGTGACTTCTCTTCCTTCAGTAAGAGCTTGGTAAAACACTTTCATAGCATACATTTTTCACACTTTTCAAAGTACTACTTTAGCAGCTGTCACTTCAGGGGGCAGGGAAGGAATCATGTTTTTGTAACCTGTACTTTCAATGAAACCTACAATACGTAGCCTTGCTTTTTAGTGGGAGACTGGATGTCTAAACACTCCTTCCAAGCTAATTTACTCTATGAATATGATTCATCTTAAGCCTTTTAAATGATAATGGTATTCCACTCACCCTAGCATTTTCAAAGGTGTACTGTACCAGAGAGACAAGTACTTTGAAGTTACCACACTATGAAACAGAAACAGGTCCAAAAGCTGAATGCTTTCTTCTACACATATATGCAGCACTGAACTACTGATGCCACACTACTGACAGCAAAATTTAAGCAAAGTTAAGATTGGGAACTCTGCTCCAGGGTGCAGTGAAGCACCATGAAATAATTGAAACAACCTATTCCATTTGCTCAAATTAGTACTAGCTCAATTCTACAGAGGCAATTCTGTAACAAGATACATTTCTAACCTTCTGCCAAATCACAATAGGAGACTTTATACTTGGCATTAGGTGAGAAACTTCTCCAGCAATTACTAGCAGGCAAGATTTGATAATCACAAGAAACACAGTTGATAAAGGAAAATAATGCAAAAACATGGGGATGATGCACTACTAGGCAGAGAACATGAAGGTTTGCCTACAAAGCACAAACTCTTCCTGCACCTGCAGGATCCATTACTTGCCCTCTCCCAACTTTAATCATCTATCCTACTCTCACAAAAAGCACTCTCTTTAGCTCTCCAAGCTCATATTCTTTTGCCCTACAGCAGTGGAAGAGAGTTAATACTTTCTTATTTCCCCCAGAAAACCTTGCACAAGGTCTCTACCCAGTTTTGTATAAAACACCACACGCCAGGCAGAAGCAGTTGCTTTTTCATGGCAGTCCCATTTTGTTGGATGACAGGAAAGAGTTTCAACATCTCTATCAGGTAGAACTGCTGAAATCTGTGGCCAAAGACACCACACCTCTCCCTCAACAGTGAAGAACTGATTTTTCTACTTCTGCTTTTTAAAGGTGGGAAACCTAGTAGAATGCAAGTTTTTCTAAGTGCTGTTCCACACACTTTCCTACTCAGGGGCAACACCATCCTGCAGAATTTCTCCCACCCAATCTTGACTGTGCCATGCAATAAGCAAGATCAGGGAATTGATCCAAGCTAAAAATAACTTTGCCAACAACAAAAGTAACTCACAAACTTCCTGATCTGGTTCACTGAATGACCACAAACAGGCAAACCAGTGTAACAGAGGGACAGTGCAGGACAGAAGCCCTTAATCCAGCACAGTCATCAAGAACAAAGACTGATACTGGTACAAAGTAAAAAAAAGGTGAGTTATTTACAAGTTTCCTCTGACTCTTGATGCTATAAGATACCTCTTTCAAATAATATTAAAGTGTACTTAAAAAAAAAAGTCTACTTATCACTTAGCACCTTTACCTTCAGATGTTCTTGCATCATTTCACATTTACTTTCTAATGGGCTATGGAAAGAATGAAGAACAAAAACCAGCACAGTGCAAAACCAAGACAGACAAAATGAAATGCTCCTTTGTTACTATTTTTGTACTATTGTTGTAAATCACAGCATACCTTAAGGTACTGTTAACAGCTCCCAGTTTGTTAGCTTGCTCACAGTCTTCCAATTCTTTGGAATTATTTGCCGCTTTTGAATACTGTAAGAAAGTTTATATTTAATATACAAATAATTACCTAAAATTCTCTGAAAACAGGTGCTGTGAAAGGTATTTCTAGGTTTAGCAGTGAATTGGCTAGTATCAGGGAAAATCCTCAGATTCTAGAAACAGTAATTCTGGAAAATTTCTGGTTTTCTTTGCTGAATTTCATCAGGCTAATTTCACCCTGTGGATTTAACTACCACAGAAAATTGAGCTAAATATGTCAAAATTTTGTTTGGTTTGCCCCTCCTCCCCCTTTTTTTTGTTGTTGTTGTTTTGTTGTTGTTGTTTGTTTAAATTAAATGGAATTCTGAAGTGTTTCAGATAAACATATGCTTGTATTCTGAAAGCATAATCATAGCTCAAGTTTCATTGGTCATTTCAGTAGGAAAATGTATCAGTTTTGGCCATTTTCCCCTCATGTTTCATTTAATCCTATTCATTGGCATGCTTTAGATGTGCACAGGTCTGGAAGAGATGCTTTTCAAGCTGAACTCAAATTTTGATTATTTTAAAGCCAGAATCGAAGTATTTAAGCTGAACTCTGATTCTACAGTATTTTTTAAAAAAGTAATCCACTAAAATATACTATTAGAATACTCCTAAGGAAAACATTTGAAGAATTAAAGATTAAATTCCACTATTCTACAATAACATGATTATGTCAGCAGAAAGTTTGTTAAGTCTGTCACCTTAAAGCTCAAAAAAATCCTTCTAACAGTTTTGGCACATAATAGATAGTATCAGTGCTCTCTTAAAAGATAAAACCAATTTCCTCTTTTTGGGGTTTTTGGGTTGGGGTTTTTTGTGTGTGTGTGTTTTTTCTTTTGCAGACTGAGCCTTCAATTTACATAGATTTTTACCTTATCACAGTCCTTAAGAAATACAGAAAATGATTTAATGTTAAGTAACTGATAGCTTATATAAAGCTAAGTTGCCGGCTTGCCTTCACTTCAGGGCACATACATATTGACATGAAGGATTACTATCCAAAACCAGCTCAAAATAAAAACGTAATCTAAAGGCTTTGGTCAACCCTTCAGAAATAGCAAACAACAACAATAATTTGATAAATTTAAAAAGAAAGAATAGTTCATTTCTGAGGACAGACTTGCAGTCAAGATGCCAGAGGCAAAGAACCACCACAACACATATCACAACACTTCTCAAAAAATAAAGGCTTTAATTAAAACTGTTCAGATGAGTAAGCATGATGACTTGCTTTAAAAATGCATTTGTCAGAACTGATACAAGGAAAAATAGCAGAACCTACTGAAGACCAAAGAAATTAAGGAGATTGAAAATCCCAAATAATTTAAACCTTGTTAGAGGCCTTGCCCATAGCAAATATTTACTCTAGAAGGAACTTTTCACTCAATTTTCTTGGATTTGCCAGGTGTGGGGGCTCACTCTTTAGCATCATATGGATGTTAAATGGAAAAATCTGAACAAGGAATGGATCTGACCTAGAATGAAACAGATACTGCTGATGAAATAACATACCGAGATGCTGAAGTAAACATTCTGCATGTCTAGAATTGCAAACCAATCCCTACCCTGAAGTGCAAAAAATTACTGCCAAGAATATAATCCTAAATTTAAGGTTTCAAACAGAATGAACATTCAAGTCTCAAAACATTTTTCCAGGCTTCACTATTCTCCAGCTACTGGATCAGTACCCTGTAACCACTGACTACATCAGGACAAAGTATCTGTTCCTGCCAAAGCAGGATCTCCTAAGAGCAGTTTCTGGAAGAACACAGAAAAGAGGTGGGCAGGAATTAAAATATTAAATTAAATGTTGTAACCTTGAGTTACTGCATCCTGTCCCTTGCTTCAAAAATTAATACAGCAGCTGTCATGACAGTTCCTTAATGTCTAGCCCCCCCCAAAATGCGTTCACCACTCAACTGAAATAGGACCATAGAAAGGGAAACTACTAGTGCGCCTCTCCAGCACCACTTCAAAAAGCTTATGTTGGTGCCAAGAATTAAAAAGAGATTGCTCACTGCACTTCGGTGGGGAAGCTGTGCAAGTGTAACCCTGGTCTTTGTGGCTAGATGACCTTTCAAAAGAAAACCTGTTCTCTCTATGGTTCAGCAAACAAGCAAAAAAAATCCCCCAGAAAAGCCTAAATAAAGCAACAAGTTTACAAGCTCATCTACATTAGGAGAGAAGGGCAAAAGGAAACCGCACAGAAGCCCAGCACTTAGACCACAGAAAACTTCTCCACAGGATTCTACCCCAAGTAGATCTACTCAAGAGATTATAGCTGTCATTATTAAAAAGACACCTTTGGTTGTTTTCACCTTTCCAAGACAGACACTATCAGGATGAAAGAGAGAAAGTGGACATGTATGTCCTCAGAGGAAGAACACCTTTTTTTTTTTTTTTTAAACCCAAAACTTTGAGGATAATCCACAAGGACTTTCTCAAACGAACCAAGCACAGGCTAATAGCACAGTACTTGCATAGTCCTTGAAACAAAACATTCATACTAAGACGCGTCTGATGTTTCCTCAAAAGGGCTATTAAATGAGACTGTCAATTTTTAACTGGCTCCAAGAAAGAACTTTAATTGAATCATAAGAAGTAAGAACATGGCGTAGGTAAGATTTACATCAGTCCTGATGACAATTTTCCTGCAGAAATATTTCATTTTCTGACAGAGAAGCAGCAGATATTAGTGTCTTTGTTCTACTACACATGAAAGGTACAGAATTGCCCAACTTTCAGTACTGTAGGCTGTTGCAACCAGCTATAAGACAATCCAAAGGAAACAACTGTAGCAAATATACCAGCAAACGATAGCTTCCCAAAGAAGCTATCCCAGTTTCTTTATTGTGGTGAAAGTAAAGGTGGCTGATTTTTCACTTCCAAAGTCCAATTTAATATGCTCATGTGAAGTATCTTAAGAATAGCATACTCTTTGGCTACTAATTAACATCTTAATTATGGGTCTCAAGATTAATCAATCAGGAAGTTCAAATGTCTACTAGAAGAATCCTTTCTAAAACTGTCTTTAAAGTCTTTAAATGCCTCTTTAGGATGTATTACGGCATTCCAGGAGTCAGTTTCTCCACAATCGAGCTTGGAAAAGAACAGTCAACTAAAAAGAGAACTGGCAACAGATTATCCAGCTATAACTCAAGATCTTCAGCCCAGAGATAGTGCGAAAGTTTTCCCAGAACAACTACTGCTGCTTGTGCTGAAATGGTGAATGACTGACATTTAAGTCATGTTAGTGAGAAGATGTTTCTTCTCTAATCACTGAAACGTTTAAATGAAGAGCCACTTTATACATATATTGTTAAGCTCACTCTGAAGTAAACAGGATACAAGACTTCCTCTTGAGCTAAAGCTCAGACAGAGTTGCCTGCACTGTTCATGACAGCAGGACACAGAAGTCATCAATTCACAATGAAGTAATCCTCTCAGCTATCTTTGGTAATCTTTCTTGGCATAAAGTCTAAACCTAATGCCAATGGTCATTTATGATTCAGTGAACTACACTCAGGTGAGGGAAGCAGCAACTGTGGCTGCCCAGTGAGGTGGAAAGTACTGGGGAGGATGGAGATCTGATAGTTAAGCAAGAGTAAGTATGAGTCTACAACACAGCCAAGGGACTCAACAGGAAGATCATTTTGGCACTGTTATCTCACCAACTGCTAAAATCCTGTGTTTGGGATTTGGGGGTGGGGTAAGGTTGTTTGTATTTCTACTCTGACCTTTTTTCTAGGTGCGTATACCCTTTTTTACTTTTTTGGCTTTGCTAAGATCACTTGGTGATCTAGGAAGGATGGCTCAGAGAGAAGCAAGCACAACATCACAGCACAGACTGACTACTTAAGCATGCACTGACCACTTCAGCCTAAACTGTCTTTAGGCTAATGACCACATCATCCTTAGACTAATGACCTGCTCAAGGTTCGACATGGCAAAACTACATGTAATCATTCAGGTTCTTTAATATTAGAGGTTTGTGGTTATATATGATTCTTACAAAAGACTGCACTGCTACTGCATCTGTGCATCTCATGCTATGGCTTTATAGACGGTAGGCTGTACTCAGAAATGAACAAAGAATTTTGCATCAGGCATTCTGTGGCCATGTACTGATATCCCTGGTCATTCATTGATTCAGTCTGCACTGGCTCTCAAGCTATGACAGACTCAGAATGACCAGCTATGTCAGAAACACTATTATACGTAAACACAACAATGTAAAACCACATACAGGAACTGATCAGTTATATTAACAATTTTGTCACTATGCCAAGACTGAAGGTTTGTAATAAAAGGTCACACAGCTACTTTAATGTTAAGATTAAAAAAACAAAACAAAAGCACCAGAAATAACTTAGAAAATAAATGACTACTTACTTTATTAGAGCTCCCAGCCTTAATTCCAACAGGTATTTTGCTCTAAAAACAAAAAATAAATCACAGTTTTTACACTGTTCATAGAAATGATTATGCTTGATTAAAATCTACAAATTAAGTATCATTCCTACAGAGGTCAAAGAAAACCTGTTTTAAATAATTAACTTGCTCCTTTACCTTTTGAACAGGTTATATCCAAAACAGCGCTGGAGCTTAGAAGAGACTTATTCTTAAAGTTATTTGTTTTATTGGTAAAATGACTAAGACCTTAAAATACTTTGGTTGTATTTCTGCTTTTGAAATGGAAAATAATTCTATTGTCACTCTTTTATTTAAATTTCTCATTAGCAAATATTGTTAGTAAAGTATTAGTTACTGCAAATTAGAAAACTTTTTAACCAAACCAACTTTTTCTATGTTATATTATTTGATCCATACCTCAGGACAAGGCTCTACATGACAGTCTTTGATAGAACAATGGCCATCATCAGCCCAAAATGGGCATGGTCTCTTCAGGTTGACCTAAACATACAAAACCAAAAGTTTACAATCAACACTTACATAAGCCAACTTTAAAAGAAAGACCTCTCAGTATCAGGAAATCCTTTCAAATTAAAGGAGAGGATACAAAGAAAAAGGGTTAAATTTAGTACTTTAAGTCTGGGGCGGGGGGTTGTTGGTTAGTTGGTTTAACTACTGTCCCTTTGAGTATATAAGCTGAAGCTTGCTGCAGTGGAATTGTTATTGATAACGGTCTCCAGTGGACACAAACAGATAGTATATTAAAGCACAAATTAAATCTCTCATCACTAATATAACTTCAAAGCAGTAAATAAACTACTAAAAAGAAGGCAAATCAGACATATGCGGCTCTAAAATGGTTATATTTACAATCAGTTGTACTTGTACTATACTGATCAAGAAAATACATTTGATGCAGGACAGACTAATGCACAAGTTTACTAATTCAAATAAGTGCTTGCACGATTTCAGATTTCAAGCAATAAAAACAGGCAATCATTACTACACATGATAGCTAGTCAAAGAAGAATGAGTATCATAATGGCCTCAAATTAGAAAGCTGATACAGCACAAATATAAATAATGAAGAGAAACCACTTCAGAAGCATTACCAGCAAATCCTGTGATGACTAGTGCTCCTATTTGTCATCAAATGGCACAGTAAAGGCAGGGAGTACCACATATATTAGTATATGCAAGAGATTCAAACGCTTTACTACACTTCACTTGGATTGTCAACGTGAAAGTCAGTGAAGAAAAAAAAAATCCAGCCTTCCTTTACATTAGCCTTATACATACTAACAAACATTAGTGATAAAAACCACGTTGACCTCATCACTCCTAAACTGAAGACTACAGACTAAAGCTTTTCTTGTACGGTCAACCAGAAACACTTAAAAATTAATGTACTTCTGCAATGGAACATTACAAATAAAATACAAAGCATTTATCCTCTATCCACTATTTTCCAGATAAAAAAATCAGTTTCAAAATGTTCAATGTAAAGAAAAAAAAACTACCACCACAAAACCCACACAAAACAAAAATTACTTCTATTTTTTAACTTTGTTTTAGTTTAGCACAGCTTGTACTAGATTTCTTCAGTTGATAAATATTATTCATGAAGATACTCAACTGAAGTCACACTTATATACAACAAACTACATCCTGAATGATTTGATGTATCATTTCTTATTTGAAACTGTTGCAGATATTGAATTTGATTCTGTAGTCAGACACAGCAAGAGTTCTATAAAATGCACCGTAAAATTAAGCCTAATACTCCAAGGATAGCATCAGGCCCTAAAGTAGTTTCAACACAAAATTTAAGAATTATAAATGTGCTTATAAAAAATTATTTAAATCTAGAAATCTTAAGTGAGAAAACTAATCCTTATGCTAGCTCATGGAAAAAAAAATACATACAAGCTGTACAGTAAAAGAACAGTATTCTTGCTATACCTAATAGGTTAAAAGATTGAAACTAAACATTTCATCAATTTAGTCTTCAGAAAAACATGTTTTCCCCTTATATATAGGAACATTTTTCTAATTCATGTAATTTATATCCTATACTTTCAATTTACATAAGGAGAAACTTAAACAAGAAACAAAGCTTAAACATCCAGTAGAGTAGTGCCAAAGCAGCCCCTTAGGCAAAGAAGTCACAACTGAACGCTGAATGCCATGCTCCGGTGAACTTTGGAGTCCACTGCATGTGGTACCTGAAGGGTTCCTGCTATGATAAAAGAAACACACTACTCAATCTTTATACTTTGAGAAAAACTGAAATCACTGAGCCATCTTGAACAATTACTCCATTAAAAAACCCCACAACCTTTATACTTTGAACACATTTAACTGGCAGAATATGTTTATACTGGATCAGTGATTTAAGTGGCCTACTTTTTTAGGAAATACAGTAATAGAAGCCCAATCGCTACGGTTACTGAATTGTCAAACCAGAGCCTCAGCAATAAAAAAACTGAATCAAATTCAATCTTTTTCCTCAGCTTTATACATAATATACTAGGCATAAGGAAAACTAGATCAGTATGTCTCTGATACAAAGCAGTCACAACACAAAGAATCTGAAATGAATTATAGCTAGATTTTACTCTCCCTCTAGTCTATTCTCTTAATTTTGACAGCTAAGAAAAATCAAAACTATGTAACAGAAATAAAGAAACAACCTTTAATGCTTGAAGGATAAATTGTTCTGTGGCACTATGTACCCAAATTAAAGCAAACCAAAAAGAATTCCCTCTTAAAATGTTCTGTCAATACCACAAAAGATCCTCAAAGAGCAAAACTTAATGTTTGACCTGGTCAACTGCCTTTATTATACTAAATTCTTCTACCTAACCTTTCAGCAAGTTCCTTCTGTATTTTCAAAATGTGCACACAAAGTTAACTGCTCTATAACATCTGAAGGAAAGTCTGTTCTCTAGGTTTCTGTTTTGACATACTTTTTCAGCATGACTGCGAATTATAAATTCAGCTTTAAAATGTTGAAGAGATTCCTCAATCAAAAAAAAAAAACCTAACAAGAAATTAAGCAGATGGTATGACTTCTTAGGAGCGACGACAACTACCTGCTAGTTACAGTTCAAGCCATGCTAGCACACATGCATTAAAAGCAGAGAGACTTTAGATTGCTTTCCCCTCCTCCCATTTTCTCTATTCAATTCACAAACACCATCCCTAGACAAAAAATATGTAGAATTTTAGAATGTTTTCTACTTATTCACTCTTCTTTTAAATAAAGCACAAAAAAGTATTACATTTTACACCACCTTCACAATTAGGCCTATTATATAAAACATGCCTCTCCCACCAATTTCTACCAAAAAAAAAAGACCAGCTAACATAGTTAGACTACAACTTTCTTCAAAGTAAACTCTAACATTAAAAAATGCTAACACACTTAGAAAGATACAAGTAACTAGGCAGTTGCTGCTCTTACACAGAGGAACACTGTAAATAAAATATTGCAGTCTAAACTGCAGACTAATTTAGGAAGAACACCTGCAAATCAAGATATACTAGTCCCAGAATGATTCTAGAGCACTAAAAACCAGCACACACACACTTGAGACAAACTGAGACTGTATAGCACTTGTACTTTAATCAACACCAATCATGCACTGACTACATAGAACATCCTTCTACTTTCTTCAAGGTCTGAAGTATTAAATTTCATGATTATCATTATATAATACTTGTCACAGATTAGAAGTTAGATTCCTCATCATGAGGAAGTTTGTGTGTTTTGATGTATAAAATTGTAGAGACAAAAGTTTTATTTCTTTATTTCTTTCATTGAGAAGTGTTCCACTATCTAGAAACCACCTAGCACAATTTCAGCAAGACTTTAAAAAGAAAGTTTTCTTCAGCCTTTAAATAAAAACTAGCTAGTCTTTTCAGTATTATACATTAAAGTTTGAGTTCTTTTATGACTGTTGAACTAGTAACGCAATGGGAATACTGTGACTGTAGTTACAGAAGTTCACGATCCAAATTCCTATTACAAATTAAATTAATTCAGAGTAGGAGTGTTGTCATGTTCAGAACAAGCATACTCCCCCTATGCTTATTCAGTATTTAGCTACATTGTAGTTGACCTAGAGGATGATCATTGCCTACTCTCACAATTTCCACACCCATCTATGTGCTTAACAGCACTTCCTTGATTCTGTGCAGGGACATCAAAAAACTCTGTTGCTTATTCAGAAGGCAAAGGGTTAAAAAAAGTTCTGACTTACTTATTCAGTTTGCTTGTTCAACACAAATTCTTCCCTGTCACAACTGGAAGTACTAAATAATGTGTGGTGATGGGTGGACTGCACACTGGCCCTTGCAACTGCCCATCTATTAGGAAGATCAGTATGAAAGATGAGGTAGGATTGCAACACACCATTGAAATGAAGATTAGCTCTAAATTTGCAGGATGAAATTACTGTTGTATAAAACCTTGTATACCTGTTGCTCCTCTTCTTCAAATATTTTGTTGTGTATCTTTCTGTTGCCTCTGGAGAATCTAATTACCACTACTATGTGATGTATTATCACTGAAGTTGCACGTATCTTGTTTCTCGTGAAAAGTGAAGTTAGAACCGTATCATGTAGCAGGAGGAGGTTCAGGGTGAAGTTACACATTACTGCTTGCTCAGACTAGAAAGGGAAGATTCTAGTGCTTTTTTTCTCCTTCCTCACATTCATAACCCCATCTCATATGAGTTTAATACTTGTCTGGTTCCAGATCAGCTAGGTAACTTGCTACATTCTGGCAGAGGCAGGGTAGGGGAACAAGCACAACAGCGAAACACAAACTAAATCCAAACTAAAAATCTATCTGGTTAAAGAGATGCATTGTCCTAATGCATAGTCAGACAAGCCCAAGAGCTAAAAGTAGGGAAGGGGCAGAACCATCTGCCCTAGAGTACCCTCCTTTTTCCAGTGGCAGGCAACCGTCTGATTAGTTCAGTCAAAATACAACCTCATTTTCAAGTTAAGCATATCTGAAAACAGTAGTATCAGACTTCAAAGTCTTATTTTGCTCATCAGATTCTAACATAGAGAAAAAAAATGTTTAAAGTCATAAAAAAGTGATATTACATACTACTTGAAAATTGAATATTTTAACCTATTTTTCAAAGGAATAACAGAAAACACTAAAATCTGAACTAGGCCAGTAACTTACAAAAGGAAATCATTGCAATACTTCCACTTCAAATTACGCACATTTCTTAGAAGACAAGTGCTGCACGCTATCGGAAAGTTGCTAATATACAATCCTTTTCCAGATACTGCAGTACAAAGATACTACCTTTAAAATTACCACTTAACAGTTGAATGAAAGCAGTCATCAGTTACTGTCACTGACTCCAAGATTAACACAGCAAACATGACTTATTACCAACATAACTGTCAGGGACTGAAAACCTGCTACAACCAAATTAAAGAACTGTGGGCTTCTAAAAGACAACTTAATACAGACAAGTTGATTTGATATGTAATCTTCCCTATATTTTCTGAATTTTATTTAAATTATACAGGAAAATACCATTCTAATTGTACCTTGTAATATCTGAAGTAATCACGTTCTTGCAGTTTCTGTATTTTGGGGAAGATCTTGAAAGTATTGAAGTCATCGATGCTTTCTATGTCACATAAACAATCATCTAGGACTCCTGTGAGCTATTAAGAATACATAAAAATGTATTTTTAGTCAAGAAATGCAATATTAACTACAGAAAAATCCTCTAAAGAGAAAAATATGGCAATCAAAAGAAATAATAGTGAAATGCAGTTCTATAGCAAATGTTTTTTTCATCATTAAAATACAACACACCTTACACATTCAGAATTAGAAAACAACAGACCTTAGCACTTTTTTCTGAGCTTAAGTCCACCTCCAAATGCAATGCCTAATCAAAGTTAGCCAGATTAACACTTTCAGCCCTGAAATTTGTTGACAGATTCAGCATATAGAACTTTCTGCAGAATGAGCAGCGAGATTTTCCAAACTATAAACGCATGTATATTAGCACATCAGAGTTGCATACCAAGTATTCTCCTACCAAATGCTCACTAGTTGAATTGCCTAAAAAAACCCCCACAATCATACACTGTCGTCTTATTTTTGTAATTCTTCTCAAAGTGTAAGAAAACTCCAGCTAGTTCCTTTGGAGGCATGAGAAAAAGGGGAATAGGTACTTTTGTGCCCAAGAAGTTAGTAACTTCACAGTTAAATTCTACAAATAAATACTAGGAAAACCAGGTGCAGACACCTATATTTTAAGGCTGTAAATCTATTGTGAAACTAAGTCTGAACTTCCCATGTCCCATTCCTTGGCTTGTTCCAGGACAGCAAACTGGTTCAAGGTACTGCACGACCACCTCTAGGAAAAGGAGCGCACGCACGTGCAGAAGCGCTACTGCCAGCACAGGAGAGGAAGGCAGGGCTGTGCAAATAGCAGAGAGGACAGACCCAACCAACTTAGTAGACTAAGCTATGGCAACACTTTTGCTCAGACCCTGAGAGTATCTCAGTGAGAGGCGAAAACACTGCAAGTGTGATTCTATGAATATTTGTATGGTAAATTTCACTAAATCTAAACTACCTACTCCTAAGCATAGCTTCTTAAACAACTACAAACATGTTTGAAAGGCCTTTCAAACATAAATTTGAAGGCTTTAGACCATATCTAAGGGAATGGAACCAAACACTGCTGTTTACTACTACTACTCTTCAGCCAGGCAGGAAATTCATCGACATACATGGTGGCCTAGAAAATATATAAAATAGGAAAGCCCACACATCTTATATCTTGTATGGGCTTAGAAGAACTCCTAACTATTAAAAGGTTATGTGCAAAAGGAGATGAAAAATATTTCGTGGGGTTTTTTTCCCCTCCACAGATTTCACATAGATGAGATTATGAAATCATCTAATCTGTTTTACAGATGATAAATCACTCCACTACTTTACGGAACAGATACCCTTATATAACCAAGCTTGATGTAAAGGAGTCATTAGAAACCAAATTGTAGGCTTCTGCTCTTTCATGAAGCATAAAGTAGTCCTGGAAAATGGATTTCCCCCAAGCCCCTGTGAGAATAAAGAGGTGAGGATATGGCAATAAAGCATTTAAGTAGAAAATTCACTTTATGTAGATCCTATTTTTCCTGAGGCACTAAATAGGCTGTCACAATTCTGCAGAGTAGATATGGCAAAGAAGTAAAACTCATTTAAGGGAAGTTACTTTACCCAAAGTCTTCCATGCTGTTATGCTTGCCTTGTTAATGTTATCTAACTTCAAACCTGGGCAAACAGCTATGAAAGAGCCTACGTGCAATTACAGATTTTTCACAAAGCCAAGAAAGCTCACAGCCCACATGACTGCCAACTTCAAAGTCAGAAGACAAAACATTTTATTATTGATACTTATAGAAATAAAACCCTCATGCATTTTAATCTATAATGATTTCATTAAAAATTTCAAATTTTCTTATTGGTCATACATAGGCAGACATTAATTTTGCAGTCTTTACAGGTAACACCATACCACAAACAAACAAATGCATTTCATTATAATATAAAAAGGCAAAAAACCCTCTGAACATTTTGCTCAAATATTATTAAACTGTAAAAATGCAATAAACCTTATGTGAAGAGCAACAATTTATTAAGCTGAAAGCAGCGGGAAAGATCTGAGAAATTTTCTTTGGACTCAGAAGATAAAGAGTAGGAAACTATTTTGATGACCACTGCATGAAGCTATCCACTGCTTACAAAAATATTTTTACCATCTATGCAAAACTGAAATGCTTTTTCAGGGTAAAATGTTGCAAATCAACATGCAGTAGTTACACTCAGTGTGAAATCCGCATGGAAAAAAAAAAGCTGCAGTCTTTTTATTCAACTAAGATGGCATTAACTAATGGAGGTCACACCTTTGTCAGATATCTCTGATAAAATCTCGATTCTAAGAACATCTTTTGAAACGCAGTACAGTTTACTTAGAACATTATGAAATTTCAGAAATAAACCCTCCCCAAAGACTAGAACTGGTCTAAGAAATTATTAAGAGAAAAATTATTTTAGAGTAACGAGAGCAAGCAAACGAAATTCTCCATTTCTTTCTCACAACTTTTGCGAAACTGGAACAGTTAGCTCCCTGTATATATAAAATAGCAAAATCAATGTTTCCTTGGAAGGCATGCTCTAAAATTAAACTATGCTATATCTGTACCAAACCACAATTTATAAAATGGTTTGACAGCACATACGAAACACCAATACTGCACATTAGTGGAATCAGTTCATAGCACGCTAACACAACAGCAACACAGGCTTCAAGTACCCCAGTTAGAGGGGTTTTTCATTAGTCCAGCTGGGGTTTTTTATTAGTCCAGCTGTAGCTTCAGTGCTCTCACTTGCATAGTGATGGAACACTCTAAGAACATGCAGAAAATTGTTTCATTTTTGTTGACACCTGGATCTTCCAGTGAATTCTTTTTCAAACTGGAGACACCACAATAAGAATAGCGTATTACACAGTTAAAATTACGTATTGCAAGACCTACTTTGCTATTTGCACAATTGGCATTTTGCCTTTTTTAAATTGAACTAGACTAGTTAACTTAGTCCACAAATACAGAGCTAAAGTGTAAGTACAACTTTTATTACAATGGCCAAGTATCAAGCTTTCTTTTCATCTGTTAATTACTTTGAACTCTACGATAAACTCTAAAAGCATTAGCTGACTATAATTTGTGTTCAAGAAGTCATCTGACATTGAATAGCTGCTATTTCTTCTCTATTTCCAATATGCTTATCAAAGTATTTCCATGTATTGTCAAACCTAGTTTAGTTCTTGTACAGATATCAGAGCGGCACTGGAGATGTTAAACTTCTAACTTATCTTCTCCAAGATAAATCAATCTTTTAGAAGAAATGGTCAACATCCAACCTGCATCAATTTCTCCTTATGAAATCTGAAAAGAGAAACGTATTCAGCACTCCAACATTAAGAAGAGCCTGAATAAATGCATATACTAACAAGTAGTCTCTTCATACAAACAACCTTATTAGTGTTATCAGGTTGTTGTACTTTAATTGCTTCAACAATTAGAAGACCACCTGGGACACCTTGTTCTGTTCCTTAATGTTTTACTTTGCCATAGCTGCAGAATGAGAGAAAAGCTATAGGTAACATGACTCCAAGAGCTAATTGGGTAGCTTATCTTTTCCCTGTGCAAGTCAAACTCTAGGTATTTAAACTCTGAATACAATATACTAACAATTTGATAAAGTAGCCACAACCAATCTCTCTGCCAAGTATCATAAGAAAACCATGCCGATTTGTTAATGGTTTTTTTAAGAATCCAAATTCAAATAGCATTTAGTTATGCTAAAATAGCTACTAAAACAAGGGAAACCTGAGAAAACCTCAACTTACAACAAAAAAAACAGCAATAAAAGCAATCTGTACTAGACTAATCTAGTCACTGCCTTGGATGGTCACTTACAATATAGCATACTATACAAAGCTGAAATTTAGAAAACATAAGAAAAATAATAAACAGATACAGAAGACAAACTTTGTTCCATACAGACATTGTATTTCCATATAAACTCACTCTAATGTCTTTGGCCCAGCTGAAATCCTTCCTTACTTGATACCAGCTATGACTTCAGTCACGGTCATACTGGTGATGAATAGCGAACTCCCAACTACAGACACTTGTCCTTCTGAAGCTGCGAAGGCAGTTTACAGAAAGAAGGAATGTTCTCATCCTTCTCTGTAATGCAGGCAAACAAATACAACCTAAACACAAGCCAAGCCAGGGCACTGATATTACTATTTGAACATATGGCTTCTCATCAACTTCATAAGGACACCAAAGTTTCTGGCTAAAGCCAAGGATATGATCCAACCCAGAGCTCCTCAACACAACACCTCACAGACAGCAAGCAGTGTCACCTGGATTAAACAACTTCTCTCTGTGTAGCTGGACCGTTATATAAGGGCACTACCAGTAGTTCCCAGGTCAACCACTTCTCCCCTCACTGTAGCAGCGGGGCCCCACAGACCGGAGGCACCCATCCGCCCGGCCCCGGGCTGGATCCCAGCAAGTAGCAACCGCAGGGTATCAAATAGGAAGGACGTGGGCTACAGACTTCAGCGAGGGATCCCCAGACTTCGCCGCCGGGGAAGCTGCACAAGACGTGGCTCGAAGCTGCCCTCTCCCCCACGACCCTCCGAAGCGCCCTCACCGCCTCCTCCAGCCCGCGACAGGGAGGACTTCTGCTCGTCTTCCCCTCAGGCAGGGCTCCGCAGCCCTATCCGAAGCCAGCGGGGCATCCCCGTCCGGCCACGATCTCTTCACTCCTTCCCCACGCCTCCCCCCGCCCCGCCATGAGGGGACCCTGCCGCATCGTCCCACCCGCCGCTGGTTCCTACCTGGGCCTCCGCTGTCAGGACGCAGCTGAGCACCGCCAGCAGTCGCGCTGCCAGCCGTGCCCTCGCCGCTGTGCCCCGGACGGCACCGCCGCCGCTCATGCTGCTGCCACCGCTCCGCCCGCCGCGGCTGACGGGGGAGGGCGGCCCTCGCCCCACCGCGCAGCAGCCGCCGCCGCCACCACAGGAAGGAGGCGGACGAACCGAGGGTCGGCGGCGGTAGCAGCGTCTCCTCCTGGTGCGGCCGCTCCTGTCTGAGGCGGGAGCCGTCGGGCGGGGGCGCCGCGCTCACCTCAACCTGCCCGCGCGTTGCCGCCGCCACAGCACCGACGCGCGCACACGTTCCTCTCACGGTCACCGCCACCCGCACAGCCTCCCACCGGCCCGCTCCCCCGGCAGCCGCGCGGCATCCCGGGAACTGTAGTCCAGACGCGCGCGCAACCCCCGCCGCGGCAATGCCGGGGCGGGGCACGGCGTGGCGCCCAATCGCAGAGGACCACGCGCACCTCCAAAACAAGAGGCGAGTGAGCGGCCGCTGGACGCGTGCGCGCGGGGGGGGTGGGGGGGGGCTTCTGCTAGCGCGCACGACGCGTGAGGGGAGGCACGAGCGGGGCGGCGGCGAGCGGCGCCGAACCGCGGGGGGAGGGTGTCAGCAGCGCGGCCGCCGCCAAGGTGCGGTGGCACGGACTGGCGCCGCGTCGGCCCTGCGCTACGTGTTTGCGTGAGGTAGCGGCGCACCCCGCAGGTTCCCCCGTACCGCCGCGCCTTTGGGCGGGAGGAGGCCGCTGCCGCGAAGTTAAAATGTGCGGTATTTACTGGCACCCGCGTCCAGCCTTCGGCCGAGTGTCTCACAGAGACAAAAAGTGCTTCTGGAGACTCGTGTTCTGCTGCTGGCAAGTGCCCTAGACGTGAATTGCGTTGGGTGTTTAGAAGTGGCTTTTTTCTTCCAGGTTAAACTGCCCTTTTCTCTCAGCACAGCTTCTTTTATGAGAAGCTATTTATATGAAGATGGGCGTGCATAAATTTTTTAACAGTAAGAAGGGCAGGGAGATAGGAAATACGGCTTTGCCTTATCTGATTCTCTTGATGTTCCCTTTGAGAGCAAGGCCGAAAGTTAATGGAAAAGCTATAGAGTCTCCATCGACTGGCTTTTTTTTTTATACGTTTTTTTTAGTTGTAACTCCCCGCATATATTTTTTTTTTTTTAGTGGACATACAGGCTACCGTGTAGCAAATCAAAGCCTACAAGATGGGAAGAAGGTGTTTTCAGATGTGGCTTCATGTTACAGCTAAGATAAATACTGAGTTGTGTGGAAAGAGGCAGTCCTATTTCTCTGTCTAATCCCTCCTTCTCCAGGTTCCCCATCCCATGTATCTGAGCTAGCAGTGCTGAAGTTGCATGTTAAATCGATTCAGCTACTTGAGCGATTCCCCCCCCCCCGCCCCAGGATAATTTTCTGCCGGAGCAGCCAGCTGAACTGACTCACTGTATGTCTGCTTCATCTCTCACCCTGATCCAGGGGAAGAGGCAAGGGTACATATCCTGGTAGGAAGAAGAGAGGGTAGGACCATCCCTTTCAGTTGCTGCTTGCTTTTAGGTCAGTTTAGTTACACTTAATTTTTTTTTTTTTTTTACTGACCCTTTAGGGAGACTAGTTCGCACTTCAGAGGTTGAAAGTTACAGTATGACATCAATTGAATTTGTCCTGCTGCGCTTTGCCAATAGCTATTGGAACTGGTCTAAGACAGTTACTGCTGCTTCTTTTTAGTTCCTTTCAAAATCTTAAAAAACCCCACCAAACCACAAACCAAACAAAAAACCAAAACCCGCTTAGAAACAATCTTTTGCTCCCAACAGTTAAATGAATATCTGTAATTTACTTGCAGAATTGCAAAAAATTCATATTTCTGTGGGGAAACATGAGTATCGCACTGATTTCATGTGCAGTGTTGCTGGAATTAGGATTTTATTTTCAATCCATCTGCTAATTCAGGTAGTTCTTATACCCTTTCAGTTAGAGGGGAATACTCCTTTACTGGAGTATGAAGGCAAGATTTAAGTTTGAGGAAGCTATTTTGGAGAACTTAAAAGTTTTTAGATTGCCCATTGTTATTTACTTACAAATTAGTTCAAATTAGTTTTCCATTATATTTGTCCTTAAATATGTCACAGATTTTGCATTGCTGAAAATAGCTTGAAAAGATGAAGGATTGCTGGCTATGAATTACAGAGATCACGAAATGGACTAAGCAGTAGTTTTATAGTTTGGTCCCAGAAAGGCAATGTAATTGCTCCTGCTTGCTACTTTTCTTGTACTGGCTTCATGGGTGCTTTTTAGTCAGCTCTTATTTGCCAGAATTGAACTTATGCGCTCTGGTGGTACACAGAAACCATGATCTGTGGTCATCAACCGTGTAAAAATGTACCTTAGAAATTTTTATGGACCAATTTAAGTGAACAAACAGGCAAAAAAGGGTGGCTTCACATTTCACATTGAGAGACGTGTGGTAAATCCGAACTGCTTTGCCAAGTTCATGAACTAGATTTCAGTAATCTGAAATGTGGATTTCTGGAAATTTTTTGCCCTTGAAACTTTTGCCTTTATTTATTTTTCCAAATTAACATTTGAATGAGTCCTTTCTGAACTTAGGAGAGTAAACCAGAGGAATCAATACATCAGAAACTTCTGTTTAAGTCTGGCAAACAGCAGTGGTGGGAGTGCAGTGCCTGTTGAGCAATGGAACATCTTGTGGTAGCCTAATTAGGAAGATCTGGCGATACAGCAAGGCAAAGCTGTGGGTAAGAACTCTCAGAAAACCACCTGATATAAGTACATAAAGCAGACAGATAGTGGAGCACATGAGTTCTGTGATCTGTCAGGCCTGCTGCAACTGAAGAACTTGTGTGCCCAAACCCGTTTTATCCAGCTGTTGTTAGGCCTGATACAATTTATTATGTTTCCTTACATGACATGCTTCACTGACATCCTGTTCTCACCTACTGATGTCTGCCTTAAAAACACAATATATGCTCAAGTCTGAGACAACTGTTAACATATAACTTTTGAAAAGTACCCATGGATGTCTAGACAAAGGAGAAATGTCAGGACTATGGCCTATAAATGGCAAAACAATAGGTCAAATTCAGTATAGTGATATAAAGCAGTATTTCTAATATAAAAAGTTTCATGCAGCAATATCTTCACAATGAACATGAGGAAAAAAAGAGAAAGAATGCAGTAAAAATAAAGAATAGCAAAGTACAAGGAGGCGGTACGTTTTAAAAGTTCTTGTAGGTGGTGAAAAATGAACTACAAAGCTATGCATCTGTATCCTCATTCCTGTCTTTCGTGTATGTGTTATAGTTGAATGTTAAACTGCACTCTGTAGTGTATGACTGCATCGTCTGAATCAAGAGTACAGAAGTAATCTCTGGAGTCTTACTGTCATTTCTGTAGTACCTATCATTTTTGATGAAGGAATGCTAACAAAGAAATGAGTCTACTAACTCTGTCCAACTTCTGAATATAGCAGGTGCAGATGAACATAAGTAATCTTGTTAAAAAAACCCCAAACCCAAGATTTATGCACTTGCACTTTGTTGGCAGTTAAGGACATGCACGCAACAAATCTGATCGTGAGGTAGAGATCTCAACTAAATTACTACACATTTTATGGAAACAAGCAGCCAGGCAGGGGGACCTTGCTAATGACCCTGCAAAGGGGTAAGCTGCAGCCTGAAACCAATCATATAAGGCTCAGTTTCAATATGTCAATCTAGAAAAAGCAAGGTTTCACTGTTTCTGTGGTGTGTGTTTGACTTGGACACAGCACAGCTCCTGGAGCGGTGGGAACATTCCCATATCATGCAGTTCCATAAGGCAAACAAATTAGCCACAGGCTTACGTAAGATGGTCTAGGTGTGTGTCATTTCTTATATTTTCTCCATATAATGTTGTTTCTGTCGAATGTCAAAATTGTGACATTCCTATACAACTGTAAAAGAACAAACCAATATAATTATTGGCAAAGAAAGTAGTTTTAACTTTTCAGCTGCTGGTTAATTATTCCTACTTTAAAATAGTCTCAGAATTTTAAAGTGGCCTAGCAGCACAGTCAGCTGCCAACAGTTAAAAGCTATCTATAAGATACCTGGAAAAGAAAATGCAGGGAGGTATTTCCTAACTCCACTGAAACACATAAGAGGTGAAGAGCTGATGCTGAAATGAAAGTATTTTACTCAATATGAAATTCCTTAAATAAAGATGTTTTAAATGTGTAAAGCAAACAAATGAGGAAGAATAAACAAGCTTGCCACGCGATACTGGCAGGCCCGCAATTACTGTGGCTGTTAGCAACCCCTGTCAGTGAGGGGAAGATTTCTGTTCCGCTGTGTTAGTGGCATTTGTGATATGGAACAGAAGTTCTTTGTTTCCATGGGGAAAAGCTGCAGAGGATCAGTTAGAAAAAGGTTTTATATCTTTTTGTGGGGATATAGCAATAATATTTTGCTGGACAGAAATATATTGTCCATGGCAGGAAAAAGGTTTCATCTGCAGCCTTGTGCTCAGAAGGTGGGAAACCCCTTGAGACTGTGGGTTAATTGTTATTTCAAACAATACACTAACTGGCTATGTATTACCAGATAGTTTGAAATCTTTGGGAAAAGTCTCAGTCCTCATCAAAGACAGCTGGTTTTTTTGGTGGGGCCAGAAAAGGGGTGAGAAGAGGCATATGTAGACTAGATTTGTAAAAACTATTTGAAAATATTAGTTCTGTATTTGGAAATTTAAAAAATCTTGAACTCTTCACATTATCATTAGTTACAGTGAATTCAGCAGTGAATTTAGCAGCTTGCAGGATCACAGCAAGATAAGATATAGATTGTACTTAAGTATAGAAATTTGATTAGAAAGTTAATCCACTGTTTTAGAGAATGCCATTGCTTAAAGTTATCTTATTCTGGATTTAGTTTTTATGATACAGTTATACTAAGTTTTGCCAAATTAATTGCTGGCTTCCTGGACTGGTCAATTAGTTAAGTTATAAACAAAGATTTCAATGTCATTTATTAAAGAATGATACAAGAACAGGCATGCAACAGCCAAATTAATCTGTACTGTTGACCGTGCTCTAGAGATATATTTATGTAATTGCAGGCTCCTCCTTCAGTACTAGGAAAAAAATGTTAAATTATGATGACTAACCTAAGTTTTGAGGCAGTAATGTTATCTAGACTATTGACTTCTGTTATTAAATTCCATTATTTTAAAGAGTTCTTTATGAATAATTTGTTAAAAAAAATGTTTCAAATTGAAAAGCCAATGCAATTTACAGATACGCTTTTAAAAAAACATTCTTTTAAACAACACTGACCAGTTTTGGCTGCTGGCACAAATGTTCTTCCGCTAAAATTATTTTTCTATTGTTTACTAAAATAATTTTTTAATCCTAATGTAGGAAGATTTCAGGTTGTAAGTTATCGGAAGAGTAAATCCCACATTGAGGGTAAAACCTGGCTTAGCCGCCAGCACCAATGCTTTGTATGTTTCTGCAGTTTACATCCATCTGTGTAACAGCAGTACCCTAAGGATATTTTGAAGGATGTTAATGGATACATTTTTATATAGATTCTACATATATTTATCCAAAGTGTTTGTAGTCACTGACTATATCTACTTCTGGGGTTAAAACCAGTCTTCCAGCAGCACACAGAGGCAATACATACATGCAGGTCCTCAGGGCAGATACGACATTCATTTTATTGAGGCATAAATTTGGCAGGTTTAAAATGCAGAAAATTCTTAGCTCTACTGTGGCTTTGTCATTCCTTACAGTTATAGGAGAGGCTCCAGTTATTACTCTAGCATTTGTGCAGATCTGTGTTGGTAAGAATACACTTTCTCTGCCCTCTAACTCTCAGCCTGATTATCCATCACCAAAAAACATTGTGCCTGTAAGGAAATCTAGGGAAACATAGAGAATCAGCAATTTTATTTCTAATTAGACCTGGTGTTACCCTTTTAAACTAAGAAATGCCTCCATTCTTTGAGAATGACTTTCAATATTAATGTGGAAGCAGAGTCAACCCGTACCATGAATATCTGGACTCCAATGATATGCCTAAAAAAATACTGTGTTTTTTACACATCGTGAATTACAGAAATGTAATCTGTTAACTCTACCGTGGAGATTAAGATATATAGAGATATATGTATGTGTTTGTATGTGTGTAAAACCTCCATTTATCCAGGCAAAATAAGGGTGATGCTCTGAATCTTCTAAACACCATGTCAGTACTCTCACTGGTAGGATGATAAGGTACACCATAAGAGCTCTCCTCACAAAGACTTTCTCTTTTACAAGAATTCACAAATTCAATAACAGATTCACTGAAAAACATTAATATTATTGATATTAATGAATAGCCAAATAGCAGGATGAGTCACTGTATTTAAATTCTGAAAATAAGAGCAATTTAATCTTTATCACATTTTTTTTTAGATTTGTAACATGCATGAGAAATGGAACATAATCTGTGGGAAAGCACTCAATTTTAATGCTTTATGGACCAAAGGCTACTCGTAATTATTCCAGTGTAAGCCAGTTGACTGAATTGGAGCTCTCCCAGTGTAACAGAGTAGAATTTGGCTGTAAAGTTACCTCGTTAATAAACAAGTAAGGTGGCTAACACACAAATGTGGTCTTTATAATGGCAAATTCGGTTATGTTGGTTTCTTTTCTTTTCTTTGTATTGCACAATAAATAGCAATACGTTATATTTCTTATTAGAAGGTGATTTCATGCACAGACCTCATTTAAGAAATCTGTATTACTTCAAGTATATTGAAACCATAAGTAAGAGAATTTCGAGTTGACAATGGGGGGCCAAAGCAATTACATACAACGACTTGACATCATCACGGTGTTGGAAGTGCCTGTAGCATAAGAGGATGAATTTTAAATATTTGTAAAAAGTGCATTTTATGATTGTTGCTCTGTGATACTTGGGTTCTTAAACTCTATCCCTGCACTGTGAGCCATCTGCAGGTGCAACTTAGATCCTAATCGAGATCACTTTTTCTCTGTCGGGAGTTATTTATTATCTGTAAGAGCAGGAGAACGAGCACTTGATTTTCTATTGCTGAAGTAACTTTAGGTCCAAACTAGTATTACTTGATGAGCCATCACACGCACCCTATGTCTGTGTTGTTAATGAAACACGGAGTGTTCACACAGCGGAGCACCTCCCGCCCGGGGGAGTTAACCCGGCGCATCGGCGGCAGAGCAGTATTTCCCGCTGGGGAATGCGGGCTCCCGGCGGCTGCCGCGCTTGGCCCCGGCGGACACGCTTTCTAGCCCGGCGGGAAGTCGCGCCGGAGGTGGGACGTCCCTCCCCGCGGAGGGCGAGGCGAGGCGCCGCGCCCGGCCCGGCCCGGCCCTACCTGCGGCGGCAGGAAGGAGGCGGCGCGGCGCGGCGGGGGTTCCGGGAACGTCGGCGGGGGCCCCTCGTTCCTCGCCTTGGGACCGCGCCGCCCGCCCCATGGCCGCTCCGCAGGACCCGCTGCCCCCAGGTAGGACGCTGCCGCGGGGAGCCGGGCGGGCGGGGGTGCCCCGCGGGGCGGCGGGAGGGAGGGAGGGAGGGGGGGGGGCGGCTGCTCCCAGGTCCCCCCCGCGAGACCAGGGCTGCGCGGGGTACGGCCGGCGGCCCCCCCGTCGCCCCGCTTCCCTCCCCAGGCTGGGGTGGCCCGCCGCAGTGGCTTATGAGAGCCAGGTGAGGAGCTTAGCCCCGGCCGAAATTAAGAGTTTGTTAGTTTGCTCCCTTCCCCCTCCTCACACACTAATTAAGCATGGTAATAATTTATCATGTGCTCTGCTGATGTGATTTAGTGCAACTTGTCTTGTCAAGCCTGCTCCAGTGTTTAGCATGTAAGTTAGCTTGTGCTTGCGAACAGCATATTAAAAAGCCATTTTCTTAAAATCCCAGACTCTGGGTGGTTAGGAAGCCCACATTCTTTAACTTTCATGGCTAATGGTGCAGTTGACTTTTGAGTACCTCCTCTCAGGTGTGGCAGCATCACAAAGTTTTGAGTAGTAAACAAAACTGTGCAAGTGCTGATGGACTTAGGGTTGGGGTTTTTTTTTGAGAATTGAATATTCTAATATAATTTGCTGTATTTCCTCCTCTTATTCAAATCTCAAATTCACGTGCCTGTGGTCAAAACATCATTGTTGATATGGGCTTAATCAAAGGGTTCATCTCTATGAACAACATTAGTGTCAGGGTGATCACTTTGTTCTAAGTTGTACTATTAATGTGTATGCCTTGCCTTGGTGTGAAAGAGGTCTTATATGTGTATGGTTGAACTCCATAACTACGGTAGACCTCACATGCTTCACTCAGTAGTGGTGGTGCAAAGGCTGTGTTGCAGAGGAAAAACTAACATAGGGGAATACCACCAATACATGGTGCTTTATGAACCCCGTCCTGCTTAAAGGTCAAAATGCTGAGGTCTCCGAAACTCTGCTTCAGACTTCCTTCCAATACAAGGATGAAGAGCAGATGTAGGATTAGAAGTTTGAATGTGTATGTGTATACACATATACATACACCTGTGCATATATAAAATTGACAAACTGTTTGTATTGGTAAGTGCACAGCGTTGCATCCCCTTTAGACCAGCAGTATTGAACAGAGAGAAATGGCGGTGATGGGTACAAGTCTGCTGCTTCTGTTGCAGGTTAGACTGGACAGGCTCAAGGGCCACGGCAGCTGCTGAGCAGTCAGCGTGCAGGTGCTGGGTGGCAGAAAGGAACCTTGGGAGCAACCATTGAACCTGACATGTCTGAGTCAATTTGCACGTGTTGATTTATGTCCGTCTGAGTCAACTCTCAAGTGGTTTCTGGCAGAAGTGTGGGCACGTAAATGAGGCTAGTGGCTGTATGCTGTCAGTGAGGAGTATGGTGATTTTTTGAGGGATCCCAGATAATGATGTTATCAAGCTGTCTGTCAGAGTAACTGAAATCAGATGGTCTGCACTGAATAGTCAGTCAGATGATACCTGTATTTCCTGTTGGCCTTTCAACATGCAAAACTGTGGATGTTTCACATTTGAGATAAACAGAGAACTTTCCTCTTGTTGTTTTGTGCACCTGCATCCAGCTGTGTGACATGTGCTGCAGAATGCTGTGGGAGGTATGTGTGGGAAAGAGAGAGGGGACATGGCATTTTAATTGCCATACTTACAAATAAATATTAAGTCTGTGGTTTTCAAATTATCTGCCTACTATCAGTGGTCAACAAGACCATGGTGAATCATCCACAGGCAGTATGTGGAGCCTTTATTCTAAGGTACAAATATTCGTAGACATACATGCCACTTAGAGAAAATGTTGGGACTTGGTAGTGCTCTGCAACCTGAAAAGCATGGAAATTACTGTTCTTCATAAAGAACTAGAAAAACAAAAGGGAAGAACTTGAGGTCTAGGGAAAGAAATACAGTTTTAAAATATTTTTCAGGATAGATATTCAGCAACAAAGATGCAGAGTCACAGACTCACAGTGACTGTGTTTCTGCGTGAGGCCTAGAAAGCAGGAGTCAATTACAGGTACTTCCCTGTACCCCATCACCTCTTGTAGAGCCCCCTGGGGTCTGTCAAGTCCTTATTTCAAATGCCTGTATGCTTGGAGCTTCTCCCATTTTTTCAGTGCTTCCCTCTGGATTGTGGAAAGTAAATTACCAGTGTCACAAGGTACCTTGGCTGTATCTTGGAGATGTAACAGAATATAGGGGATGGAACCCTTACCATAGCTACAGTAGCCATCAAGGTTCACCAGGGTGTGGACCTTTTGCAGGGTCTGCTTTCATCTTTTCATCTGCCCCAAGGCTCCTCTTACATTACAAGGGCACAAGAAAGACCTTTTTTTAAAAAAAAAAAAAAAAAATGCATGTAAGAATCCATAAGGAGGAGCAGTAAGGCCTCCAGAATAAACTGACCATCAGTTGCAAGCTTTGTCACTGGGTTTGTTGGGTCTTTGCTGATAGTGAAGAAACAGTGAGACTAGGGATGCTTGGGCTGGCCTACCTCCCTGGAGCCTTTCTTTGGTTCCCAGTACCTCCTTTTTCAGCTTTCCTTTGCAGGGTGGGCTTCTCTCTTTGCCCCAGCTCCCTTTCCAGTTCCTTCACAGCTTTCCACTACAGTTCCTACTTGGGAATAGATCCTCCATTTTTTGGCCCTACTCTCATGCAACATTTTATGCCAGCTTATTGTATTTTCTCATATCTCAATCTGACACTCAACCTCTCTTCATTTGAGTTGGGAAGCTTATGGTGATTTGTGCTGGCCCTTGCCATGAGGGCAGGCTTTATCTAGAACATTCTGTTAATACCGTGTTTCTGGAGCAGGGGCACGTGTGACAAGAATATGGTGTTTTGGGTTGGTTTTTTTAACTCTTCCGCATGTCTTCCTAAACTTTGTATTGCAGTGTGAACATGCTCATCTCAAATTTCATAGACCTCTGCCTTTTTAAAACATTCATTGTGTCTGTGTGCAAAGGCTGTGCTCAAGCCTTGCAGATCTGACCCCTCTGATCGTGTGCCACCTGCCTGGAGAACGCATGCGGTTTTCCTGTGGGCACTACGCTGAGAAAGGCTCTACCTGGCATTGCAGAGAGGGACTGGGCACTGCCCAGGGGCTGCCTCACAGAAGCAGGAGGGAGAACCGGTCTGTCCCTGGGACTGCTGCTGTCCCACTGCTGCCACCTTTCTTATTTTCTGGCCTGTTTATTGTACTGTCTTGCATTGTCTTATGCTTTATCTTTTTGTTCTATTTGATTGAGCAGATTTGTAGGAGTAGGTCCCAAAATAAACAATTATGCTAAATTTGAGTTGGTTAGAATAGTGTCTGTATAACTTCTATGCTGTTTTGCGGCTCAGTGTTTAAACTCTTTGTGTTGTAATTCATTTCTGGGACTGTCTTCTAAATGCACTTATTTCTATATTTGAGAGAAGGTAATCACCAAATATTGATTCTAATCACCTCTTACTGGTTGTGGTTGAAAACATTTAATGTGTACTTGTAGTAAGTATAAGGACTTTTAGAATGAGAGTGACAAGAATGGAGTCAAAATCCTGCTACATAATTTAAAACGCTTTTCAGTTTTTGAAAATGTGATCCTTATCAACGGAAGAAATGGCAGGACAATGTTAAATTATAGGAGTGGTTTTGTGAATTCTGAGATTTGTTTCAGATTCTCTGTGCGCTTTTGGTCAGTACCCCACTATTACTTGTCAATTTAGCCATTGATGCAGAGGGTTTGACATTTAATGATTCACCTGCAAGTACTTTGAAGCTTTATTTTGGTATCCTTTTGATGTTAATATAATTGAAGTTTATGATTCTATTGTATACAAATAATAAATGTTTACCTCAAATGTATTTCATTAGGTTTTGTACTACAATCTGCTGTTTATTATAGTATTTTTGTTGTAGTGGGTATGTTTACTCTTTGAATTATTGTTTTCAGGAAAAAATGGAGTGCTGTCACTTGGAGAACAAAACTTACCTTTTAGCACATTTTCTGGATTTTACTCTTTATTGCAGAATTGCTTTGTGATTATTATTTTTTTTAAACTAAAAATAATTCAGAATTTTCATTTAAGTTTATCTTTTGTTAGCTTAGAGTTGGGTTTCCTTGTTGCATGTAGTTTCTAATCTATGTGCTAATAACGTTGGCATTTTGTAGTTTGTCATGTTTCCTTGCGGAAGTGTAATTTGACAGAATGCATGTAATGGCTGCATAGTTGTGCTTTATCTTGGTCAGACAAAGAGGCAAAATTTAAATTGCCAGACAGAAATGTTTTGAGGATCATGCAGTGATAAAGCTTTCTTATTTCCAGTAGATCATGCAGCAAAAGAGCCAGTGGAGGATACGGATCCAAGCACTCTTTCCTTAACAATGGTATGTGTTTCTGATCTAACACAGTTAAAATCATTTTAGCTCTCTACAGTTATGTAGTGCAGAAGTGAGGTAAAACATTCAAGATTAATTTAAACCATGCATATATATATATATATATGAGTTTGCTTATCCATATGATTGTATAAACAAATTTTAATTTACTAACCCTGTGCAATTAAAATGTGAATAAAAATACCAACAGGTACTTAAGCTGAATTGGATGTTATCAGCTGAGCTGTCCATGGGATAGCCTCTTGAGGCTATGACAGTACCATTTTTTTCATTTAAAAAAACCCAAACAACCAAGAAAGACTGGCGCTGACTTTCTTCTGTCTATATAGGTTGGAGGGATAAGAAAACCCACCTAAGGCTTAAAATTTCAGTTGTACTAAGTTGTTATTCCTTCGTGTACCTATTTTGTCTGGTGAGTTAGTCATGGAAAGGTAGGGCTTGACAACAGCACCTTACAGCAGGCATGGGTGAACCTAGGGAGAGACCAAACAGCGCGCTCTAGTGCTTGCTGGCAAACAGAGTAACAGCATTTATGACAAGCTTTTGTGTCTTAGGATACTAACTGTGCCAGTCTTATGCTGAAACAAGGAGTACATCGGGTAAAAGTAATATGAAATTCTGTGAAGTCTTTTAATAATTTTCCTTCTTAATGTTCCTATGGATTGTTTACCCTGGGGAAAAGTTACAGTGCTGTGGCAGCCCAACGAAGACTGCTGTCTAATGTAGTTATGTAAACAGATTGAAATGCATTGGTTTATTTTATGGATGGCAAGTGAGCAAGCTATTGCTTGGCCTTGATGTTTTCCCATTTTGAAGCTTTGCAACAGGGAGTCAGCAAGAAACTCTGAAAATTTCACTAGTACTTCAAATGCTGATCCTTCACTGGGATCCATTATTGCAGTCTGTGTATTTGTGCGTTTATGCCAAAGATACAGACTTCGTGATTCTTTTTGTGGACTGACTAAATTAGATGCTGTGTTTTGCTAAGAGGAGTTTTTAAAAGGTGGTGAAAAGTTGCTATGTTTGAGACAAATAAAAGTTTGTTTATTCCCACCCCCTTAAATTAAGATGTCTTTAATCTGCTTGGTTACAAGCTGCTATAAAAGCCATCCCTACTTTTACATCATGGTAGGGGTCATAGGGAAGATTTCAGGTACCATATTAAGTTATAACACGCCTGGAAATCCGCAGCTATCCCCTTAAACTCAGTAATAATAGTTTTCTATTGCATCTTAATCAGCTTTTTAATTATAGAAGGGAAAAATATTTTTTCCTTTCAGTACAGTAACATTTTAGTCAAAGCTTCTATCTGCTAAAAGAGCTTTTGGAGTCATCTCTCTTCCTGCTGGTGTGCATTGCCTTTTCTAGATTATTGTGCTACTTAAATGCAAAACTTCTTTCCCAATCTCTGCTTTTTCACTAAAAAGTAATACCTTTAAAAATACTGTGACAAGGCAGCAATCTCTATTACTTTTAGTAGCATCTCAGTTCCCGCATAAGAAGTGTCACTATGTCTCGATTGTAGACATATCAACTAATAGCAATTTAAGAGATACAACTATAATTATGCAGTTTTATATACTCTTTCTCCAGCACAATTAAGCTCAAAATAACAAACATCTGTGTCTCTTGCCTTTTTGTGACAGACTGAAAAATATCCTGTCCAAGACACAGGAGTACCTAAAGGTAAGTATTGTGAATTCTGTCTATTTGGGTATCATAGATCTGTGTTGTTATGTGCAATAAAACCATTGGTGTTATCCAACAGATTGAAATACTCTTACTTAGATGTTTATGTTTTAAATGTAGTATTGTCTTCTGTATATTTAAGGTCAATTTGGTGTGTATATATATATAACTTCTGAAATTTCCATCCAAAGTTCAGTTTTGATCTAAAATCAGTCTAAAACTACCATCAGAAGATCTTGATTCTCAATCTGGAAGGAAAATACAGTGGTGCCATCAAAAAACAATGTCCAGAGAACAGATGGTAGAGATGCAATAATGTTAGAAGGTGGCTTTGGGAGATTACCAGTGCCTTCACGTTATTGAAAATACAATCCAGAAATACCTTCCAGGTCTCTGGCCTCTGATTGCATTCTCAGCCCTATAACCAATTTAACTCTTCATGCCATCTTTTACCTTCAGCAGGTATTAATACCATTTACTTGGGAACCTAATATGGGTCCACTCTGCACAAGTTCCTGCCTCTCCTCGCTGAAAATAGTGAGGGAGTGCAAGTTCTGTATTGCACTGATGTCAAATACTTGGATTACACAGTGTGAAT
Organism: Grus americana; assembly: GCF_028858705.1. Classification (NCBI taxonomy): domain Eukaryota; kingdom Metazoa; phylum Chordata; class Aves; order Gruiformes; family Gruidae; genus Grus; species Grus americana. The sequence continues at coordinate 83,435,057 of NC_072854.1, forward strand.
ATCTGCCTTTTGGTTTCCTTAACATGTGGAGTGGGTTTTTTTTTTTGTCATCCCAGGCTTCACCATTGGCTTTGGTCCAGGGAATGCACTGGCAGGTGCTCAGTTGAGGAGCACTCTGCAGATAGTGTGTTCTCCATCCTGTGTTGCACAGCAGGTCTGCAGCGGGGACAGACACAGGAAACTGTGCAGAAGCTAGTCACAATGGAAAATTTGCTGAGGAGAGTCAACAATATACCACTAGGGTTAAAGAAAGGTTAGAGACTATTTTGGGGGCTTGAGGGAGGCAGACAGAGGAAATGAGCATCTTCTCAGAAGTACTGCTCAGTAGGGAAGGAGAATGTGGGATGAAAACTAATTTGAAATCATAAACTACTTTCTGTTTATTTGCAGGCAGGTGATTTGTTCCTTCAACATTGTTTATTAACACTAAAGCAATTTCTCTGTAACATTTTCCTCTATGTCCTGTTTTTTACTTCACCTGTGACATTAGGCCCCCCTCAAAATTAATTAGATAAATTCCTAAATTTCAAATTTGCCAAAGTTCTTTGTAATCTGAGATTGCATGTTTTAAATGTATTTAATTTAAAAAGGAAAGCAGAGAGGAAGGATAAATTTCAGCACATTCTGTAGAAAGGAAATTAACTTGGTTTAATTTTAGTTTCTGCTTCCTCTTGCTAACTGTAAAAAGATGTAAGTACTAATATAGCTCGACATTTCCCCTTTAGAGTTGAAAGTGATACAAATACCTCTTAATATTCTGTCCATTTCTATCATTTAATTTTCTTCAGAGAATGACTTTTCATAACTATTTCTATAAAAGTAAAGACTTAGAAATATGAAGCTGTGAGCTAAAAAGTGTTACAGATGTGCACGTCTGATTCTCTGTAACACAAAATTGTTTGCTTCAGATAGAATGTTTGAATAGACAGTACATTGGCCAGGGGTGAGGTGAGGGCTGTTTTGTTGGTTTTATGTGTCAATTAATTAATAGACCATTTTGGGGCCATAACTTTATTTAATAAAGTTCTGAACACCTTCTACCGAGTATGAATTAAAGGTGAGTTGAGGGAACTTTTTGTCTTGCAGGACTAGGCTTAATGTTTACATCATGTTTTGATTATAATTCTGCCTCCACTCAAATATAGAACAAATTTCACACATAATGTTTCCACACAAATTAAGTGGAATTTTGATGCCCGTACTCTGCATTTTCAGCCAGACTTTTAAAGATTTTTTTAATTATTAATCTGAATCTACGGTAATAAAGAATAAAGATGATCCTTATTAAACATTTACCCTTTTGGGAGTGGAATACTATTTGGCCTTAAGTTTCAACAGTCTTACAAAACCAGAAAAGAGGAAAATAATAATTTTGGGGTTTTTTTCTTGCAAGTGTGAGGATGAATTTTTTGATTCAGATCAATTTCTTGAGTGAGATAACAGAAAGAAGACATATTTCCTTATCTGATGATTCATAAAGATAATAGCTGTTCTTCAATGAGATCTTACCACTAAACAAACAACAAATGGAAATGTACCAGCACTACAAACTAGTCACCACTATGGAGAGTTCTTGTGTGTAAAATGTGTAGAATATAACGTCTCTTAAGCTCCTGTTAATGGCTGGTCAGCATCTGACCCAGGGGAATTATGCAAATGTTTTGCTGATGAGGAGCTTATTAATCACGCAGAGTGAAATTTGTCTGATTGCACAAGGTTCACAAAGGGCTTATGCATCCTTTTAGGGCTAAAGTGAAGCTTAAAAGGTAAATAGAGTTTGTGCTGTACTGCGTAGTGTTGTGATTTTCAGTGGACTCCCAGGGCAGGCGATAAACACACTTTGAAATAGATTCTTTCAGTGTTTCAGAAAACTGTGTGGTAGAGATAGGTAGGATGAGCCTAATTCACAAAGGGGCAGAATAAAAGGTAAATATTTATATAGTACATATTTCAACAATTTCTGTCAGTGTGATGAAAAAAGCAAAGCAAAAAGGATTATACTGACTTGTGACAGTTGTCTTCAGCCTATTTTGATGTATTGGTTCAGTTAATATTCTCTGGTCAGCTTTCTGAAAAAAAAACAACCCAACAACCCATGACTTCAAAAATAGTGTGGTGTTTGTTTAAAAAACAACTGCTGCCTTAATACCTGATCTCTGCAAGGATTATTTTTCTTTGCGCAGTAATGCTCTGCATGATTATTGCATTTTCTGCCAATTTAATATTTTGGGCTTTTAATCCAACATTTCCTAATGATTGGTCACGACATGGAGTTAAATTTTGTATGCTAGACATCTGTAACTTACGTTTGATAGTTTTACTATTTAAATTTGTATTGGATGGAACACCAGTGTTTCACAGTCTTTGTCTTAGCTGAGGAATACCTAACGGATCAAGTTACATTGGAAATTGCATCTGTGAACATCAAGACCCTTACATCAGATTCTGGCTTAATCCAACAGGTAAGAAAAATGATACCTGACTGTGAACTGAGTTATTGCTGCTGATTTAATAAGTATGTTAACAAATAAATATATTTTCAGACTATATCTGGAGAGCATGGAATTACTCAGTAAAACAGACCAGAAACAGGCTCTCTTTTCAAGAGTTCAGTGAAGTGAGTTTTGTGGAGAAGAGCAAAAGAAAGGTTATTTAATCATTAATGTGTACTTTGTAGTTTAAATAGGGTTTGATTCATGTGTAGATGCTCTGAAGAAGAGTCAACAAAGCATGAAGGCTTTGTCATGTATGCTCTGCCTCTTTCCTGCTGAAAATAGAGCCAGGGCAGAGAAAAAGTGAAGTAATAAGGAATCCTAGGTTTTAGACTCCTTGTGTTTTGCCCTTAGGGGGAGGTATTTGACTGTTCTGCTTTGAATTGGGGACACTGCTCTTCCTGTAGTGGAAACGTTCTCCACCATTGGTGAAGTCTTACGTTGCCATAGGGTGGGCAATGCTGAGTGACCCCCATGCTCCTTTCTTTCAAGTGAATGTTATTTGCTGAATTTCAAATTGATTCTCTTTGGGTTGAGCAGAAAACTTGAAGAGAAATGAATGAACATTTTCCAGTGAGATGAAGAATTAAAAGGAGTTCCTTGTGCCAGAATCCCAGCTGAATTTCATCAGAAACAAACATGGGTTTGGTATGCTTTTCACAGATGATGGAGGTAACCATCTCATTCCCATCATCTAGAAGAGAGCATTTATTGCCAGCTTAGAACCACTATGAAGATATTTCAGTGTATTAGAGTGTTAAAGGTTCTACAGAGCTGGAAAACCTTCTGCTTATCTTCAGATTGTCCATAGGTTTATGGCTTTGATTAGACCCGTAGAGGTTGACTGGATTTTAGTTGTGGGCAAAAAATTGCTTAACACCTTCATTTCATGGGCTGTAACACTATGTTGTCTTACTGCAATTACATTACAAGAAAGTGATCTTGAATAAACCTGAGCGCATTTGACTTGATAAAAGTGGATAATAACTGATCAGTAAAATCGCCAATTTTGAAAACAGATATATGGCACAGTAAATATCCCTGTTTGCTTTGTACTTTTTGCAGTACTAGCCACTCTAATTTTTTATCATGAGACGTGAGTATAGTGACATCTCTTGAAGTCATTTAGGTATTAGCTTTCACAATACAATTTAAACTTTTATGAATTCATAAAGTCTGGGAAATGTTACTGAAACTCAGGACAGCAGTTTAGCTATTGCAAACTAAGTGAACAGTATCCACTTTTTTTTTTTTTTTAAATGTGCTTGCTTGTTTCTTTTGAAACAGATCTCTGAGGAAGCTGAGCTGAGTTGGGTAGCTCCTGATTCTCCCAATGAGTTACCCTTCTGGGAATTTGCTCCTCAGGGCAACAGTAACTATAATCAGGATTTCCAGATTTAATTTTTCTTAAACTTTGGGTGCTTACATGTTGCCATGAAGGCCAAGTTCAGAGGAGACTTACGTGGTGCCAGTACAAAAATGACTACTAGATGATAATGGCAAAGATTATTTATTATTTATTGCAAGTGGTATGTGCAGTGTTAGATCTGTCTTGAGCAGAGACCAGACATTTTGTGGGGTGAATTAATGTTGCATATGTAATCTTGCAGTTTTCGGGGAATAAAGAAAAGCTGAAAACAGCATGCAAATTTTTCCTTTCCTAACAAAGTATTTAAATATTTTGGAGATAGTTTACCTTCTTTATAATTCGACTGTGAATGTATGCATGTTCACCACATCAACTGAAACTGCCTATATTCTATTTTTAGTGGATTTCTTAGTAAAGAAGGTGTAGCAGGTAGGAATAGAGTATCTCATTACATTATATCGTTACCCAGTTGACCTGTGTTTGCATGCACAGCTTGCAAAATGTTAAGAAGCCCACTGTGATAGCTTTGGAAGAGTGACACAATACAAAAAATCAACAATACTTTATTGCAGCTATCTAAGGGGAAAATCCCTGTCTGCTTTCATCTTTAAATCCTCAACAGAAGAAAGCTATTTCAGCTGGCTCCACACTCACATAGTTAAAGTAAGGGCAGCTGCAGTTTCCCCGCAGTCCCAGGATCAAGGTGCTGTCCTTCTGGTTTTTAGATGTTGCTCTCTAAGTAGTAGAATTGAAATGTTACGACGTGTGTTGCAGTCTCAAGCTGCTAAGTAATTTCATTATGTTTAATTAGCAGGCAAAAAGCCATGGAAGGAATGTTTACTTCAAACAGGAGGAGGGTTAGACATGAGCCAGCAGAAATGTTCAAGTCCACCTGTTGTCTAGAAAAGCTTCCTATGTATGTAAAGAAATTTGTAAAAAAAGCTCCTCCACTTTTCCCAGATCAATGAAACAATCCCTTACTGCTGCATGTTACAGGCAAAATTCATGTGGGGTTTTTTCATTACAAAGAATTTAAAAATCTTTTTAATCAAACCATATGAATTGTTGAGCAGCTGTTGAGGAATTAAGAACATATTATTCAAAACATGTGACCCCATAGCATATCATTAATAAAGGTGACATTATTCAGTGGATACAACCAACAGGGCAGTTTTGTGAGCCAAAGCATGAAAATGCTGCCTGAAAAGACTGCAAATTGTCAGTAATTTCTCAAAAGCAGATGTATTCCCTGCCTGACTTTACAAGTAGCTCAGGATTCTTATAAGTAATCTCCTGCCACTTGTAGATTAGGCAAATAGTTATTCTGGTGTTCAAATACATTGTTTTGATTTATGTTTGTTTTCTGCTTTGTAGCCAGAAGACAAAGACACACAAAACCATACTGACAAATCACTTTCAGGTAATATGTCAGTTTTACTGTTCTACGTATTTTATTTCTAGATTTTCTTTGAAAATACTTTATTAAAAACTGCTATTTGTCATAACTGAGAACTGCCTGGGTAATCAATGCTTCTGGAGCTCATTTTATTACCAGTGTCATTTACAGCTTTCTCTTTGTTCTAAAGGGGGTGGTGATCAATAATGCAGACCATATGAAATGTGTAAGTTGGGCTTTCCAAATGCATCTAGTACATCCCCCACCTTTGGAAGAAATGTGTAAACAGAGAGCAGAAGCTGGCAGTAGGCTGTGGGGGCTTATCCCATAATTGTATGAGCTCAGCTGGGGTTGGGGGTGTATGGATGATATACAGCCCTGTTAAGCTAACAGTGAACAACTGAGAATTTCCTGTTAGTAAAGAAGCTTGTGCTGTCATGTAGCATTAGGATAATGCAGTTAGGTGGGTGGGTCTTCATTTGCTCATCAGTATCTAACACAGGGAATCTTAGAAAAGAAAGATTCTTTGTAATGCTTTTGATAGTCTGCACATAGTATAGCACAACAAGCAGGTTGGTTCAGTTCTGTTTACCTACAACTGTGCCCTGTGTTTTCTTTACCCCTTCTTCCCTTCTTCTATTGGAGAATAAAACTTACTCTGGCACCCTTGCAAAGCAAAATAAGATGAAATTCAGATAGGGTGCTCTCCTGCCTGTTGAGTTCAGGCAGAACTTTGATTGAATTACATTCATTTTGCCTTGTTTGTATAACTAAATCTTGGTATGAGTGAAGCCAGCAAAGTGTCTCACTTCAGCAAGAGTTTAGGGTGCACAAGAACAGAATAGTTCACATGTATGTTTCTGTAGAGAACAGCTGCAAGGCCTGTGGAATACCTGTGAGCAAAGATGTCACCAGAACATGTTTCCCCTTAACAGGGAATCTAAGCATTTCTGTGAAGTTATGTGTCTGCAGCAGCGTTGTTGCTGCACGTCCTGACTTGTCGGAAACTTCAGAAGTTGTCTTTGGCCTGCTACAAAAGCAAGCTGATGAGCAACATTACAAAAATAACAATAGTCTGTTCTTCCCTTAAAACCAAAAAAACCCAAAGTGCATGCAGAAGCTACATTCAGCTGAGTTGCTTTTATCAGCACTAATATTCAGAATAAAAAAAAAAATCACAATTTGATGATCTTTCTGGGATTTTCACACGATCTGACAATAATTACTGCAAATGAAAAAAACAAAACAAAAAACCCAAACAAAAAAACCCCAACCTTAACAGATGCAGTTGTCTGCGTGAGTAGGTGGCACTGAGTACCAGATTTGCCCTTTGCCAGAGATATAGTTCAAGTCTCTTAGACCAGCACTGATCCACCACTTGTAAATTGTGTCACTGTTTTCTGTTGTTGTTTTTAATTAATCTTTTGATTAATATCCGTTTTCTTATTTTAGTGTCCCTTTTTTAAAGAGTTTCATCCCAAGTAGGAGCAGCTATTTCCCTATTTCAAGCTGTACAATGAGGCTGGAGGGCAGAATCTTTAGAAGGTGGTTCTAGGCTGCATCCATTATCTACTACTCTTTGGACACACCAAATTCTCCCTGCCTTCAAAAAGGAACAGGGAGAGTTAAGGTCATGTCTGCATCCAAGATGCTCAAACAATGGCCTACACCACTGCAATGTTAAAGGTCTTAGTATTTACCTAGAAGTATGGCTAGAACTGGTTTCTACATGTTTTTATGGGTTATTAATATATAATAATAACCTGACCTAGTGGAGGGTGTCCCCACCTATGGCAGGGGGCTTGGAACTAGATGATCTTTAAGGTCCCTTCCAACCCAAACCATTCCGTGATTCTATGGTATAATATAGTCTGATAGCACCACATTGTTCACAATGCTGGGGAGATACTGACTGTTGTGTGTGGGAGACCTCTAAATGGCAATTTTTGGTATTTGATGCAGGTTTTTATCACCACCTACTTCCAGCAACTTGGTATTTTTATTTTTCTCACACATGGAGGAGTGTGCACTTTATACCTTTCCATAATGTATATTTAAAATAAGTTTGTTTGGTAGAGCAGGGACAGCTTTTATTGTAAGAGGCCTTACAAAGCAAAGGAACATTTTCCACTTTTTCATTGTGTTAAAGTACTAGATGTTAGTTGTGTTTGCATCTGTCAGCAGAGATTCTCCTAGTGCAAATATTTCATGTTGTTATGAAGGCAGCAGCTCAGAAGTGCAAAACCTTTTCCTTCATCCCACAACATAGGTATACAAGATGCATATAATGTGCACGTAATCCTGTTGGTGATGTAAGGAGGGGTTATGGCAGATTTGAGGAAGCAACGTAGTTCCCAAAACCAAAAAAGAGGAATATCCCAGCTTACACGCTGGATTTAATTGCATGCCTTTTCTAGAAAAGCATAAATATGGTACTTTCGAAATTACTGTTCTTTTGATTATAGCCACTGAGCGTAGCGAAGAGACACGTCTTAGTTAATTTCATGAGTACTTCTTAAGGAAAGGCATTAACATGTCACTATTCTGACTTTTTCAGAAACAATTCACAGGAACAGAACACTCTTCAACCCTTTGTGCTTTTAACTTTTTATTCCCAGTGAAACCACAGCACTAGATCCTAACTTCTCCCCATGTAATGGTTTTCACTGCAGATCTCAAGAAAACCTGCAAGGAAAACGGCACCTGCTCCTTGTGCTTATTCCGTGCACCGACCATCAGTGACATGCTCAATGATGAGGACTTGTTGTACACAGTGAGGCTAAAGCTGGATCCCTGCCACCCAACAGTGAAAAACTGGAGAAATTTAGCAAGCAAGTGGGGGATGACTTATGATGAATTGTGTTTCCTTGAACAGAAGCCCCAAAGTCCCACCTTGGAGTTCTTGCTACGGAATAGTGACAGGACTGTGGAGCAGCTGATTGATCTCTGTAAATTTTATAAGAGAATTGATGTTGTGAAAGTGCTGCTGAAATGGGTGGAGGAGGAATGGCCTAAGAGAGGGAACAAAACTTACCAGAATGACTTCTAGGGCAAAGGAAGTTGTTAGTCCGTACGTGTTAAATGCTGGGACTAGCTGCCACTAATACATGGGAAGTTTCCCTTGCAAGAGAGAGAGCCTGTACTGACGGTTTGTATACTGTGTAAACTTTATGTACTGTATACACAAACATATGTTCTGTGCCCTCAGAGTTGCAAAGATAACCTTCCAAAAGTGGATGGAATAACGCAAGTTGTGTTCTTGACTCTACAAATGCCTTCAGTTTCTTTGCTGATGTTCATAGGCTTCCTAAGCAGAAGAGGAATGAAAAAGCCAGACCACTGATTTTACCGCAGCAGTTGTGAACCATGTCAGTTGTGTGCTGTTGCTATTGGGAAAGCCACAATTAGAAGGCAAGTCTCTTGGCCTCTAGGCCTTTCTGGCAGCCCTTCCACAATTTTATATGTTCTACCTAGTAGAAGATGAGGGGTTATTTTTTTTTCTTTGTGTTTTTTTTTAAATTTTTTTTAAGCTTTATGACACTGTTTTTGGCACAGGAACACCTCAGTGCTCCAAGCAGCAGTTTGGATTTGCATGTTACAATTGATTCAGTGTTTCAACATCACACTCAGGCAAATTAAGCTTTAAATCTCTTTTATAAACAAGAATTGATGTTAAACAAAATAATTATTTGCATACTTCTTCATCATAGGATATATATTTCTTACAGAAGAAATCATGCAATTCAGAGAGACTTTTCAGCCCATAACCACTAGGGACCAAAAAAAACAATTAAAATGCTTTATACCTAAAATTAGTTTCCAAAGTTCTGAAGAAAATACACACTGAGTGCACTTCCCTGTTTATCTCAAATGCCTCTCGCTTTGCAGCGTGAGCTGACAGTTAATGCCTCACCCACAGTATATCCGTAGTATTGACTATAACTTCCCTTTTCACAGGCTGTGGTTTTCTTTACAGTCCCATCGGCTGACCTAGTTTGTCCCACACCACAGTAGTTGCACACTTGCATGAAACTAGCACAAGTTTAAGTATTGACTGAAGCCACTCTAATGGGAAATTAACAGCTGAATTAATCTGCAGTCCAGGTGGATAGTTATTAAAGCACTTATAGGGGTTTAGACTGATGTTTCTCAAAGAATTTTGATACTCTGAATTATGCTGTTTACATTTTAAATATTTTAGAAATTGGTCTTTTTCCTACCATTCTTCTGTGTTCTAATGTTTAAAAAAAAATCCTGAAAAAATCTGTTACACAATACGATATATAAAATACTTATAGCTATAATGCCATACACAAAAACATTGTGACTTAAAAATACTTCTAGTTGTTACCCTTTCTAAAAGCATCTCAGGCAATACTAATATGTACATAGGTCTATATACCAAAGCACTGGTGAACAGTATGTCAAGATGTGGGGCAAAACTAGAATGGGGTACAGGCTGATGCACTGTTTACTTTTCTCGAGTAGAAATAACTTAAGAATTAGTAGCAAAGCTGAGGGAAGTCTAATGCTGTATACCGAGTTTCTTAATGTAAGAGAATGAAAAGGAACCTCTAGTGATACTATACTGTAGATACTGAGTGACATGGTTATGGAGGAGCTAGAAGTAAAGACTAACGTTTTCAATGTCAGGCACTAGTTCTGGGGTGATATAAATCAGCTTTATTTTAGTGACTTAAGAAGATGAAGATCTAGTTTAAAGGTGAAAAGAGTGACCTAAATTTGACGCTTGAATTAAAAGCTTGTGGAAGACTGGAATTTTTAATAACTCTTTTTTAAAAAACCATTCCTCAAAAAAGCTGCTACTCTTTAGAACAGGAAGTTTTCTAGCCCTATTTTAAAGGGGAAATTGTACTGCCTTATCTTGTTGGGGCTGCAGTTCAAATGTCTCATGTTGTTCTTCTAGGAACAGGCGTTTCCTGATAGATGTCTGTCAACAGGAGCGACTGTTTACAAGGGCATGTAGTGATAGGACAAGGGCTAATGGCTTTAAACTGAAAGATGGTAGACTTAGAGTAGCTATTAGGAAGAAATTCTTCCCTGTGAGGGTGGTGAGGCACTGGAACAGGTTGCCCAGAGAAGTTGTGGCTGCCCCCTCCCTGGAAGTGTTCAAGGCCAGGTTGGATGGGGCTTTGGGCAACGTGGTCTAGTGGAGGGTGTCCCTGCCCGCAGCAGGGGGGTTGGAACTAGAGGATCTTTGAGGTCCCTTCCAACCCAAACCATTCTATGATTCTATGAACTTTAACTTTTCCAAATAATCTTCTGTCTTTAGTTAGGATCTCTAGAATCAGCTTTGAGGACTACTGCCGTGGCTGGGCTGCCTGCTATTTTCACTTCCTACAGAGGCATCCACTGCGTACATGCAAATAGCTGTTAATGCCGCTTGTCCAACATAGTTCCCATACCTTGGGCCTACAATATGCATGATTTACAATCATGTGTCGTTGTGTTAAGTTGTTCTTCAGAGTGATAAGTGCTGGCATATATGCCAACAGCTTTTCTCCTCCATAACATAACATGGCTATATGTGTGTGGTATTATAGTATGCTCTGCTTTGGTAGATCCAGTCTAGGAAGGAGCTGGAGCCCTCACCTAAGACTCACAATGGGAACATGAAATGATGCAGCAGCATTTCTGAATCAAGATGTTCAACTGAAATCTATCTTGCTAAAACTTGTAAAATTTTGAAGAAACACTGTTGTCCCACGGAAATCAGTTCTGATCCCTTGAAGCTCTTGAAAAGTCAATGTCAGCTGCAAGGATTCATGTCTGATGGAAATAAAGCTGCTTCTGAGAGTTCATATGTGGATTCTGTACAAAGTCAGCACTGAAGGTTGAAAATGTTAGCCTTAAACTTCATCACACACTGGATTACTCATTAGTATACTTGAAATATTTTTTTCTCTTTGTATGGCATGAATTGAAATGTACACACTTTTTTAGTTTTATGTCTGTTTACAAGATATTGGGGTCTGAGTGTTCAGTTTATTCTTGTATCTTCTGTTATGTATACTGTTTTTAGAAGAAATATAGATTGTTGATGTTTGACTTATTGTATTTGTTTGTATTACAGCTAGGAAAACAGCTGTTTTCCTTCTCACCAGTCGCCTTGGAACTACTGAACTATCAACTAGTTGTGCTGTGTAAAACACAAACAAAAAAGCCCCCATCATATATACAAGACTCATGGCATCTTAAAGCACCTATGTTTGCAACAGATACTGCTGTTCAAGAAAGGAAGATGCATGTGTTTTATTTTTCCATACAAAAAATGAGTTAATTTTGATAAGATGATGAACAAAGATGTTTATCTAGAAACTTGCAGTGGAGTTACTAACTATAGAGAGGTATGAAACCTACACTGGGTGAACTTTTCCTGAATTAATAACCAATCTGATAATTAAGGTTAGAGAATCATGTGGACACTGAAAAGGCTCTATTAGACTATCAGTTTTGTTCCATTGTATCTTTCTCCTATTCCCGTATGAGACCTGCTCTCCATTCAGCGAGAGGCTCCCTTCTTTGGCTACCATCTCTGTGCCTGCAGGATAATCAGTGGCCCTTCCCACCCACTTTAGCTTCTATGAAGATGTCCAAACCACTATACTCTTCCATTCCTGCAGGTTTATCTAAGACATGGGGAGCCTAATAACTGTTCTGCAACCGCTAAGGTGCAGTCCTGTACTCCAGGAGCCCCTAGTTTTGCTGTCAGGTCAGCTAGGGGCATCCTCAACAACATGGTGACTGTGTTCAGTTGCCTTACTTGCTGCTTGCACTTCCCTTTGATCTGTGGAGAGGAATGCAAGATGGATTTGTGACTGTCCTTTGGAAGCCTACCATAAAAGATAGGGTAGTTAGCGTGGCCCGAGGTCCTCGCTTGGAAGTTGTACAGAAACTGTAAACCATACTTCTTCCTGAATCGCTACTGAATAACAAGGAGCTGTAGCTCAGCCTGGGCAGCACTTTGTTGTCTCAAACTGACTGCCTCCCACAGTTCCAAGTCAAGCTATGAGGAAGTGGAAAAAAAAAGTAAATTCTGCTTTACAGTGATTTAAATTAGGGTAACACTGTTGACTTGTGGCCAGACATAGTTGGAAATTATTTGTCAGCAGAAAGGTCAAAGAAAGTGCATGGCATTTATAATAATTTAAAGAGTAGCCTACTTCTGTAATTTTGCAGCATATCATGTTCTTCTGTCCATGAAAGAAAAGCAGTTAGTTATTCATAACTAATTTCAATATATCTTGTATGTCTTGAGTTTTGGGTCAATTTTGGACAGTAGGACAGAGCACCATTAAATGAGGACTTGGGCTTGTTGCCTGTTTTGACAGAAAAGTGCTTTTCCTAGCCCCTGAGCTCAGCTAGTCCTAACTGCATGGCTATGGTCAGTTGTTGGCCTTAGCTGGGTAGGGAAGGTATGGATCTACTGGTCAGACAGGCTGAATACAAGCAGTACTAAGAAGAATTTATTTGGAAAGGTGGAGTCTGTAGTATTTGCCTGAACCTTGGCCAAGGACTGGGATTGACTCTATCTTACAAGAAACTAATGGCAAAGAGGAGTTGACAGACTTGGGAAAGGCCTGCCTGTACCCTCTGTTGGGGACGATGAGGGGCAATTAACCAGCAGGGCAGACATACTACTTGGTTTGATCTCTGTATTTTACCTTTAAAATGGTGATTCTTGATTTCAAAGGCAAGTCATTGGGGTAAATGTATATTTGTTACTGTAGAAATGAGTCGCATGAGAATCTTAAATGTGAGAAAGATAAAGCAGTGCAAGTCTTGTTAGGATGGGATCAACAAGTTTGGCTTTGGCCTTTTTGAACTCTGACATGAGAGAGTATTGGTGTGTTGGGTTTGTTCAGGCTTTGTTTACTGGCCTTCACAGTGCTATGGAAATGACGATTAAAATTGGAGATGAGATGAGAAAGAGGTAGCTTCTGTCAGAAATAATTGGTGAGAAGTAATGTCTATGGTGTTAACTTTATCTTTCCTCTTCTGTATGTACAGAAATAGTTTCCTTGACTGAAAATCTTAGTTATTTACAGCTGCATCTTTCAACTTTTTTTTGAGAAAATTCCAGAAATAAGGCCAAATGTCTTAGTAACTGTTGTGGCTTAACCCGGCAGGCAGCTAAAACAACCACACAGCTGTTTGCTCACTCCCCCACCCTAGTGGGATGGAGGACAGAACTGAAAAAAAAGTAGAACTCGTGGGCTGAGATAAAAACAGTTTAATAGGACAGAAAAGGGAATAATTATAATAATGATAAAAGAATATATAAAACAAGTGATATACAACACAGTTGATCACCACCCAGAACAGATGCTCAGCTAGTTCCCAAGCTGAACTGCCTCCCAGCCAACTGCCCCAGTTATATACTGAGCATGACATTGTATGGTATGGAATATCCCTTTGGCCAGTTTGGGTCAGCTGCCTTGGCTGTTCCCCCTCCCAGCTTCTTGGGTGCCCCCCACCTTTTGTTGGCAGGGCAGTACGAGAAGCTGAGAAGTCCTTGACTGCTTGGCAGCAACTAAACCATCAATGTGTTATCAACATTATTCTCATCCTAAATCCAAAACATGGTACTATACCAGCTGCTATGAAGAAAATTAACTCTGTCCCAGCTGAAACCAGGACAGTAACTTTGATAATAAATGTGTTCTGTGTACAGCATGAGATAGATATGCAACTTTACCCACCTGAAGGTGCTTTTTTTTATTATTATGAGTTTGTTTCAAAATTACCCAATATTTAGTTTGGGAATGCTTTTTGTCTCCAAAAATAGCCAAAGTTTCATGTTGTTGATGGCATAAAACACATTTAAACAACAAAGAAGTTCCTTAACAGGAAGAGGTAGGATAAGAATAAGAAAGGGACACCCAAATCCTTACACTAGCAACAATATCTTGAGTCTAAGCTGAGGATTTTTTTTCATGTTTGTGCCCAATACATGTGAGCTTCCCCTACTCCTCTCAGGCTTCAGTTCAGTCACAATCCCATAAATAGCTTATTAGATTTTTGTTTGTCCTAATTTACTTTTGTCTCTACTTTCTCTGAAGCTGAGGAGTTCACCAATGCAAAGGTCTCTTAAAAGCCTGATGCTGTCTAACCATCGGAAAACACCTACCATCTCGTGGTGAAAGGTGATACTACAGCCCTCTCGCTTCCTCTTTTGAAAATGCAGCAACGCTGAGGGCACCTGAGCCCATCTCTAACCGCAGTGACCCACCAGGGAGATCCAAAGGCAACTGCAGTGAGGATGATGGCGTAGCTAAGATGTAAAGGTGTAGTCCTAGGGGTCTTGGGTTTGGTCACAGTCTGTAGTTTGAGGAACATCGCACAGTGTTTTGTTCCGCGCAGATGCGCGATGTTGCTTGTTTTTTATCTCCCTAGGTAGGTAGGGACTGACCACCATGTTTGTGTAGACCATTGCACAATCATCTTTGGGTGGGGAAGGGGGGAGGCAGACAGGGCAGGCATTAGGCGCAGGTTTGCTCTAGTATCTGTTGCAATGTGAATGAAGAAGTGATCACAACTACTTTCAGAATCCTAGAGTGTTGTGTCACTTATTTATGAAAGAAGGGGCAAGTATGTTTAAGGGTTATATGGCCTATAAATGGTTTTCAAAAGGACCGGTGACTTCTCTGTAACTTGTTTGTTCTTTAGCCCTCTGATCTGTATCTTGTTTGGTCTTACGCTTCTCTGCAACATTTTACTTCAAAAGCAGGCATTGCAACAAAAAAATAGACTACTTACTAGTTTCTGAAGTAGCAGTAGCACTTTAAGCTTTTGAATGGGTAAGCACATTAAAAAAAAACCCTAACTTTTTATTTTGTTCCCTGTGATTTGTAAGATTTGTGCATTTAGGCTTGAAACTGAAAACTGGAAGATCTGAATGATCACTGGAGCCAAGTATTGACACATCAAGGAAGAGTTATGGAAGGCCGCTGATTAACTTGTAACTAAGTAACAGCTGAATCAGCTGGGCTCTGAACTGTTAATATTGGTGTACCAAGAAGTGGTGACTCATGTCAGCGTTGGTGGATAAGGGAAGGGCAACTAATGTCATCTACCTGGACTTGTGCAAGGCATTTGACACTGTCCCGCACGACATCCTTGTCTCTAAATTGGAGAGACATGGATTCAATGGATGGACCACTCGGTGGATGGATGGTCGCAGTCAAAGAGTTGTGGTCAACGGCTCAATGTCCAAGTGGAGAACAGTGATGAGTGGCGTTCCTCAGGGGTCGGTATTGGGACCGGCACTGTTTAACATCTTTGTCGGTGACATGGACAATGGGATCGAGTGCACCCTCAGCAAGTTTGCTGACGACACCAAGCTGTGTGGTGTGGTTGACGCACTGGAGGGAAGGGATGCCATCCAGAGGGACCTTGACAGGCTGGAGAGGTGGGCCCGTGCGAACCGCATGAAGTTCAACAAGGCCAAGTGCAAGGTCCTGCACATGGGTCGGCGCAATCCCAAGCACGACTATAGGCTGGGCAAGGAATGGATTGAAAGCAGCCCCAAGGAGAAGGACTTGGGGGTATTGATTGATGAGAAGCTCAACATGAGCCAGCAGCGTGCGCTTGCAGCCCAGAAAGCCAACTGTGTCCTGGGCTGCATCAAAAGAAGTGTGACCAGCAGGTTGAGGGAGGTGATCCTGCCCCTCTACTCCACTCTCATGAGACCCCACCTGGAGTCCTGCGTCCAGCTCTGGGGGCCCCAGTATAGGAGAGACATAGAGCTGTTGGAGCGAGTCCAGAGGAGGCCACGAAGCTGATCAGAGGGCTGGAGCACCTCTGCTATGAGGACAGGCTGAGAGAGTTGGGATTGTTCAGCCTGGAGAAAAGGCGGCTCCGGGGAGATCTAATTGTGGCCTTCCAGTACCTGAAGGGGCCTACAGGAAAGCTGGTGAGGGACTGTTTATCAGGGAGTGTAGTGACAGGACAAGGGGTAATGGGTTTAAGCTGAAGGAGGGTCGATTTAGATTAGATGTTAGAAAAAAATTCTTCCCTGTGAGGGTGGTGAGGCACTGGAACAGGTTGCCCAGAGAGGTTGTGGCTGCCCCCTCCCTGGAAGTGTTCAAGGCCAGGTTGGATGAGGCTTTGGGGAACGTGGTCTAGTGGAGGGTGTCCCTGCCCGCAGCAGGGGGGTTGGAACTCGATGATCTTTAAGGTCCCTTCCAACCCAAACCATTCTATGATCCTCTGATTCTATGATTCTATGTCCACTTTGAATGCAATGCCTTTCAAAGAAGCTAGGGGAATAATTTCCATCAGAAAATGCTGTAATGCACTAACAGCTCCAGTAAAGCTGTGGAAGACACAACAACATCAGGCTTTTGAGATCATATAGTCAGCTTGTGATGGCCACTATCAGTAATGGTCATGGGAACGTGACCCTATGACTTGATGTGCTACAGCCGGTTTTGTCTCTGCCAAACCATGGATGTCTTGTACAGACGGCAAAAAACCAGCAGTACTTAGGAAGCTGTTACGGTACTGCATGCATCAGACAAGGCATGGACACAGCCAGTGGGGCAGCCTAGACTAAACTCAGCATAACTTTGGGTTTTGGTACATAGGCTAGGAAGAAAAGTAAATAAGCATACCTGAACATTGAGAAACCACAAGTAACCTATTACAGAAAGTGCTGGATAGGCCTAAAAAGGAAAAGCAGCCTCTTGCATAAAGGGAAGAATGGTATTTTAAATTGTGGAGAGGAGAAGAGTTGAACAAAAAGGGACCTGTGAGAGGTTTTAGAATGTGTTTGTGTCAAGTCTAGGGACTTCCTTTTTAAAATAGCTCACCATTAATTGGTGGAAATTTAATAATTGGAACTGTGTATAAAATATTGGGCCAAGTAAGTATGACAACGTACGTTGTTACGTTAACCTTGGGCAGTGACTTGCAGCTCCTTTACCAAGAAATTACAGGAGGGCTCAAAATAGTCTGTGGTTGTACTCTTCTTTTTCTATCCAATAAAGTGGTGTTTGTTAACGTACCTGACTGAATATGTGAGAAGGGGTTAAAAAAAGTGCCAGGTCATCAGTTTAGTTCAATTTTCCCAGATTTCTGAGTGGACTTTAACTGTTATTAGCATGGCCTGTGTTGCTGGTCAGAAGCTTACATTAAAGCATGCCACAGTTATACAGGTGATTTTAACAAACTGTATCAAATCCAGTTTTGCTGACTACAGACTCAGTGTGCACAGTATTTATCTAAACTAAAAATTGTCACTATTAGACTCAATCCCATAGATCCAAAGCTCTGTGTAAAATGGTGCTAGATACCATCAGTCTGTCCTAATTAGGGGGTTGTGGTCTGACACTGGTGCTCAAGTGTTAAGTCCGTCTCTTCTCCAAAGTAGAAAGGGAAAACAGAATCAAAAGCTAAGCCTATAAAAGATCAAGTTTCAGGTTTTTTATGAGATGAATCTAAGCAGCTCTTGGTACCCAAGAGGGAATATGTAAGTTTTGGAGATCACCTGATTATCACTGAAAATAAGCAAGAAGTTCATAAGGGCTGTACTCAGTAGTGCTGGTTGAGTACGGTAGCGGCTGAGGTGCAGTAGCAGCTTCTGCACCGCTGCTGTCTTGTGATTATATTCCTCTCCAAGTTCTTGTAGCTGGGGCAGGAAAGGCAGGTAAAATTTCTTAGGGGTAACAAGGTCCTCCCTCAAATGCTACCTTTTGGCCAAGAATAGCTGTTAAATTTGCTTCAGCTGAAACTGTCTGGCTCTGTCTTAACGAAGTGTTTCTGTTTCCCCAGCAAGCAAAATTCTGCTGGAACATGGAAAGTCAGAATATGCTGACAGGGTAACACACAGTCCCAGCAATGGTTGTGTGCAATTCAAATTGTAGCTTGAAAAGCAAAAACCTGAATTAGGACTTGGACCGTGGAAATAAGGGAATACACTGTTATTTGTCATCATGACTGCACTAGTAAATGGCTAAAAATAGCAGTTACAAGAAATCAGCAGGAAAACAAGAATCTATCAACAAAACAACTGCAGTGTAGTACAAGTCTACTCAAGCTGTAACCCAACTGACTGACTGTCAATGGTGCATTAGGTTTGGCAGGTGAAATAGGGATTTTCCTGCAAATTTCATAAACTGCCTATGACTCAGCCTTCAATGAGGTGATCAGTGTGTTAATCAAACAGCTGTTCTGCTTCAGTAAAGAACTGGTGCATACTTTAAATGACTATTTCCTTTGGATTGTTTCTTCCCAAAAGTAGAAGAGCTCAGAGCTGGAAGTAGTAGTATAGTAAAACTTTATTTTCTGTGGCTTTTCTAGAAACACTTCCACTTGTTGCTCTTCCTTTCAGCATCACTACTTTTTCATTCCAGCCCTTCAGTATCTTTTCTGTCCCTGTTGTTTGACCCAAACTTTCAAACCTGCTTTGAGGTTGCTTTCTAGTACTGAGAAGTGAAGGCCTTTCAGGTACTTCTGTCAGTCTGGTTTTATCAAAACTTTCTACTCTTTAGACTAGAATGCCTGGAACAATAGCTTCAAAGGAAAACTAAGTGGTAGCTCAGGCTTTTTTTTTTTTTTAATTCTCTTTTTAAAAAGTGCAGACAACAGTTCTCAATCCTCTCTCAAAACCATTCTAAGGTATCTATCCCCCAACCAATCTGCTTTGCTGCTCTTTAATCTGAATAGATCATTTTGGCAGTTCTCCTCAAAAGAAATGTTACCATACCTTTCTGTGAGTGAATCCTTCAAACCTCATATAGCTAAGCTGGTGTACCCTCTAAAGCAGCTATCTTACAACTGTTAGACGAATTCTAGCAAGTAGATACAATTTGGTATGGGGTTTTTGTGCTGGTTAATTGTAGAATAGGAGACTGGATATTATCTAGCTATGATATTGAAATGGTCTTTGCGACAATACTGGCTGAATACCTTTTTTTTTTTTTGCTATAAACACATGCACAGCTTCATGCAAGGCAAACAGGTACTATAATGCCTGTAATTGAACAGGATACAGTGATTTAGTTTTGTGGTCCTTTCCTATTTGCAACCTTTATTTTTGTGCTCATCTTTCGCCCATCCAGCATATGAGCAGGACGAACTTCAAGTAGCACTTCTCTGAGCAGCATGCTGCAACACATCATGAGCTGTAAAACTACTACAGATTTCATTGCCCTGTCTGCTTACTAGACCGAAACAGCCAAACCTAGGCTTAGTGACACCTCTGAGAGAATGGGAGGATAAAAGCACAGCCTTGGAGCTGTGGGTATAAGATTGGGAGTGAGTATAAGATTTCCAGGTTTCAGAAACTCTGCAGTCCTGGAGCAACAAATAGCCTAGTCGACTTTGAAAATTGCATTTGGGTCTGGTCACAGCAGATGTGTCTTGCTCGGAGGAGATGGGGTTAGGCTGTAACAAGGGACCTACAGAGGAAATGTAGCCAAGAAGAAAGGCCTGTAATGAAGGTCTACTTGTATTATAGGTGATAAGAAACTCTTCATTATTACTTTAGGTAGAAGGCTAATGATTCTTAGAATGAGCAGCTGCTACACATCATGAGAAAAAGGAGGAGCTACAAGACACTTCTAGGTCCTTATGTACATACTTTTCAGAAAGGGAGGACATTAATTGCCTCCAGCAGCATCCTTATCTTGCTGAGGCGTATAGCAAACAATTACCAACACCGAAATTTTGAGAAACTAGGGGAAAGGTAATTTGGGCCAGGGTCCCCACGACCACCGACTCATAAGCCCCCTACCCAAATTATCCCACCTACTCAAAAGACAGAGGCGGAGAAAGGAGCTGAGCATGCGTTCTAGTTTGCATACTAGGCGAAGAAACATGAACCAATTATTGTAACGGGGAGTGTACCACTTTGTAATCTTTGTAACATTTGTGTATAAATATGACAAGAGAACCAGCATTAGGTGTGCCTGATTAGAGGAACTATCCTCCTGTCACCCAGTGCTGCAATAAAGGAAATGCCTGCTTCTTAATGCTAAATTGGTGTTAAGGAGTTTTCTTTCATTCCCGAATTTCGGTGACAGAAACACAAAGCATAGAGGAAGTGAAAGGGTTTGCAGGGGAAGCTTGTGGTAGTGGTAAGGAGCTGAATTAACTGTGTGACCAAGTTGTTACTTTAGCGCTTGTAAATCCAAGCCCACAGGGCACATGCGGGAGCAGTGGTGGTGTCCGAAATCTGGGTTCTTCACCCGGTATGCAAAGAGCGTATCACACACAGAGTATTTACTTATTTCAGTTCTGGCCAGCATAGGGTTTCAGGCATCTAACACCAGCTGGCACACCGAGTACATCAAGCATGCCTTTTTTATAATAACAAGGTGTAGCTGATTGCTGTTCTTAAAACTTCCTTAACCATCTTTCACCTGCCTTCACCATACTGATACCTGTGAATATTCGAATATTAAGATCAATTCAAGCAATTACAGCCATTGCTCAATAGATGTAACCAGACAAAAGGGAAACCATTACAAATTAGAAAATAGTTAGAACAGTTGTAAGATAAGAAGCTCTGGAATAATCATCTCATTTTAAAACAGCTCGGCCTTGGAAGAACAGATGCGCAAAGATAAGAAAGTTACAAGATGATCAGAAAACCAACCTTGAAGGATAAGGTATACATGATACCAGGACTGAGTCTGCATAGAAGTAAAGGTCAAAAAGAGTATGAGCCTTCATCTGAAGACCCCTGACCACCATCCGGAGGTGCCAATGAAAGACATTAGCATATGCTAACAAGTTCCTGGAAAAGCCATGAATGTGATAAGCATTACTTGGAAATATAATGAATATGTATATTAACATAGTATAAATACTTGTTAGTTTTGTCTTTTGGGTGCACACGTTAGGTGGAGTTATCCCCCCGTGCACCCAGCGCTGCAATAAAGAATGCCTGCTTTCTAAAAATTCAAAATAAGTCTTAGTGAATTATTTTGCTGCTTTCCAGTAACAATACATATGTATTTTACTTCATGTTTCAAACATTTGGGGAGGTCTTCTAGCTAGCATGCTCGGTATTCACAAAGGGTGTGCATTTTAGTATTAAAATCAATACAGGTGCCTTGAGGATATGCTATTTCTTGATACTATTCCAAGGCCAGATTTATTTTATATACACTTACAATAGGGAAAGAACACTTTGAAGGGCCCTATTGTTCTAAATCCTTGGTCCATTGAGAGCTCCTGTCCTGTTTACTAGTTTCAGAACATACTGCCATGGATACTTTGTGCAGTTTTAACCCTTATTTTTCCTGTATCAGCGGGTCGGAGGCCTGTGGCGTGGCTCGGCCTGGGCCCAGCAGCGCTCTCCGACAACTCCCGGGCACAGTTCGGAAGGAGACCGAGGGAAGGCACGGTGCCCGCGCAGCCTTCCAACCCGGCTCGCGTCAAACACACCCGCGCTGCCAGGCGCCCTCCCGGCGTAGCGGAGCACCGCCACCCCCCGGGAGGAAGCTCCTGTCCTCCGCCGGGGCCGGGCGCGGCCGCTGCACGGCTGGGCAAGGACAGCACCTCCCGCGCCGCGCCCGCCGCCACAGCCGGGCCCGAGGGAGGCGCGTGTGCCTCGCCGTGCAGCGGTGACGTAGGAGGCGGCCGGAAGGCGTTGGGAGGGGCCTCGCCGGGCCAGACGCGGAGCGGAGTCGGGGCGGCTGACGGCAGCGGGGGGCTATGGCAGCGCCGGCTGGTCTCAGCCCGCGGGTCTCCGAGCGCTGCTAGTCACGGAGGTACGTTGTGCGGATAAAGAAGGAGCGGCCCGTTAAGGGGGGAACTGGCGGGCAACGTTAGAAATAGCCCCCCCTGCGTGTGTCTGCCTGTCGGGGAGAAGGGGCTGCTCCCTGGCGGGGCCGAGGCGGGCCCGGCTGAAGGAGGCGCTCTGGGGGCCGGGGCTTCCTCGGAGCGCGTTAAGGGTGAAGTGGCCGAGGTTTCTCGGTGAAACTAGTCCTGTGTCCTTCTGGTGTGTTGCAGCGTTGGGTTTATAGCCGGGGGACGCCACTGGTGTTTTGTATCTTAATTGCTTGCAAATACCCAGAAAGTACCTCGCTTATTCTCTTTGCGGAAGCCTTGTTTGCCTTGGTGTAAAATCTAGCTTTGATTATAAAGTCTAACCTGAGTTACCCTCGCAAAAGATATTTTCTGATTGTCACAGAGGAAGAGTGTAATAGCTGGTTGTTGGCCTTTTTCCTGTTGGGTGTTTTTTTTTTTGTTGAAGAGGTCTGTGGCTGCTTTGCAGTGTGTGAGCTAACAGGAAAGCATGCATCTTTTTCTGTTCTAAGACTGTGGTCATGAAACCATAACTTACAACGCTGCAGACTTAAGATTTGGTGTAACATGTACTGACAGAGGTTCCTCCGACAGAAGGTTACAGGAGAACCTTGCAGCTGCATGTCCATCTCCTGTTTTGTCAATGTTGCATGTCCATGTTGCATTTTGTCCCTCATTAATGTGACCTGTTCAATAAAAAAAACTCTAATAACCAAACAAAAAAATCCTCAACCCATCACTTTGCCAGAGTGCCACCTGGTCTACCAAGACTGACAGTCAGTTCTGTTCCAGGATCCTCTTTCAGTGGGATTTAGATTGCTGCTTCACACCCAGGGAAGTTCAGTTAGCAGGCTGCTGGAAACTGCGTTTCATTTTTTGGGTCTGCTATTGGACTTCCTGATACTAAAGGCAGAATTATTGTTTGCTTTGATTTTGATTTCCTCCTCTTAAAAATGAAAATAATGAAATTTGCTTGCCTTTGCACGTTTGTGTTGTGAATTGATGGTGTCCTGTCCCACTCGGTGGGTTAGGGTGAGGTTAACTTTTTAATTCTCTGCGTGGTAATCAGGAGTAATCACAATTACTCTAGAGGTTCAAACAAATCACAAATTTACTTAAAACTCAGTGGAACTACCAAAGATAGAGGCTTGACAAAAGTCATAATAATACTTAAAACTTAGCAGAACTACGAAAGGTAATGGTTTAGCAAAACTTGTGACGATATTACCCTAATGTGCTGAAAATGAAGTTACAGACAGGGAGAGTGACAGAGAGGAAAAGAAAGGGAGAAAGAGAGAAAAGAGAAAAGATATCACCACCCTTGGATCCAGTGATGTTCTCTGCTCGTAGTTGTAGTCTTCAGGTGGTGGGCACACACCGAAAACTTATGTTTTCCCTTTTTATAACCCAATGTGCCCGCCCCATAGGCGGGGATCTGTCATCACTGAGCAGGCGCACTATGTGCTCAGGAATGTTCAGAAATGTTCTAGAAATGGGTTGTGGGGGTCTTGGAGGTCTCACTGTCTCCCCGCTTTGGGCCTGACCAAGTGAGTGGTGATCTTTCACAGGCACATGGCACACAGGACACAGATGGTCTTTGTCTACATGTTTCAGGAATAGAGGAGAGGACTCACAAGACATTATCCTGCTTCTGCAGGTTCCTTTCTTGGTGAACACTCCCTTGTCATCAGCCCATCCCTGCCCGTGTCAAGACAGGTGTTTGAGACATTCACTTGTTATCAGGGCCTTACAGATGTGATATCAAGATCAAAGGGGCAAAACAGTTATGCAGGGTAGGCACTTTTGGTTATCTGAATTGCATTCTGGACAGTGGTCTTGAGTAGGAGAATTAATACTCTTCTGGCTCAAATCTCCCACAAGATAAGCAGATGTTGCAATGGGCCGCTCTGTGGTTGAATCATTGCAGAAGATTAACCTCAGGGCACTGTGGCACAGGTCACAGACCTTGGGATTTTGGTTTGGTGGTGGTTTGTGAGGGTGTTGTGGTTTGTTTTTTTTTTTTTTGGGGGGGTGGTGGTGGTTTGTTTTTTTGTGCTCTTTATTTTTCCTTTCTAATGTTGCTAGCACTTGTCACACAGTAATGATGCTAGAACCCTCACCTTTGACTTTTCCCTCTCTGCCTGTCATCACCACACAGTTTGCGTGCTACCTTAGTTGTTTCTCCACAATGTGTAAGAAATAATTGCTTAGTAGTTTCAGTTGGGTGCTGAATTTTGGTCACTTCATTAGAAGATTTGCTAAAGAAATTACAGTGTAGCTAGATATACTCACAAGCTGTTGTTTCATTTCTTATTAATGCTGTGCATTTAATGCAAGTTTTACAAACTCCTGTAGTTACTTGTGGAGTTCAGCAATTGTATGTACTGGATGAAGAAACATAACCCACCCTTTCCTTCCCTGCTATGTCTTTGCCTAGTATCTCTTAACTTCAAGATAAAACTGGAAAAAGCAAGGCTTTTTTTCCCCTAGGGCTTGTCTGCCTTGGGAAATCTGGGGATAGCACAGAAAGTGTTAAAAGAAACAGAAAATGGTTGGTTGGTTGTCTTGGGAAAACTGCTTTTGTACTGTGTATCTTTTTCCCTGTCTGCAGGCAGGGGTCAGCTGCAAATGGAGAGCTGTTAGGACCCAGCTGAGAGGCACCGAGTTGTCAGTGTTGCCCTGTGCAATGATGATTTTTATGTGGAATTCTGTATCAGTACACATACTCTCAGGAAGTTGCTGATGACATTGTGTGCCTGTGTGCACTGTCCTTTGTTAACGTGGCACCTTATTTCTTTAAGCAAGCCTTTAATTTTTGTATTTCAAAACTCTAGTAAATTTGTTGGAAAGGAAAGATGTTTGCATAATTTCTTGTGCTGTTTAAAGTTATACCTTGGAGGGTTTCACTTCATGTAGTGTTGCTTTGTTTCTTTCTAATAAAAGTTTTGATTTTTTGAAGGGATCCCTCCTTTGGTGCTGGCAGACCAGTGAGCCCTTTAAGTACGCTCCAGCAGTGGTCACACAGAACTGACAAACTTGGACTGGAGGAGGGAAGATGATGTCCTTGGATGGACTGCCCAAGACAATCAGTAACCCGGTAACTCCCCTGTCCTGTCAACAACTTCTCCCTTGGGAAATGGGACTTTGCGGTTATATGTCAAGAGTTAGTACTCATACTGTTCTGCATAGTGAAGGGTGTTCCTGAGAACTCTTTGTATCGCTCCGATATTTGAGAGGGAATGTCACAGGTGACACTAGGAGCTGATGGTGTTTAAAAACTGTGCTGTACGCAAATGGACATTTAGTGCACAGGACTTCCAAAACAGGAAGTAAGTTCTGTCACGCTTGGAGGGTGGTCCTCTTTCATATGCAGCTTATGTGGATGTCTGCCATTTTTTTGCAGAATGTGCTGGATTGAAGGTGAAAATATGATAAGCAGTGTTTTCACTCCTAATTCTCTGTAAACATGGGTGGTGCCTGGCAGCCCTGTGAAATGTGGGGGGGTTTTTTTGGTGGTGCTTGTAACTTCAGTCTGAACAATTAAACTTGGAACCTTTTTCGATAATTGATATCTTACCTTATGTGGTGGTTTAACCTCGGCTGGATGCCAAATGTCCACCAAGCCACTCTGTCACTCCCCTCTTCGGCAGGACAGGGAGAATAGAAAAATAAGATGGAAAAAAACCCAACCCCAAACTCGTGGGTCAAGATAAAGGCAGTTTAATACAAGAAAAGCAAAAGGCTGCGTGCAGAAGCAAAGCAAAAGATTATTCTCTACTTCCCATCAGCGGGTGATGTCTGGCCACTTCCCAGAAAACAGGGCTTCAGTACGCGTAGCGGTTGCTCCGGAAGACAAATGTTTAAAAAAAAAAAAACAAAACGCAAATGCCCACAGTTCCTCCCCCTATCTCTCAGCTTCTTATTGCTGAGCAGATGTCATATGGTATGGAATATCCCTTTGGTCGGTTTGGGCCAGCTGTCCTGGCTTTGTCCCTTCCCAAGATCTTGCCCACCCCTAGCCTCCTACTAGGAGGGGAGAAATGTTGGAGAGAGAGCCTGGATGTGTGTCGGCACTGCTCAGCAGTAGCCACAACACCGGTGTGTTATCAGCACGTCTCTAGCTACCAATATCCAGCACAGCACTATGAGGGCTGCTATGGGGAAAATTAACTGTCTCAGCCAGACCCTATACACCTTCCTTACAATAAATCCTGTTTTGTAGGGAAGACTTGAGCTAAAATTATTCAGCAATTGCAGAGAGTGGATTTGACAATGTTGTTTGCCTAGCTGAGAGTCTGGAGATTTCTCTGAAAAGCTCTAGTATTGTCATGATCTGGGACAGTGGCCTCACGCTAGCATGTGGCTGAAGGGGTGGGTTGGAGCTGTGTTTTTCATTGTATCTTTAAAGAGGTAGTTAGTTCTTTTGAGCCTGCAGGAAACAGTATTTTTAACATTCTGTGCTAGAATTCTTTAAAAATATTAAAGTCTGTAAAGTATCTATGTGGAGTGTATGGTAGCACAGATCTGCACAGGACTTGCTTATCTATTGCAGTTTTGCACTGATACACACCTGTGCCCTCAGGGAATCTGATTATTCAATCCCACTATATGTTCACTGCTTGCAAAGTGGATAGAGTTAGGGATGATGGGGGAATAACTTCAACCTTCTTCACAAGAACCCAGCTGGGAGAGGAAGGAAAGCTGTGTGGAGACTGGACAATGAAAGGTCTTAACTGCAAAAGGAAAGGGAAAATGAAAGTTTGTAGATGGGGATTTTGTTGGGAGAGGAGGTATTTAGGACAAATAATCTATGTAAGGGAGAGAGTAAGAGTTCAGCAAAATTGGGTGGCTGCAAGGAGACTGATGAGTATGATGGGTGACAAGACCAGGCTGGAGAATATAAAGGGGTAAACTAGTGCTTAGGGGTCAAGAGCCTAAAGTGGGAATAAGAGTGAGTGTTTGGGATTAGAATATAGATACAGAGTTGGGAAAGATTGTGCTGATGACCTCAGGACAATCTCCAGACAAGGCCATGAGCAACCTGCTCTATCTGACATTGCTTTGAGCAAGGCATTGACACCAGATGTGTCTCCCAACCTCAGCCCTTCTGTGATTCTATCACCTGTGTGATACCACAAGATGAACTTAGTAGGGATGGAGGAGGGCAGGCTATGAAAAATTCACTGTTTCAGTGAATCGTTCCATGAGCGGCAAAACTTAAGAGCTTTATTACAGGTTTGAGTCTGAGATGTATTTCTTCACTACTGTACTGTTCTGAATCATCCAGAAAATCCTGCTTTCCTCTTTATGCCCTTTACTCGACTCCTCTGGCAAGAAATGTCATCATGGGGCAGCTGTCCACTCCCCAGCAAGCTAGATGAAAGCTGTGTTGTCACAGTCCTTTCCTCTATAAGACATAATCTGTCCTCTTGTTTTATGAAAACTGGCAGATATTAGAGAGAGCTTGATCTTTGAGACCTCTCAAACTCAGTTGACATTGACCAATTGGCTTCAGAGGTAGTTTTTGGAGGTCTGGAAGAGAGCCAGGATGCTGGTAGATCATATGATGCCACAAGCATTACTCTTATTAAATGAGGAAAAATTAGCAGAGGAACATCTTGAGATGTGAGGAAATTGCAGGCACATTCTGTGATGACAAAACCTCATTAAATCTGTAGTATTGCACCCAGGAAATGCTGTATTGTGGCCTTGCAGATTCCATGTCTGAGCTTCTGTAGAGTTGATGGGCCAACCTTCTTTTCTCCTAAATAAATGTATCCTTTTGAATGTAAAGAATTTTTTTTGCCACAGCTTCTCTTCCAGGGGTAAATAACTGTGATCCACTAGAGTAGTTAAGTCCCAGCATCCCTGGCCTGTGTCTGTATGTTTCTCTAGTTTGTTGTTGGAGACTGAACCAGTAATTTATTACTCTATTGCGTTACTTAGCTGCTACCCCTCAGGAGCAGTGTGTTAAAATAATCAAGACATGTTTTTTCTTATTTATTAGTATCGTCCTTATTCTTTGAATAAAATTGAGCTTCTTGTGTACAGCTTGTATATTAAGGAACCAAGTTACTACCAGGAAGCAAAGGTATTTCAGCCTCTTTATTCTTTCAACACTTATTTTCACGTTCATTTCATTTCCTCCTCTACTACACCTGCTTAAGCCAATCAAAATACACAAGACAAAACAACTTGACCATTTGTGAGCTTATGGTTGAGAAGCAAGTTCTTTAAGTCTATTTTGCCTGATGTAGAAGATGACTGCAAATTCGGTTTTGTGCAGTGTGTGGGTAGCTGAGAAGGGAAGTGGAGAGAGGGCAGAAAAGGATGTGTATCTACTGGCAGAAATGATCAACACACTGGATTTAGACAATTTTTCCTGTCATTCCTCTCCTTTCCTCCTCACAAATTCACAAAAACAGATGTCAGCAAGCACATCCCGTTTTTATATTTTCATGTTTTGCATGATATATAATATCTCAACTTGTCCTTTTATTGTCCAATATTCCATTCAAGAGTAGTATTTCTAGTCTGTTCATTTTTTGTTGTTAAATTACTGGAACTCTTGTTTGCAATTGATGTTTCATTTCAAAGATGTCCTGAAATCTTATACGCTGTTCCATAGATCAGGGATTTTTTTGGGGGAAAAAAATACAAAAAACCAACCTTGGCAGAAATTTTTGTCTGTTAACGAGAGCAAATGCAACATTTGCCACCATTTGCTTCCTTTTTCAATCTAAGCACATGTGATGACATGCAAACTTATAGCTTTGCTTTTCGATCACTCTCCTGTGAACTTCCACAGTTTTCTATTAAGGTGCTCCCCTTCCCTCCCTGAAATTCTGGATGCATCAGATGATGGTCAGGATAGGGCTTCAGTCAGCATGTCTGAGCCTTTGCCAGAGAGCCGTGCTGGGCTGTTTGGGGCTTTTATTTTAACTGACATGTCCCCTCATATGGTTTAACAACTACTACTTGTTGCCATTTCAGTTTAGCATAACATGCGTGTGTTACCTTCTCCAGCTATTAATCCGGAAGAAAGAATAGGCAGGCTTTTAACTAGATTGCATACCATAGATACCGTAAAGACTGAGGCACCTGCACAGGGCTATTTCAGTGCACCTTGCCATTCTCAGCTCATTAGGGTGGGGTATTTTGTTGTGTTTGTCGTGTAGTTTTTACTAAGAAGACACTCTGCTCTGTGACATAGTCACTTCTTTTCCCATCACTGTTTTCCAAAGTGGAGCAAGAACAAGCAAAAAGGCAGCTGCTGTAGTCTGGGGTCAGAAGGGTTGTGGAAGGTGCCTTCTGCTACCAGCAAAGGGCTGATAATAGTCAGCCCTTGGCAATGACCTAATTTGAAGTGAATCTTCTTTATATTCTATTAAAAGCGAGGCAATAATATATTGCCATTCCTCATTTGAGAGCTAGGAATGGAGGCTGGAAATTTTAGTTTTAATCTTACCTGAGAAGCTTGGTTTTCATATATGAAAATGTGCTGGGTTTTTCCTTTGTGTTGTGGTGGGTATTTAGTGCTTTTCTACTGTTTCTTTTAAATGAGATGCTAGTTGTGTTTCTTTTAATGTGCTAGACCACCACATAATTATTAGAATGTTATTTTTAAGACTATTGTGGGGGTTTTTTGCCTCCATCACAAAATGTTGTTTGAATATTTTTTTTTTCTATTTTTTTTTCCCCTCTTCTAGATCATTCCATATGTTGGGACAATACTTCATGAACTTGTTCCTGGACAGTTGATTGTGATACATGGGACTGTTCCGGATGATGCAGACAGGTAGTGGCTATGGCGTCACTTTTTGCTGTGTCACCATGTGAACAAGAATGTAATGGATAAAATGTTTCCAGGGGTCCTATTTATGATCGCACACAAAGGCTTGATCTAAATCCTTGTGATAGCGTCAGAGTGAATATATGAATACAGGCTTAAGTGATTAATGAAAGCTTTGTGATGAGAAGTGGAGGATGAACTGATTTTTTTCTTTCTGCTGATCCTCTCTCTTTTTGCTTTGCCTGCTTTGGCAATTTTTTTTTTCCCCATCATGGTATATGTCAACTTGTCTAAAGAGATTATCTGAGACTAACAAATTTGATAACTGACTGTGTTGCATGAAGGAATTAACTTAAACTGGGATATGGGGTATGAACTTGTGCATGTGGCTAGTATGGGAGTTCTGTTCCCTAACTTTGCCCAAGGTTCGTTCGGTTATTTTATTTGAAGATGATGGGAAGGAAGGTGGTGAACACAGTGAGGAAGGAGCTTACATGATATGAATGACGACCATTGAATATATACTTAAATATTTTAATTCATTGCAATAAATGATGGGAGAACCATTCACAAATATGTAGGAGTTGGACAAATTTGGGTTTTTTCCATATCCAACAACGTTCATTGTGTCTGCCTGTTCTGAGGCTCCACAGTAAAAGACAAGTGTATCAAGCTTTTAGGTGATTTCTTGACGGACTGAGCTGAATGTGGTTTGTCTTATTTTTATGGTTAGGTTCCAGGTGGATTTACAGTGTGGCAGCAGCATAAAGCCTCGAGCTGATGTGGCATTTCATTTCAACCCCCGCTTCAAAAGGTCTGGCTACATTGTTTGCAACACACTGGAGAGGGAAAAATGGGGCTGGGAGGAGATCACTTATGAGATGCCCTTTCAAAAAGGGAAGTCATTTGAGATTGTCATCATGATTTTAAAGGATAAATTCCAGGTGAGTCTGGGTTGATTCTTTATATGTAGCTAGTTGTTTGCCCAATACAATAGAGGTATTTTGTATACTTAAAATAAATAGTTGAGAGCCTTGGCTTCTCTGTTACCTAGATATAGTCTAACTACAAAAACATTTAGAAGCTTTTCTTTAAAGAGGTGCTAAGTAAATCAGACCTTTAATTTTGCATCGCTTCCCTCTAAGTTGGATGAGTAGGCAAGTAACTTTGTGCCATGGCTAATGGCTACTCCACCCTTCCCTTCTTATGTGCAAAGGGCTGACCTTAGGATAAACCTGTTTTGTGCCTAGCGTAGGACAGTCCTTGGAGGAAAC
Organism: Grus americana; assembly: GCF_028858705.1. Classification (NCBI taxonomy): domain Eukaryota; kingdom Metazoa; phylum Chordata; class Aves; order Gruiformes; family Gruidae; genus Grus; species Grus americana. Next base: position 83,466,159 of record NC_072854.1, read on the forward strand.
ATCTGAGGTGTATTTGTCTTGCTCTGTTAGACTGCAATAATAGATTCTATTAGATTGGTAACACCACATTGGCAAATGATTGGGTGATCGAAACAAAAGGTGTGAAATACAAATTTTAGTGTAGTCAAATAAATCTCCCTCATAGTGATGGAAAGAGAGACTGAATCACGGATGAACTGAACGTAGTTGCTCTGAAATTTCTAGGACGCTCCCTGCTTCTCTACCAAAGCAGTGTAAAACAGAGGTATATGCATACAATTTGATACATGGCTGGTGTAATGTATGTTTAAAACAATTTTCCTATTTTATTTCCTGTCTCTTTAGGTGTCTGTAAACAAGAAGCACTTGCTGCTCTACAACCACAGAATTAGCTTTGAAAAAATAAATACTCTTGGAATATATGGCAAAGTGCAGATCAAAACTATAGAATTTGTTTCTAAAGTAAGTTACATAGACAGCTGACTTGTTCTATTCCTTTTCTCTGTCTTGCTGAACCACAGAGTAGGATTTATGGTGAAAAGAAAGTAGAGAAAAGCAGCCACATAGTCTAACATCCGTAACAAGACTTTTTTTCCCCAGCGTTTCAACATGAGTCTCGTGAGGATCTTTGTCTTCCCGTTTCAGTGTCGAGGTTAGGGGCAAAAGGGTGACAAAGTTCACAGCTTGCAAATTTAACAGGAGACATGGTGTAAGAATTGCTTGGCTACTGGATCTAGGAATGGATTAGACTTTTCAAATATTGCAAATGAACTCTCAGTATTCAGGGCTTCTAAGTGTCAAGTTCAGCCATGGCTGTAACTTGTTGCTTGGCTTCCAAATGCCAAGTTCAGTCATAGCTGGAACTGCTTGTGCACATAATTCTGTTTTTTCCTGCTAAAATGACTGAATGTTGACTGAAATGATAACTAGGAGTGTATGTTTATTTCTGGGGAGTGAGAAGAGGTGTCCTTTCTCGAAGACTTTGTGGCTTGACTTGCGCTTGGATCAAACTGCAGTGAATTTAAAGTGCAGGCAGTGCTGTGCTTCCTCTCAGCTGCCAGCTCTGCTGGAGAAAGTAAACCAACGGGGAGGAGTTGAACAACATGTTTTCGCCTGAGCAGAAGGAGACATCTTTCTGCTCTGGAAGGGAAGGGTGAGACCTCTAGAGCAGGAACGAAAGGTGATAAATTCCAGGGAGACAGTGAAGGTGAATGCCTTTTCCCTTTCTTCCTGCCACTCACTAAGGCAGCCTGCCTACTCCTGTGTAATGTTTGGGGTCTCTTCTGCCCCATCCTCACTGCATTGTGGGCAAAGCTTGGATTTCTTGCTGCCAAGTGTCAGGTCTAACTCAGGTCAGCAGACTAATAGCTGCTGATAGAACGTGGAGATTTGGGCCTGAACAAAATGGGGTCTAAGCTTTAAAGATAGATCTAATCACTGATCATTTGCAAAGCCTATGTACAGACTTTTATGGGCCCCATCACTTGGCCTTGGGCATGTTGCCAGAATAATGTTACTTCAAAGCAGTCTGGTCTTGGAGGACTGACTTTGAGAAGAGCTTGGGGGCAAGCAGGTGCTGTAGGTTGGTTTCTGTCCCAAGCACAAAATGAAACAGAGTAGCTTTAGTCTGTGGTTACTGATGCTGTATCCTTTGGGGAAGAAAGGAATGGAGAGGGGTAATTGTTTCCTTTTTGTCTTTGCTTCTAATATACTCTTCTGAGGAAGAAGAGAGAGGCTTTCATGGAAATAAACAAGCTGAAGATACAATCTGCCAGGGCTAGGCTGGAACCGTATCTGCATGGCCACGTTGCTCATACACCCTTCCTGTGGGAAGGGACGGGGATGCAGGGGGCTGCTTAAAATCCCAAGGCCCTGTACATGGACCTGCCCTGCTGTTATTCCTACCCCAGTGAGGAAAGCTCAGTGGGTACCCTCAAATGTGAAGGGGTTATCAGTGCTCTGACTGTTAAATAAAGATTCAAACTGTAATGAGGTGGTCTTAAGAAATCTCGATGTGGCTTTTTCTTCACCATAGCCTTAAATTTCCATGTTAACAGTAGACCCTTCAAAGCAGCACAGGTTCTAAACCAACTTCATGTTAAAGTTCTAAGATGTTTGCAATGATGTCTAAATATCTCTCTCTCTGCAGTCTTTACAAGGCTCTCAGCTATCATCCCTAGGAGTAACAAAGATAAACACAGAAAATGTACGTATGTTTGTAAAAACATTGAAAGAATCTCCCTGTTGTCTGATAAACTAGTTAATGTTATTTGTTTTCTCTTGTAGGGGGAAATGCCAGGTGGTTCAGAATTTGTAAGTTTTTCGTGTAGACTTGTGGCAAATGTGAATAGTAAAAAAAAATCAAAAACATCTCTGTTACTCATAAAAAATATGCACAGAACAAGGGAATTGAGAATCTACTGGAAGATAATCATCAGTGAGCTTTTGTAGAGAGTAATCCTCTCTGCTGCTGCTAGTAAAAGTGAGGCTATTTGTTAACGCACATAGAAAACCCGAAATATAAATTCAGCATCCACAGCCATAAACAGAGAAATGAAAAGTGGGGATACCTGAAGTTTTAAAAGACCAAATTACATTAAAAACTTTTTTCAAATAAGCATACTTAGTTTTCTCCACCTTAGGGAATATCTGCAAAATGAAAGTATTCTGCAGTCATATTATGCCACATCACCTTATGTTAATGTGTGTATCCCAGAACCTGTCTGGCTACATCTGCCTCTTGCCGACAGATCCGTGCTTATCCTGTGTACACCTCGGGTGGCCAGACGCTAGCATCACACCTTAGGGTTGGAGCTCGCACCTAGCTAGAAGTGAGTGCTCATCTTTTTGCAAAAAGCTGTACAAGTGAACAGTATCCAGACTGGAGTAAGGACCATGCTCAAAGTGAAAAGGGTTTGGAAGCCAGTAATATAGAATAGAATTTATGGAGAAGGTGAAGTTGCAGTGAGTGCCATGATTTTAGTTGCCTTGTCACTTGACAGTCTGCCTTCTTCAGCCATCTTTTCAAAACCAAATAACATGCAATATTGTCATTTGTGAGTGGTAAGCTTACTTAAAAGAAAAAACAGCCAACTTCTCCATTCACTCCTTTTCCCTGATCAAAACTTCTAACACATGAAAAAAGGTAAATAAAATTTGTCATTATGAACTGGTGCCAGGAAGAGAGAATACTCAGTGACTCTATTTCTAGTACTTACACAACACCTAGCATGAGTTTTATTTAAAGCATAACTGAAGCTTTCAGAGAGGAGAGGTCAGGATGTCTGTATCTGAATAATTATGTGCAGGGAGTTTCATGCTTACTTTCCCCCCCCCCCCCCCCTTCCACCATTAGTGGTGGCAGAAGTAGTTGTAAATAATGTTTATTTTGAACCCAAGGTGGTAGTCTAAAGAAAAAGCCCAACACATTGATATGTTTACCTCAGTGTAACTTTTCCACTATAGTATTAGTGTCCCAGGACATGTTGGTAGGAATAAGTTTAGCTATAAGTGGAGATTCACAATTGTAGGCCAGATCTCTTCCTGCCATAGTAAAGCTCAGCTTGTATATTGAAAAAAGTAAGTCACAGTCAAAATTTTTACTGGTGGTGTACTTCTAGGGAGTTCCTTATGTCGGGAAACTTGATACTGCACTTCATCCAGGACGCACAGTTGCCATTAGAGGAGAAGTGGATAAAAAACCAAAGAGGTAAGTGTTACTGAATTTTTCTGCTGTTTAACTGACCTACTCTTGAGAATGAGTAGGCTTTTCCATTGCCTCAGTATATCCTTACTCACTTGCAACTTTGCATCTGCAATCATCTGCAACTACAGTGCAGTTTTCTTGGGAACTTGCTGGATACTGCTTTAGGGAGGACTTAAAGAACAGCTCCATTGTGAAAAGTGAAGGTAAAACCTGAGTGTCTTACCTGCTAAATCTGCATGATGCACAAGTTTGTATGTCTGTTCAGGGTTTCCGTTGTGCAGGGCAAGTGAGCATACATATCTTACACAGGCAGCTTTTATTCTAAAGAGATCCAAGAGTAAGGGAACTGGCAGAAATAGATGGTAAAGGAGTCAGATGAGTTGCTGGTGTGCTCAAATGCTGCATGTTGCAATATTTCTCTGAGTACTCCGACGGCCTCCTCGGGGACTGTAGAAGCATGAAGGTGCCTAATGTGACAACTGAGTGATGAAAGCTGGTAGGGTAGTATGAGTTATAATTCTGATAGCAAATTAGGAACAATGGGTTGCAAAGACAACATTTTCCCAACATGATTTAAAGGGGGTGGGGGAAGGAGGGGACCGCAACATGGTCAAAATGGAGCTGAGGAAATGTCTGTGCTTCAGCATGCCCTTTGCTTGAAGAGTGGTTTTGGTTCTGCAGGTTGAAGCGTTGATTTGAATTTAGATGATTCTTCCCTCTGATCACTCTTCTCCAGAGCTCCCCTTCAGGAACTCTGTGCTGTGGACATGTCTGAGATTGCAGAGTATTCATTCAGCCTGGGTAGAGTTACGCTGCTGTCATGGTTTAACCCCAGCTGGTAACTGAGCACCAGACAGCCACTCGGTCATTCCGCACCTGGTGGGATGGGGAAGAGAATTGGAAGAGCAAAAATGAGAAAACTTCTGGGTTGAGATAAAGACAGTTTAATAGGTAAAGCAAAAGCCACCCACGCAAGCAAAGCAAGACAAGGAATTCATTCCCCACTTCCTATGGGCAGGCAGGTGTTCAGCCATCTCCAGGAAAGCAGGGCTCCATCACACGTAACTGTTACTTGGGAGGACAAACACCATCACTCTGAATGTGTTCCCCACCCCTTCCTTCCTCCCCTGACTTTATATGCTGAGCATAACATCATATGGTATGGGATATCCCTTTGGTTCCATTGGGGTTAGCTGTCCCAGCTGTGTCCCCTCCCAAGTTCTTGTGTACCCCCAGCCTGCTCACTGGTGGGGTGAGAAGCAGCAAAGGCCTTGGCAGTGTGTAAGCACCCCTCAGCAATAACAAAAGCTTCCCTGTGTTATCAGCACTGTTTTCAGCACAAATCCAAACCATAGCCCCACGCTAGCTACTCTGAGGAAAATTAACTCTATCCCAACCAAAACCAGCACAGCTGCCTACAAAGTAACACTTTGTATGCATGGTGTCCCACCAATCTTAAATGTACAGAGAGAGTACTCACACTTTTCATTAGAGTCTAACCAGTTTGTTGGCAGAAAGAATATAATGTCTTTAGGTAAAACAAAGCCTCCCACTCTCCACCGCCCAAGTTAAAAGAAAGAGGTGGTGGAGCAAGTAGCACCACATGTTTCTGTGAGAATGCTGCTTCCTGGTGCTGTAGGGGAGCAGCACTTGGCTCAACGTCTCCTTGCTGAGACATGAACAGAAAGCTGTGAGTGATGAAGCAGATCTAGCAGGGTCATGCTACATTTGCTGCCTCCAGCAAAGGTTTCTGTGTGAAGGAGACAATTGCATGTTACCTGCCTGCTTGGTTCTTCAGGTCAATCATAGCCCTGGCTCCAGAACAGTTCTGAGTATTGGCTAAGGGCTTGATAAATAGCATGGACTACTGCATCGTGTTTATAAACCCTTGGTATAGTAAACTCTTAAAAAATATCTTCCAGCTTTGTGATAAATCTGAAATCAAGTGACTCAAAGGACATTGCATTGCATCTGAATCCCCGAGTGAAAAATAAAGTTTTTGTAAGAAACTCATACCTTTGTGACAGCTGGGGAGAAGAAGAAAAGGAAGTTGACAATTTCCCTTTCAGTCCAGGGATGTACTTTGAGGTAAGATTAACTGAAATATAGCATCAAACTGGTAATTCTGCCAAAAGGATTAGCAGTGGTGCTGAAATGTCATGTCACTAATAAAGATTTTAATAAAACTGCCATCCCTGCATTTCAATGCATGTCAATGTGAGAATATTTAGGATTAAATGGGAGCATTGGGCGCAGAGATTTAACTTGGTTTTAATGACAGCTTTCTTTTTAAATGGTTGGAAGAATTCAGCCGGTGCTTAGAACAAATTTTAATTTAATTGAGTTGGACTCGATGATCCTTATGGGTCCCTTCCAACTTGAGTTATTCTATGATTCTATGAATGTTATTGAAGTTCTACTTTTCTAAATGTTTCTTCTGCATGAAACATTCTTTGTAACAGAAACTGGGCTTGCCCAAGTCTAGGCTAGATCATCAGGTTGCTTTTCATGTTTTACCTGAGCTTAAAACTTAACTCTTTCTCTTCTTGCTTTTCAGCTGATCATTTTTTGTGACACCCACCAGTTCAAAGTTGCTGTTAATGGCGTTCACACTCTGGAGTACAAGCATCGTTTTAAACAGCTTGAAAAGATCAACGAATTGGAAATCACGGGAGATGTTCAATTGTTAGATGTGAGGAGCTGGTAGTTCTTTTTGATCGCTGTTACAAGAATTAAACCTCTTTTAATGAGAGTGCCTCCTTGTCAAGTACAAACAGGTGCTGGCTCGTGCTGAGCCTGCCTTTATCTATCTAGGCTTCTGCATCTGCCTCTCCGAGTTAGGTGAGTACCAGAACTGCTGCCTGCGAGATTAAATCCTCCTTTAGTTTCCTGGCAAGCTAAGTAAGTGTTCGCTCAGATAAATCTCCTGTATTACTGAACCTAGCAATATGAAAATACTGCATCATAATGTGTCTAACAATTGCACTCAGTATTTTTAAGTTAAACTACTACTCAGCATTCCTTGATAGCACACATTCAATATTGTGAAGCAGAAATGAGACTGAAATAGGATCCGAAGACATGATTATTCACTCCAAAAGGGACACTGATAATTCATTTAGAATAGAATTATGAAATATAGTCTTCTGCTTCTTAGTTTATATTAGCAACTATAATCTTTTTACTGAGGCTGGATTAAGCAAACAGTTGACCCATCAGTTCTAGCAAAAGGCAAGGAGGAATTTCATCTTACTTCTTAGCCTGCTGCTGCAGTAGTACCTTCTCTGCCACATGTGGTTATGACAGCTCCTGCTTCTAAGTGGCTTAAATGAAACATACAGCAGCATTTCTAGCTTTTAGTTTTCCAAAGTGAAACAAATTAAAATGATTTAGCTGGTTCCAATTGCATGAACTTTTGAAAGCTTGTTTGATCTGAAATGGCTCCTAACTGAGTTGAGATTGCTTAGGGACTGAAGTAGATGTTTGCGGTTGTCACTTTTAAAAAAATGTGTGAATGCAGGTACTTCAGGCAGGGTTTCAGCTGAGATGAGACTCAGATACTCATCAGTGGACTAGAGAATGAATCCTTTTCCAGTCTTGTGTTAAAATACTGTTGATCTGAAACCATGGAGCTGTTCGTATTCAATCAGTTTTCCATGCAAATGTCAGTCTTAATTTTTATACTCTTTTTAAAAATAAGTTGCTCCTGGCTGTCAGTACATGCCTGAGGGATATTCCTATTTATCTTAAGAGCTGCTAAAAGAGTGAAGCAATTTCAAGAATAAGATGTACCCTAAAAGACTGTATAAGATAAATTACCAGATTTAATGTATAAAAAAGCATAAATAAAAACAATTGTGAACTCTGCTTTTCTCCAAGTGTAGCTGAGTAGCTATGATCCCGTTTTGGTCTATATTTTCTCTTGTTTCACTTATCTTACCAGTATCTCCGAGGTGGCATAGTGATCCTGATTGGAGGACCATTTCCACATCAAGGAGCTAGCGATCCACTGACCAGTTAATGTGCATAGGCCTAGGCTTTGGCTGTGCTGGTGTGGCCTTCAGGAGAGTTGTGCTGTATGTGTACATCCCTTGGCTGCAGGATAAACTCAGCTGGCTGATTCTAACAGAGGAGCTGGTAGGCAGCTCCCCCTCAGTAAGGCCAATGACACCACTTGCGTGCCCTTATCAAAGAGTTCAGCAAGAAGTTCTCACGTGAACATACTTTTTTTAGACAGCAGACATGATTAATAGTTGTTTTCTGCTACGAAATTCCTATGAGAGCATAAATGACCACTGTGGGGTAACTTTTCCACACATGGGATCTACATGGCGTGCTGCACCCTGAACAGAGGCCCATTCCTAGCATCTGATGGGATGGAAGAGTATCTCCTGTAGTGTTAGTTCTAACCCGTGGCATTTTAAACCATACTTTACAGAATCTGACTGCCTTTCTTACTAGTAGTGTAATGAACCAGCACCTCCTGGTGCAAAATGGATGGTGAACTTTTTGGTAAATTCATTAACACAGCAAGCAATTTATTCTTGATCCTCAGGTGACTAAGTCTCTAAAGACTAAAAAACAGCTTTTGCTCCTGTACGCTCCAGTTTCTTGTAACTTCCTTTTCAGTATCTTCAGTGGGTTCACTTTTTATTTCCCTAAAAATGAAAGGCAGATACATAAGATTGCAGTGCACTGGTCCAGTGAGTACCATGCTTACACTGTAGCATGGCAGCCCCTCCACAGGGACAGTAACTGCGTGTCCCAAGCACAGTGGAATTCAGTGAGTCTCACATGTCACACTGTTTGTGCCAGCTATCAAAATTTGCTGATAGCTTGCTTGTTTCCCACTGTTAAGAGCAGTTAAGGAAAAGTGATACAAAAAGTCCCTAGACCATCCAGAAATGATAAAGCCAGATTCTTACAATATTTTATTAAAAAGTTATGATGTTAGCTCTGATAAAAATTAGAATACAGTTTGCCTATTACACTTGCACATGTGAAACACATTTTTGAAAATAAAGGGGATGAGCTTAGAAGTAGCTTTGGAGGGGTTCTCCCAAAATGACTTCCAGTTGGTGAATTGTCTTCTGACACTGCTGTTCAACTTCTTCACATTCATCTAGAAAAGAAATAAAGCAGGAATTAAGTAGAATAGTGATTACAAAGCTACCCTAGGAAGGCTTCATCACTCATCAAGGCTAGAACTGTCTTCAAACACCAGGTATGAAATTATTAAAAAATATTTTGGCACTGACTCATGACTTGGGCAAATTATTTCTACTGTAACACTGATCTAAAACATGCAACTGGGCAGATGTGCACAGGCTGTACTGCTGAAGAAACTTCTGTAATTTAACTGAACTTTAGGAGTGTGTTGGATACAATCCATTTCAGTCTGCATCCTGCACAGTTTAAGCCACTGTATACCAATTCATAAGACTTATAGAAATTTAGCAATCAGCCTGTCTGAATCTTTGAAGTAAGTGGCCCTTGTTCCTTTTTGGTTGTAGGCCAGCTGTCTGCCTGCACTAAAGCCACTTTAGAACATTACCTTCCATGAGCTCAGCTAAGAATGGAATAGATTCTGGTAGCAGGACCAGGTAGTTCTCCTTCAGTTTTTGTGCAACTTCTACCAATGCAAGCAGAGCAGCAAATCGGACCTAAACCAAAACAATAATCTTTGTAAGAAAACAAATATTACAGTATAGTTCCCTGCTTGCTCCCCCCCTTTCTTTCCACATAAGTTTGTAAGCTAACTTTCCCTACAGAAGGGAATTAGTTTTAAGCTAATTTAAACCTTACCATCTGGATTAAGGTAATGTCAAAGGAAAAACAGGTTGCAAGAAGCAGGTATGTTGCTGGAAGTTATTTGACGTAATGGTCTTTAACTTCCCATAACAATGCTACTCTGTTCCACTGTAGCAGGAGGACTCAGAACAATGAAAACCCACGTACTCCCCCTAAATACATATAACCTGCCAAATTGGAGTCTTGACAAAACTCTAACACAATAAACAGGTCTGAAGGTTGATAAATAACTGTCTTCCAGTTCTGCCTCTAAAGTGCCCCTTTCTTCATACACAAACAGGTTAGCTCTTATTCCAGCAGCTACCAAGTCTTTAAAATCCCAAAGCACACAGTACAGAAGACATCCGCACGTGGCTATTGACTGCTTAAGGTAAGAGCGGAAGGCTGTGTTGTATACACATCTCTAGAACTTGGGAGTAGCATAGTACAATATCAGGATTTTAATCTAGGCCACTATTTTAGCGATGACTTGGCTAATCTACTTCTGTTTTTTAGGGCACTGTTCCCATTTTCTAACGCAACAAAGAAAACCAGTTCAAATTCTGATAGCTCCGAACCTTAGGAGAGGCGTGTCTCATTTTCAGCAGGATGTGGTAGTTCAGTGGTTTCCAAAGAGAATCATCTGCCATTGCCACTGAAAACTGAGCTATGCAGGGTATCAGGTGTGCTGTCACTCTTTCCTGGAACTTCTCATCTCCTCCAAGCATATTTTCTAGCTGTGGAAGAAAAAAGCTTGTCAGACAGATCCAGGCTCAGATAAACCCAGCCTAAAGCATATCTTCTAGCTTTGGCTTTCAGGTACTCAAGAGCTACATCAAAGAGCATCAGTGGGAAAGCACTGGTCTGCAAGAGCTCAACAACATGCCCGAACCTTACAGAATGAAGATATTTAGAAAGAGGATAAAAAAAATTAGTAATTCAGAGCCTTAGGCAAAGCAGTTAATACTGTTTGTAGCCCAAAGACAATGAATTAGTTCCTCCCTTTTTGTTAAGGGAGAGGATTGAGGCCTGATAGTTAAAAAAAAAAATAATAAATCTTTCAGATGGGCTGGGGAGGTGGGGGAAATCAGCTATGAATGGGGTTTTTCGTGTTTGTCAATACCTGATCGACCAGAGGCGTCATCAAAGTTTCTGCTCTTTCCTTACTGAGGAACTTTTGGGTGTCAAACAGGAAGAGCTTGTGCAGACAGTCCATGGTGGATTGCAACAGCAGACAGCTCTTTTCTGTGCTGTTCTCAGAGTCAAAGAAAGCTTCATCTACACATCGATCAAGGAGGAAAAAAAAAATCAAAAAATGAAAATAAAACTTCCCCACAAGATAGAAACAGTGTTAGTTTGTGAATATAGCTAAAGGATGTACACGACATAGTAGTTATGTACTCATCACTCAGAGCAATGAAGTGGATGCAATATGTTATCCGGCTTTTAGCTGATGCCCTAGCAGGTCTGCCACTACTGTTCAGTCAGCTGGGGATAAAAGAGGATAGCCATAGGCTATAGGAAAAATGCTTGGCCATACCTGTGGATGTGGAGGATTTCTTCAAATCACTACAAGTGGGATGGGCAAATAGTTTCCCATACAAAAATGTAATACAAGTAATACCTATTTTTGCCAGGAAAGCAGAGGAGTCTGAATACACTAGGTAGCATGTAAGAGAAGTCAAAGAATGAGGGGAGAAAAAAAAGAGGAAAAAAATCCCAACAAACAGAAACCAGTCACCCTCTTTCCACACAATTTTACTCTCATGGAACTCACTGGGACTGACATTGAAAATTTTCATCTGGTCTCAACTTTGTACTGGCAGCCCAGAGCCCATGGATGAAAAATGTCCTTTGGTTCCATCAGAATAAGAAAGACGCCTTATTTATGGGAGAGGGAAGAGAAACGAGAGGTATGTACTGGGAAGTAAATCCTGTAAGACTAAACTTTCAGCAATTCTAATTAACCTCTCAGTGATTAGAGTTAGCCTGACAATGCCTCTCTCTGCTTAGTAACTGAGAACTTACCGGTTTTAGAAATGTTGACCTGGTTCAGCGTCTCAGCAAATGGCTTCACTAAATGACCAGCAAACAGGGTGAAGAGACCCTTGAGCTTGTCTGCGATGCAATCTGCTATTCGGTGGAATGTCAGCAGTCTGTCCTTTAGGGTAGACTCTGTTTTGGACCAATCAAAGAGCTGAAAGGGAAAGGCAGATTAGCTCTTTCCTGTACCTGTGCACTGGAAAAAACAAATATGCTGATATAGATGAATTATATTTAAACTTCTTACCTTGAAGAAGAGGGGTCTGAAAGAAGCCTCGGAAAGTTTCATAACCATACTTATTAGGCAATCAATAATGTAAGCCTCTGTCTTGCTAACTTCCTCCAAATCATCCTAGAAAAATTAGAAAACAAAATTCCAAGTTTGAAATGTAAGAATTTGAGCTTTCAAAGCACCTTTTAATTTTGTCTGTTTCAGACTAAATACCTAACCAAACGTTTTCTAACCCAAAAAGAATTCCAGAGCAGACTATTTGATACCCAGAATTTCAGAGCACATATGCGATGGAAACTACTAATATTTTTTAGAACAGCTGATAGAATTAGCAGGCAGAGGTTGAGCTGCCTCTGTTCACCCCCCCTAAACAAGCCACCTGGGCATGCTCCATTCGGAAGTCCAGGGCTTTCATGAAAAATGCCGTCAGCTCAGACTGATGTGAGATCAGGTGCTCCTTCTCCATACCAGCAATGTGCTCCTTCAAAATGTTCATAAGAGGACCCAGGCAGTTCTGCCAAAACAAAAGCAAAGCAATGCAAAGGCAACTGTGACACTGAGAGTAACTGAGAAACAGAACAAGGAAACTGGATTTTTGTACTTCCCACATTTACTCTTCAAGATACTGTCGATGAAATAAATGGACTTTTTCCGGTACTTTTTGGGGAATTTGAGTTAGTAGGATTCCTGAAAAGAGCTTGGTCTCCCCTCTCCAATCCTGGAGCTAACAGCTAAGTCTGAAAGGTTTGCTCCTATGAGACAGGAGCAAAGCCTAGATGAAAATTATGACTCAAGTTCCTAGCAGATAAATCAAGGCCTTTTTATGAATGGGTTCATCTCCCCAGCATTCATCATCTAACATGCTAAGGACATTAAAGTGGTGCATTTCTCCCAGGTCTAACTTTCCTGAATCACCACTGCAGTACAAAAGAGACGAGACATATATAAAGGCTGTGCTGGGTTTGGCTGGGATGGAGTTAGTTTCTTCATAGCAGCTCATATGGTGCTGTGTTTTAGATCTGTGGGCAAAACAAGGCTGGTAACATACTGGTGTTTTAGCAATTGCAGAGCAGTGCTTGCACAGCATTAAGACTTCCTTTGTTTCTCACTCTGCTGCCCCAGTGAGTAGGCTGGTGGGGGGCAAGAGGTTGGGAGGGGACACAGCTGGGACAGCTGAACTGAATTTTGCACTGCTTGTTTCTTTTTTTCCTTTCTTTTTAATCACAATGCAAAAGAATGAAAAAACATCCTTACCTTCCGGGTATTTGCCACTTCACTGTAACACTTTGTAATTGCAGGCAAGAGTATTCGGGGAGAAAGCCTTGTAGCTAGGATAGTTTTCAGTGATGTTACACGTAAGCTTATCTGGGAAGAAGGACCAAACTCGACCACAATCTTTTCCAAGCGGACAACCTATGAGGAAATTCAGCAAAAGTTAGGCATAATTAAAACAACTCAAGAACTTATTTTACAGTAGTCGTCTGTTGCAAGCGTCAGATGGCAGTTTTGCTGTTTGCAGCACTTGGAGCACCTTGCATTAGGATGTCTGCGTAGAGAGCTTCACCGGCTTCAGAAGACAAACACTGAAAAAATGCACATGTCAGTGGCAGGGGTCAGATTTACCCTAACTAGAGCTATTAGATGCACATTTGATGAGATCATAGATATTACACATTGATCCTTCAGCATTCACCTCCCTTTCCAAAGAAGCAAACTACAAGCTATCTGAGGGAGGAGTAGGAGACGCTTTTATATTCTGTATCTTAGTTATCTGTATAAGAAGGAGAGTAGAAGAGTAGTATGTTATGACCTTCCACATAGTTGGCACAGACTCCTATTTCAGTTTCAGAGAGAAAAAATAATCTCTGTAGCTTCTAGGAACTGGGCAGATCCTGTCCCCCTTTATGTATCTGTAGGAGTCAGCTGGCTCACCTGCAGCAAGCAATCCAAGAGATAAGGACTAAGGAAGTGGGGTAATGTTTCTGCAACCTTCAGCAGAGCAGTGATGGCACTCAGCAAGTAAATCTCATTGGAGACCAGCTCCTTCTTATTTTTTAAAGTCTTCAACAGTGCCGGCATCAGCCTGTGAATAACCAAGCGTAAACAAAGAAAGATGAAACCACTGACCATTTGGAGGCACATTTCCAATCACAGCAATCCATCTGTTAAGCCTGCAGGGACAATTTTCACATGAATTTTTACATGTGTATTTCAGAAAACTCAGTATTCTGCGCTCTTCTGCTGTTTTTCATTTTTTCGAAGCTAATGAAGGATATTAGGTGTAGAATCACAGAATCATAGAATAGTTTGGCTCAGAAAGGATCTTTAAAGCTCATCTAGTCCGCCCCCCTCGCCATATGCAGGGACATCTTTCACTAGATCAGGTTGCTCAAAGCCCTGTCTTTAGTTTAAAGATTTACTGACAATAAGAAACTTATATTTGTAATGAGATAAAACAGTCTTAAAAGCAACAAGCTAGATGCTTGAATTCTTCTTGAACAGGGAGAATAAAATAATGTAACACGCAGGGTTTCCAACTGTACTGATTCTCATGTTTTTAAATGCAATCTGTTCTACAGTAAAAACACAGAATACGGTCTGACTTTTCTAAAGCCATGAAGACTGCCTCTCTGTTCACAGTCACGGACTCCATCAGGAACTCTTCTGATTATAAAACTCTTAGAATTTCCCCACTGGCTTCTTTGTTCTAGGACCAGGAAGCACCTTCAAGCACTACGAATACCTTTATTCTTATCTACACAAAACACACACGGGCAGACTGCCACTTGGCCTTCATCAGCATTCCTGCCGTAACGCGTTTCAGTATAACTAATTCCTGCTGAAGTTGGTTCTGTTAAAAAGAAGCCAACAGTACCTTGGAAGCTGAGGTATTGCTTGGGCTTTCAGTGTACACGTGACCTCAGCTATGCAGAGCAAAGCACTTCCCATCACATTCTTTTCCTCCTTCTCCGAAGAAATCAGATCAATGGCAGTTTTCAGAACAGGTACAAATGGCACTGGATTTTCTGTGCCAAAACCTTTGCAGAGTAGTTTGAGGCTGAACAAAGCAGTCTGCCTGTTGATGGCTTGCTCCTCCTCTTCTTCCTTTCTTTTACACTGCACAATAGCAATGAGCTCAGGAACTAGCTCTAAGAGCTGCAGGATCTAAGAGGACAAAAGAACACACACACAAGACACACAATTAGAAACTCAGAACCTGCAAGGTGACTACGGGCAGGTAACCTACGTCTCACTACTCAAGAACTGCCTGCCAGACTTGGCACTGGTACTTGATGTCTCTACACAGAGCAAACCTCTTCCACATCAACCTCTCTCTGTGTACTTAACCACTTCGCCTCACCTGGCTCTTCTGCCACCTTGTGCGCTGCTGCACCTTATTGTTCAAAAGGTCCATTGCCTTACGTCTCACAGATGGGAGCTGATTCATCATTAGTCCCCTAATTACAGGGATGAAGGTTTCTGTTGGCAATAAGGCATTGACCTACAAGAAAACACAAACAAAACAATACCATAAATGTTCTTCTATGCACTGTGACATCGTAGCCTCCAAATAACACAGGCAAACTCTCTTCAACTTCCCACATGGGTTTCAGGATCAAAGAAAAGCGGACAGGGTAGCAACGCTGTATCTGAGACAAGCAAATGAACAAAGCAGGTTCCAGTTACAGTACTTAATGTATGTTCACTGGCTACTTACCAGCCAATACCCACTAGCTCTGAGATTTTCTCAGCAATTCCTTTTGTCTACACTGGTGAGCTATCCCTCCTTAGCCTAAAATACTTCTGGAAGTGCCCCTGTGCATGTACATCATGAAAACTGGAATATGCTTCAGAGGAAAAAAAAAAAATATTTTTTTTTTTTGCAAGCTGTGAGAAGTCATATACTCCTCAACATGCAATGAGATAGCCAGTTCAATTCTACAAATATACTTCTGACCAGAAAAAGATCAGAAAGAAAAGCATAAGGATTTTTTTCTCCATTTAAATTCCATGTAAAAATATACAGCAATTCCAATAGCATTAGTTAAATCATTTTGTGAGTTAATGGTGGGAAACGCTGCCAAAAGCCATTCTTCTTCACCAGACAGATAGTGAAATGACCACTTCCAGCCAGCAGAATACTAAGTAGAGGGAATAAGCGTTCCTGATTTTCTTCTGGTTGTTCTAAGCTGTTAGCTGTAGTTATGAAAGTTGTTAGAGGAATTTAAACAATGATGCAGCAGGCTGCAGACCATCCAATAAAGATTAGTACTAATCCAACAAGAAATCCTACAAAGGTTACAACCATATTAATAAGCAAAAGCAGAAATGTCCCACAGCTAACATGAGGGCTAATGAGACATACTTTATCCAGCATATCATAGGACTTGTTAAGCAGAACCCTCCAAAATTTGGCTGTTGGCTTGTCCACGTTTCCTTCCACAGAGGATGCTACCGTGTTTATATAGTGAAGAACTTCTTCTAATAGCCTAGATGAAAAGAAAGCATCTTTTAGTAAGTAACACAAACACTAACGAAGTCGACTTTATTCCTGGAAAACTTAACATTTCACGAAACAGCAACAATAAAGGAAAATGAAACACCTAATAGAGAAAGTAGCAGATCACATCTACATAGTAACAAAAGGCACAGCAATAACGAAAATGAAGGACGTCTACCTGGTACCCCCAAATTAGCATCTACATACAATAGTAGTTCTGCTTTTTAGAACTCTACTTTGAAACAAAAAAAATCTGGGAATATATAGATGCTTAAAAGTGAGTGTTTAAGGAACAAAGCATTTAAGTGCTACACACTTACTTGCTTAGAACAAACATAAAAGTTAAGCCTCCACAAAAGAAACCCTCCATTTTGCATCACTGGCTGTCATAACCCCATGACTACAACTGTGATCTGTGATTACTGGTAAATTTCTTACACCAATACAAGGGTGCCCGTGAATAACTTTTTTTTTTTTTTCTCCTACAAATGAAGTGATACATTTTGCTAAAAATCTAGAATTCGTTTAGAGACTCCATCATCAATAGCATAACAGTTGTGACTAAGTATGTAAATAAGCACCATCAGAAATACAGAAAGAATGGATACTGGATAAAGCAATCTTTCAGAAATAAAAAACTCCACATCACATTAAGAAAACCTCAAAACAAAACCCAAATAACTTGAATATAGTAAATACTGCTTGTCGCCAAGGACAACATGAAATATATCCTTGGGGGAAAAATATTCTAATGGGACTATACTTAAAAAAGTATTCCCATGTTGCAGTAAAAGCTAGAAATAGGAGTGGAGCAGATTTAAAGCATACCTCTGTTCCAACTTCTGCAGCTCTTCTGTTTCTTCACATTCAACTATCTGGTTTAAAAAGGAAGAATGAAAATGCTAAGTGTGAAACCTACATCCCCTCATTAGGTTAATACTCCAGTATACACAAATTTATTTGTTCTGAATGAAATGTCCACTAAACATAGTAATTCTGAGTTCCCCACATTTGCACTTAATCCGTCATTCTAAAAGAAAAGATGAGCATCTTAGGCAACACAGTGACAGCAGCAAATACACTTCATTCTCGTGGATGACATTCAGTTGAAACACTGGGAACTACTTCCAGCTAGAGCCACAGCCTAAAATGTCTAACATTTATTTTGTCTTTTCAGAGTTAATAGTATGAATCCCACACCAAACTTGGAGTTATACAGACTGCGAGTGAAATCCCAGACTCCATAAAGCCAGTGGGACCAGAATTTCACTTTGTTACCTATTCATCAATCACACAAGCTGAATCTATCTGGAAAAGCCTTATTAAAAAATAATTAAGATTAATGAGAAGTTTCAAAACTGTGTCAATAAAGGTGTCAGCTAGATACACTGGACAGTGTATTCTTTCATCCCCACTGAATATAAAGCCATACTAAAAAGCAAATGAAACCTCATCTGTTACAGTATGGCACAATTAATTCATGTGATCAGTTTAAAAGCAATCTGCCATTATTACCTTTTTCACAAAACTCTGTGAGGATAAAAGTTGTGACATGAAAGAGACCGACAAGAATTTGAAATGCCGAAGTTGTTTGTCTGAGTGAGACTCCACATTAAAGAGCTGCCCATCCTGATTTTTTAGCTTTGTCTTGCATGTTCTTGACTTTTTTGACGCAGGATCATCTGTTGAAAACATTCACAAAACAAATTTGCAGTCAAGAGGAAAAGACATTTGATTTCTGATTACAGAAACAAAGAAAAATTGCAGTCAGATGCCTATACAGGAGTCATTCTGCGTATCCAAAATCACATCAAAGTTCCCTAAAAGATGCTCTGAAATACCACAGGAGATAAATTTTTCATTCCAGCAGCCTCAAAAGCAGTAGTGCCGTTTCACTGCCATTCCATCTGATCATTTTTATGTGAAGAATCTTATTTTTTCTTGGCACTAAAGCTACAGTATGCTGGCCACAAACACAAGAGACGTTTGAGGCAGGACCACATACACTGTGTGTCACGTACTTGGGAGAACTGCTGTCAGTGTTATTACCTTGTCCTTCCTGGCTGAGAAAATGCATTCAAACATCAAGTATGGCAAGTCCTTCCTTAAAAAGCAACAAACAACCCTCACCCACCTTCCCCAATGCTCTTTGAAATAACAGACTGGAATATTATTAAAACATATTGTTTAATTATTGCTCTACTGTATTGTAGTAGAAAGAAATGAAACCTTAAAGAAACCCAGAAATGACCAGTAGTCCCTGTGATCTTATCTTCTCTGATTAATAGCTTTTAACTAAATGATTTAATGTAACTTCTAAATAAGGACTACTGCTTGATTCTAAGTGCTCAAATCAATCTATAATTAAAAGGATGAAAAAAAAAGTAATCACATCTTAGCCATTTTTTTTTAAAAAAGTCATTACAGTAATTCTGTATCCCTTAGTCTTCTGTCTAGAGGAGTAATAAGGAAGGTTTACATGCATTTGCTGTGCTGGCTCTGTTTTGTGGTTACCTTCTTTGTTCTCTGGCAGCTCTGTCAAGTACTGGATTATTTTCATCATGCTCTGGAACTGAGAACGTACATTAAATTCGCAACAGATGGAAATCCAAAATTCAGTGTCGGCTTCCAGAACAGCATCCTGTTTATGGTTTAGATCAAAAAAAAAAAAAAACCCCAGTTAAAAAACCATTACTAATAATGATAAAAAAGACTTAAGAACTCCTCAGTGAGTTTGTGAAAATACCATGGTGAGCTGAATACTGCCAGGACTAACACCAAGGGTAACAGCAGCAAGGTTTTGGAGAGAACTTTGCTCCAGATTGCGTAGAGAGAGACTAAACTGCTGCAGCAAAGACTGTATCTTCTTGATAATTCTTTTAGTTTTCTCCATAAACTATCCTTTCAACTAATTTGAGGGCCTGCCTACACAGAAACATAACAGGGTTTATCTTGGTCTGTACAGACAAACCAGTATCATGTTTCACAAACACAGTTAAAGAAAGAAAACCCACTTTAAAAATATTGAAGCACTTCAAAATTAGATTATCAGCCCTTCAGGTCAAAGACTGCTGTACAATATGGCCTGATTTATTGTTCAGGCTACAGGAGAAAACAATATTGTACCTGCAATACAAATTGTAGTCAACATCACCATCAGGTCCTGCTATAGCATGAGCTCGGAGCTCACTATTTATTTTGGCGTAACCAGGGGGCTTATCTTGCACCTTCTTGAAGGCAAGACCATGAACAGACAGGAGGAGATCAGTCTCTTGAGGAAAAAATTGACCCACTAGTCTTCTAACCTTGTCTATGCTTGATGTTGCAGTCACAGTTTTGGTCACATACTGCTCAAACAGCAGCACCAGGAGAACCCAGAGGAACTTTTCTCCTCCCACTGTGGTGATCAGCTGGGCCAGGATCGGCAGGCGGCGGTGCTCTGGCACATGGGGCAAGGCATCCACAAACACGCGAATGATTTTAATCACCACCTCTTCTACACTTCCCGAGGACTCTGACAAATCACTGTCTTCAGCCTATGTACAGACAGGAACCACGGTTCAAACAAGTTCTTTCTTGTAAATTCACCAAATGAGAGAAAGCACTACATGCTTTTACCAAAAGCATAATCTCAAGGAAAACAGAAGTGCTCCAAAAGAAACAGTTTTCAATCACACAGTTCCTTTTCAGTGTTTAAGGAAGATGCTTCAAATGAAATTTAAAAAAAAAAGAAAAAAAGAAAAAAAAACCCAAACAAAACCCAAAGGAAAAAAAAATAACAAACAGTTACTTGGCATCAGCTGAAACAAGCAGGATGTTTTCAAGGGAAAGCATCCTTCTGAAAATGCTGCCTATAAGCCCGATAGGGTCTTGGATTCAAGGGCCTAGTAAACATAACACGAGTAGGCCACATGATCTCAGGTAAGTAACATTAGGCTCTCCTCACATGTAGTAATTGTGTGTGCCATACAAAAATTGTCAGAAACTTGTGATGGCTGTTATGAAAGGCTTATAAAAAGCCCAAACAACAAGCCACAAACAATTTGATTTGTCTAACAGATCTCCAAGAAGAGGCAAAATGTGTATACATACCATTAAAAAATACATGAGGAAATCCCAAAATCTTCCGGCCCATTGTGAGAATATTCTTTTTTAAATTAATTTTTTACATAAGAAATCTATATGGTATTTTTCGTGTTTAAATCTATGAATGACTCTAGAATTCAGATTTGCTATACCTAACTAATAATCTTATTGTTCACTTTTTTCCTACTCCTTTCCATTAAGTAGGCAACTTTACCTGTATAAGAGCAGGAATAACCATCTGCACTGTCTTATTAATTACTTGGAATGTGTAAGTATCATCCAGACGCAAGACATTTGCTCCCATGAATGTAAAAATGGGCATAATGTTGTGGAGAACTTTATCCTGGAAAAGATGACAGATGAGATTAGTTTGCTTTTTGAACTCTGTTGCTCTAAATATTATACCTTAAGGCATTTCTCCTTCTCACAAATGCCTCTAGATTCCTATAAAAGAAAATGAGAATCATTAGTATCTTCCAAAATCTCCACTAACTAATTTTATTTGTATAGTGTCCCTTAAAGCTACTTACTACACGATTGTTAGAGAAACCGAGATACGCTTCTAAGCAAGTAATTAAAGAGTGGAAATTGAGAGTTTATTCTGATGAAATACCTTGTACTCTTCAACTCAGTGCCATGGTAGTATAGCAAAATCAGTTATGGGGAGATTTGCAGAAGCACAAATTTGAGTGTGGCACAGGTTCCAGCAATTTTCAGTACCTTTCCCATCTACCCTTTTTATATTTGTAAAACATCTGCAATATCTACAGTCATGCAATGGAAAGCAATCACACTCATTTTAATTTTTGGCTTTTTTGGAAGCATGAGATCTTAACCACAGTAATTAATTTCAAGAGGGCTGGTTTAGAGGTGTCACCTAGCTCAAGAGTTAGTTTCCTAGATTTTGCCAGAACTCAGAACAGGAAGTTATGGGTACCTTTCTCTTTCAGTTTTAGTGAAAGGAGTGTTTTAGATTTAAAAAGAGAGATGAAACTCATACAAAGTATTTCCTTGTATTCTGACCTTGAAAATCTTGTAAGAGCCAACATTAATGTAGAATAAAAGCTCAGTTCTATTGCAGGTGATGGCAGTAAGATGATGGCAAAGAAAAATAACCCCAACAATAAAAAAGCCAAACCCTCCACAAGTTTGTCAAAAACATTCCAGTTTTGCCTTTTGGGAAAAATGTTATCTTCCTGAATGTGTGAAGAAAGTAGTGAGGTAAAGATAAAGGTGCAAACTGAGTTTGATACATCTGGATACATTTTGCTGCTTTTATAGTTTCAAAGCAAAAGAATCTTACTTAGAAGAGTGAGTGTACAGTCAAATTTCAATCCATAGAAGACAAGACCTGTTTCTCAGTCTATTAAAATCAGACCAACCTGGTTTTATCATCAACTACAACTACATTTCTCAGTGTTGTACAAGATAGGAACTTGTAGAGTACATGTGCTATTGGACTAGATGTTTTCTCTCTTGTATATAAAAAATTAGGGGAAAGAAGAAACAATGCACCAGAACTTTGACAGCAGCGAGAAGGTGAGGCAGGGCTGTTGTCAGAAAGCTTCTTCCATTTCTAATGGGCTTCACTGTGAGTCATAAATGACTAGTGACCAATGCATCAAGGCAGAGGTTTGTTTTCAAGTAAAATGGAATAGAAAGCCCTAAAAGAGCAAACAAAACCTGCCAGTTTTGTCTCTTGCTCCTTTCAGGAAGTTTCTCCCCATAGAACAGCTCTGTATGTTCTTCACTCTTCCCAATATTTGGAACCTGAAGACAAGAGCCGACACATACACTTCAGGTCCTACTTACAGGAAACATGCCAGCAACAGCACCAAGGAGAAGCAATGCATGGTGGTGTGTCTGGGGCATTTTAGATATCCTGATGCACTGAACTATCACTTCCACGTTGAATTTTTCTTTGTCAAGGATATCTGCAAGTAAAAAAATATTCACTGATGAATACTTTAATGGTCAACAACACAGGAATAAAACCAGTACACTCAAGCACTGGTCTCAATTTGCAGACCATACCTAAAGGATCTACAAAAAATTATTAAGAAGGCAAAATTGTACACCCTATAAAGGAATCTATTTCTCCTCAAGAATTCAGCGTACATTCAGAGAAGAAAAACATTAGAGGCCATTGTTTTAATGCTGTACTGGCGAGAGAAGTACCAGGAAATGAGTCTGGCAATTTTTACCTGCTGGGATCTTGCCACCATCTGAAGACAATTTCTGACAGATGCTTAGCAGGCAGCTGAGGATTAGTTGCTTTGTATATTCCATATTTTCTTCTTCTGATGCCATAGGTTCCAGACACCTATACATTTAGGAAAAAGTTCAGGAATTGAAAAAGGAGACAGAAAAATAAGTGACCAAACTATATATTAAGATACAAATAAAAAACTGCAATCTTCATTCTGCAGAAGTTCTAAATTGAGGCTTCTAAAAAGCATTTGCCAAAAAGTGTCTCTTCTTTTTTGTTTTCAAATACATGAACTGGTCAAATAAAAGACATTTATCAAAGCACTGTCAGAGGACTAAGATGATTACCTGAAATATGATTGCCAGTCTATGTAAAGGCAAGTCATAAAGAAAAAAAAAAAAAAAAGAAAAATACCCAATCTCTATGTAAACTTTCCTAAGTGCCTGGAGATAGGGCTGGCAGGAAAAGCAGTAGTTTTCTTCGCTTACGCTGGATGAAGGCTATTCCAGAATGTTTTGGGAGGAATTTTAAAGTTTAGAGTATTATTATAATGGCTCTGAAAAAGACACAAATCCTGTCAATTATGCCAGTTTTAGCACAGGTGTCATCCTTCTTAGCAGTGCCAAGCCCTCCACCTGAGAAACAGTCTTCACATAAGAAGCTACGCATCAGGTAACCATCTTAAAAAGCCCATCACATTGTTTACAGGGCAAAAAATTCACAACAACTTCCCATTCCCTTCATCTGATGTAAAAGAAGTTCAAGTAAAAAAGGCAAGCTAAGCTACAAAACACGGCAACAAAAAAGCTACGAAACACAGCAACAAAGCACAGAGAAAGTCGCCCACATTTTAATGCTTTACAGTGTCTGCTGCAGAAGTGAAAGCTCAAGGACTCGTGTTACGGAGGCACGATTACCGGCTCAGCAGGTTAAAAAGCGCAGGTACCAATGCCTGCGGACGTCTAAGTTTCTTCTTATGCTGCAGTAACTCCAGAATAAGCATAACTCTCCGCCAGCTGAAGTGGCTTGCTTCCGGTGCCAATTCCGCATCTTGAGGCTTTCTAAAAAGAGAAGACAAACAATCAGGACATACATCTGCAAAGAAAATAGTACGGTGTTTTGGGGAACAAGCACACGCATAAGTAAAAAAAAAGAAACTTTCTTTCACATAGTAATATCCTTTACTGTTTCTCCCGGGAGAGGTGGCAATGTGTGGGCTTTTGACTCAAGCACCAACACATTTTAAACAATCAACAGAAAATCCAGAGCAAACTTGAAAAAACAAACAAGTATAGCATGCCTTCTGTGTATACAAAAAGTCTACACAACGAAGCAGATTTCTGTGGGGAAAAAAAATAAAGTCTATTAACAAATAATTGTCCAAATACTAATCTGCTTGCCATCCAGGCAACTTGCATCTTCTTAACTACTAGTTGTCTAACCAGTGACTATGCAAGCAATGGGTGTGTGTGCAAGTGCATGTGTTTATAAACTCTGACAGTTTACAGATGGATCAATCTAATGGGTGATGATTGTTAAAAAAGGTCAAGTGAAGGAAAATAAGAACATAAGAACATCTATTCTACGTCAAACAAAGAAAACCAACTCAATATCCTGTTTCAACAGTGGCTGACAGCTGATGCTTAGACGAGAATAAGTACAGTGGACAAAACATTCCTTAAGAGAATGGAGAGAAAAAACAAGATGAAGAGTTCTAAAAAGAAATTAACATTTTAACTGAAAGAAAATACTGTCTTTCAGACAGCTAACAAGAACATTTTGATGAGTATCTTTAGATTTCAGCCATGTGTATGTAATTTGTCATACCTCTTTATTACTAATCAAGTTTAATACCTACAAAAATGAATCCTGTTCAACTGTGTCAAGCCAAATTCTACAAGAGCAAATGCCAACATTAAAAAGTACAGGGAAATTATTTATTTTTTTTTTTTTACTATAGTTCCATCGGTTCTCAAACAGCTATGTGGGTTGGTTTTCTCCTGCCAGAAGTAGCTCAGAGTTATTTTACTGTGCAGGGGAAAGGATGCTTGTGCTTTCAATACAAACTATATAAGCAGAACAAGTGGCATTTTCAAACTGTACAGATTACATTTTTTTGATTTCTAGTTATTTTACCTCTGTTGCTGCATTTTCTGCCTTCTAGTTTGCTGAACAGTGGCCAGACTATTCGTTTTCTCAGGTGGCTCCAGTTCTCTGACCATCTGCTCAGCACACACTGAAATCTGAAAGAACGAACAGTAACGCAAGTACCAATGAACAACGTGTCATCTCACGCATCTATGCCTCCTCCTTTGTTTTTAAACACATCCCTTTCATGCACATATGGGTATATAATCCACATATTCAAGTCATATCACCACAGTCTCTGAATGCCTGTCCTACTTGTAGTTCTTATAGCAAATAAAATGAGGAAGGGATTTCAAATCCGTACAATGCAATAAATTGCTATATGAAAGCTACAATGAATGTATTTTGTGAGAAGTCCCCTCATAACAGTACAAAAGCAGTTCTTACCCAGAAAATGAAAACCAGTGCAGCAGAAAGAAGTGACTTCTGCTGAATTCATTCACATAGTATAGAAAATGACTGATGCATGTCTTTTAAAGAAAAATCTTCTAAAACCAGTCACTTAACAAACTTCTCATGCCATTAACACAACTATATTATGTGACAAACAGTTTTCAATTCCTTTCATGAATGATATAAATGAATGTTACTTAATGTAGCAACATAGAAGCACTGCAACAGATTTGAACATATTTCTGTGTTCTGGAGTTTGCCACTTACCCCTTTAAACACACTGCTAATTGTCTGGGCACAAAGTGGGTTCTTACAGTTTAACAGTAAGTCAAATAAGACTTTTAATAGCTTCTGTTGCACCATCTCATCTGACACGGCTGCAAAGAATGGTTTGGTAATCTACAAAAGGGAAAAAAGAAAGGATGCAGAGAGGTTTACTGTAAGAGGGTAACAAAATCACAAGCTATGGAACTTAGGTGTGTTAGATTATGTATGATACTCCAATTACACACATGTTAATATCAACCAACGGCATATTAACGATGTATTTGTATATATCCAGGAATCCTTAGATGCCAAGCATATACTAAGGACAGTGGAACCATAGTGTCTGCAGGCAATGATACAGGTATTCACCTGCATGCAGATACAATGGTATTTCTAGTCTGTACTTGTCAAAATGCAAAAATAAAGCAAGCAGCAATTTCTCCTTCTGGCAAGTTTAAGAGAGAAAGTTTTGCAGCCTGTTTAGATGTTTCAAAGACACTATGGAGATCGTGAAAATTTGTAGTAGAAGACAGACAGGTTAAAAGCTATGGAATCCTTAACACAGGAAGAGTCCTTGTAAAACCAATCCTAAACACTGTTCTTTGCTTTAAGCATAAAAATAAATTAAAGATCTTCAGAAAGCCATACCTGCCCAAGTGCTGTGATCTGAAAAGGTGGAATTTCTTCATACATTTTCTTGGCAGCATGCAGACTTCTAATAAATAAATCCAGACTCTGCTGATTCTTGCACAAGAGCGTTGCTGAATATTCATTAAACTTTCCAAGGATGAGATGCAGGAGAACAACTTCATCTTTCAACATTGCCTCAGGTTTCTTAAAGACCTTCTCTAGCAACCGGTCTAGCACAGGCAAGAGGTGAGAAAGAATCATCTGCAAACAGAGGAAATTTATAAGAGAAGTTTTTATCCATTCTCATTTTAACAAACTTCCAATAGCATGGCTTCATTTTACTGCACCATCCCCTCTCTGGTAACACACTGCATACAGTATTTTATGCAACAGCTATTCAAGAGGAAAAAATACAAGACTTATTGTGATATTACCATGAGTACATGCTGCACTTACCTCACCATGGACTTCATGAAGAATTTTCATTAAGTTTCTTGCAATATATGATGGGAAAATAGGGTTCTGTACACAATCAAGTATGCTTTCCAAAGCTTCTGACAACTTTTTCTTCTGGGATTTCTGTTTTGGTTGCGTCTCAAGCTCCTCAAAAAGAGTTTCCATTATCTAGTTCATTAACAAAGTGAATATTAAGTTCTTTCCCTGCAATAAAAATGCCTTAAACCAATGTTTATTCAATGTGTTTGTAATAATGCAATCTAGCTACAAAAAGAATTCTTCATCTGTAAATAAACCACAAGTTAATACTTCTTATTTGACTGATATTCTCAATTCTCTGTATGCAATAATTCACTTGAATGTTTTTACAGTCCTTTAAAAAAATCAGTCTGCTATACAAGGACAATGAACATTCCCAGTTAACTTGATTTCTTCTGGAAAAGATGGGAGCTCACAGCAGCAGACAAACCTTGTATTAAAGTACTCCTTAACAAAAATACCTGTGTTATGTAGGTACGGTCAGATATGATCTCTTCTGTTTTTTGCTCCAAATGCTGAAGAACAGGATGAAATAGAGACTCCTTTATCCCTCTCAAGGAATGGAGGCAGTTGAGAGCAGCCCTTCGAACTTCACTCACAGGACTACCCAAGTTAATTAGCAAAGATATCACCACTGCAAAAACAGGGAGGGAAGGAAGGAGGAAAAGACAACAGAATTCAGTGAGTGGTCAGAATTTTACCATATCTGTCTCTGAAGAGGCATCAACATTACTTTGGAATGAAAAAGTCATCTATTTTCACTATAAACCACTAGACCACACAAAGACAACATGAATCTCACAGATCCATGGCTCTGAACTTCATCACAATCCTCACATTTGTGTTTAAGCTCAGAGTTCCTATTTTGCTACTGACTGCCATATACTTATACTGTACAGAAAGTAAGGTGATGTAACTGACTGATGGCATAGGAGAGTGCTTCTCTACCACTTTGAAGATTAAAAAAAAAGTGGTTTTGCCTGCTTCCAAGCTTGGGCTAGTAACTGCCCAGTGAATCAGCAAGAGTGAGCTGTCTCAGCCTAGGGCAGTTGAACATAAATGACTATAGATATCCTTCATGGTATAAAATACAGTAAAATTGCACAAAGTAAAAAGGTATTGTGATTAAGTCTTACGATGATAGATGCTGTTTTACTTCACCTGGAGATGACGGTGATAGCAGCTGTTTCTTTTTTTGATATGTCTGTGATTCGAGCAGTGCATAGCCAATATATAAAGCTTGAGTCTGTAGCATTGCGCTGACTTCATAGTTCAGATGATTTGAAAGGTTATAACTGTAAGTCCATAAAATCGAAAGGAATTTGAAGAGAATCTCTGAATCTTTTAGATGTACCTTAAATTTAACAAAAAAAAAAAAAAGAAAAAAAGAAAAAAGAGAAAAGCACTTGTTTAATAACTTTATTTGGCAAACTACTCCTCAACACCTGATAAACTACCCAAATCAAAGGAGTACACAGAAAGAGACCTAAAGAGTCAGAAACAGTGTCTTTTGGGAAGAAAAATTTATTGAGCAGATGTCATTGGGTAAACAGTACTTGCATGTGTATAAAAGTCCACATGTTGCTTAACAGCTGGCTTATTTAGTTTAACAGATAACTTGTGGTCTATAGGTATGTAAATACAACAGGTTTTTTTTCTTATCATAACAGACTGAAAACAGATCCATACAAACATTTGTATAGTATGTCAACTGCGCAAGAAAATTTACATGCAAAATAAAGAACTTCTATCTCCTGTTTTGTGCAGCAGTAATCTTAATATTAAAAGTGCTCCAAGTAATCCCTAACTTTTTCACCAGTCATACAAAGTGGTTTTCAAAAGTCTATAAACCAGCATCTCAGAAGAGCTGGGCATCCAGTTTCCTTATACGGCACAGCTTTCTGTGCTGAATATTCACAGTAAACTTTATTCTTGAATTTGTCCTGGATTGGCTGTATAGGCTTTATAATAATGGAGCATGGACCAAAATTAACAAATTTTGAATCATACATGTATTACTGACAATTGCAGACACAGGTCAGACATATTCCCACCCCTGCAATAATAATAGCTGCTCCAAGGAGATTCAATTCAGTTTTTCACACTACATGTATGTCCAACTACCTCAACTTTGCCTTAGGACCTTTCTGTCAAAATTTAACGAGGACAGCTTCTGATTTTGAAACAGTTACACTGTCTCCTAATAGTATCCCAAATCAATTTACAGTTCTTGCTTACTACAATCTGGCAATAGCTAGCAATATGTAAAATCCAGACTGTCAAAATTCCTTATTCTCTTCACAAAAATATATCACTCAGTGAGGGTGAGAAAACATGAGATAATGTTATAAGGCAATATGTAATGTCTTCTAAAGGTTTTCCTTCCAATTTTTCTATTTAAAAACTAACAAATTTTACTGAGCAAGTGTTTGTTTTGCTCCCAGATCGGACCAAAGCTCAAACTTCAAGCTCTTGCCCTTGTCCTGCAAGTCAGTGTAATGTTTTCGCCTTTGCTTCAACTGGTCCATTTATTTGGGGGGGGGGGGGGGTTGTGGTTTTTTTGTTTTGGTTTTGGTTTTTTTACTTATTTTTCTATTATTACATTTAATTAGGGTTAACTAACCAGCTGAAGCTTTGACCTTCATCTGCCCACAGTACTAGCATGCCACAAGCAGTGTTGCATGATCAGTTCTCAATTTTTCTCAGTTTTCCTTAAAATTATGTAACTGCGTAATAGTTCATGACTAATAATTCAGAGCAATAAAGGCAAAAATAATACCTTGAGTAAGAGATTCATCAATGCTCTGTACTGAACAGCATTGTTTCCCTCACTAGCTCCACAGACAAGGAGGTCAAACAGCCCCAAAAGGAGATGCAGGTAGTCTTGGCTATCTTGATCCAGAGATTCAGGATTCCACCAAGTTTCCTCTAAGAAATACAGGTTAAAAATGAGACACAGTGGATGCATGTGAACAACCAAGAGAAAACAGACATCTCTACTTAAAAGAAGACAATACATGGGGCTGATTTCATGCTCACAAGTAAGTAACCTTTACAGACCTCAATAACAACATAAGAAGGTTAAGGAAGCAAGGCTTGCTTGTTTCCAACAACTTCAGAAGACAAAAAAAAAAATTGATCTTTCTTCTTCACTTCACTGATACAAAGGACAGATAAAACCTTAACACCTACCTTGTGAAAAGGACAGAGGAGGTTTTAGGCCATTAATGAAGTTTTTCAATAAGAACAGGAACATAGCTGAGTCCTCTGCATGAGCAGTCTGATCACTATTGAGCTTTTCTATATATGCAGTTAACAAGTCCTTAAGCACCAAGGTTTCCTCTATTGTTTCAACAGACCAATTTAGGGGAGTTTCCTGTGAATGAAAATTCATTTTAATGTATACTGTCACAATTTCATCCAACAGAAGTCAGAAATTTAGCACTAAAACCCAGCAGTGTTTAATTTCCAACCTCAAAAGAGGTTATCTTTATGAAGTGAATTACATTTCTGTTTTTACATTTAAACTTGCATCTGTAGTTTTAAAACCTGCCCCAGCTCTTACTACCACAATTAACAGTGTACATAAAATGCCAATCTCTAAAATATCTCTTCAAAGGGATTAGAAGTTACTCACAGCATTTTGTGGATGTTCAGTTTAATCCTTTTGTCTAGCTCTGTTCCAGCAACATAATTTGTATCTTTCAGATACTTGTATATATAAAATCTCTTTAATGGAATAATCTGAGGTCAGAATAACTAATTACCATGTATTGCTATGTGTGTGTGTGAGGTGGTGCACACACAGAAACACAGCCCTGCTCACGTGGGTTTCTTACACACACAAAAAAGAGCAAACCGTTTCAACAACAAAATAAATCAAGAAAATCCCAATGGGAAATATGGATAAAAATAAAGCAAAAAAAAAAAAGGTAGCAAAAAGATGCAGAAATACACTTTCTGAACATTGTTCCTGCCTCTCTCATGGTTCCTCCTTCTGCCTCCATGCTACCTCCCAAGTGTCAATACAACTGCTTACGGAGCAGCACAATAAACCAAATCCCAACAAATTCAGGAACAACATTTTGATGATGTTGCAAGGACTTGCTTGAGGCTGCAATTCACAGAATCACAGAATGGTTTGGGTTGGAAGGGACCTCAAAGATCCTCTAGTTCCAACCCCCCTGCTGTGGGCAGGGACACCCTCCACTAGACCAGGTTGCCCAAAGCCTCATCCAACCTGGCCTTGAACACTGCCAGGGAGGGGGCAGCCACAACCTCTCTGGGCAACCTGTTCCAGTGCCTCACCACCCTCACAGGGAAGAATTTCTTCCTAATACCTAATCTTAAATCTGCCCTCCTTCGGTTTAAAGCTGTTACCCCTTGTCCTGTCACTCCACGCCCTTGTCTCTCCCCATGTCCCTCTCCAGCTTTCCTGTAGGCCCCTTCAGGCACTGGAAGGCCGCAATAAGGTCTCCCTGGAGCCTTCTCTTCTCCAGGCTGAACAACACCAACTTTCTCAGCCTGTTGTCATAGGAGAGGTGCTCCAGCCCTCGGATCATCTTTGTGGCCTCCCTGGGACTCGCTCTGAGCATAAGCTCTTTTTCATACTCAACTGCATTTCCTTCTTTCCTCTATTGAACAAGACAGTAAAACCTTTACTCAATGACTAAAAGCCCTGATATTCCAAAGTCAAACCATGACACCACATGATGCCACAAAGAAGCTGGCAGAAATGCCTCAAATTTTGTGCCAAGCCCACAGCACTGAAACATTTAATCGGTTGGTGGGATGCTAGCCTAAATCTCTGGAGTTCTTAATTTTTTAATGCAGACTCACTAGAGTGGTAAAATGTAAAAGCAATTCTTAATGGTAGCTTCTAGTACTGCTGCTAAGTGTGTTTTAGCTATGAAAATAAACGAAGGTGTTATTTTCAGTCCTTCACAAGGTTTCTAAACTTCTTGCTCTCCAATAAAAAAAGACTTCTCCACTACAAAGAGAATGCCCTCTCCAAACTGTTTACATCTTACCTCTGCAGGATCATAAGCTCTGAGATCTTTTATTTTTTTATCCAAGAAACGGAAGACTCTGATGGCCACTGAAAAATAATTTTCCTTCATCTGTGTATCGCAGCAGCACTGAACAAGCACTGAACCAATTATATGAGTAATTACTTTCTGTCTCACGCTGTCAGATTCTGTTTCAGTAACAAGTATCAGATCATCCACCTTAGAAAAGGAAGTGGAAGAAAAACAACAAAAAGTCTGTAAGACATCAAGACTTCACTGTGACTTTATACTATGTTTCATTTGCATGTCCAATTAAATCCTTGTTACCTTTTATCATCTTAGAAATTACTGTCTGCTGTAATGGTACTGTTGGAAACCTAAGAATGCACAAACATCTGTTTCTATGAACTACCCACAAGTACATTATATATTCTCTAGATCTCTTTTTTTCCCCCCAGGAAACTAAAAATCCCTGAAATTTCGTTACACTAATAATTTGTCCAAATAGGTAATACCTTTGCTTCTTCTTTTCCTTATGTTAAAGTAGAAATGTTTTATCTAGATTGTATCAGGGTTTGTTATTTTATATATATATACACACACGTATATTTGCCTAGGAGCTTGATGATGGCATACTAAGAAAAACACATAAAAAGTTCTTCTATATCACATTTGTTCTACTACAGTGATCACCTGGAAAGTAACGTGGTACGCATACCATTTGTGATAGTAAGGAAGGGTCCCCTGAAGTCATGTTTTTAGAAAACAGCAGAATCATTTTCTTGTTGGCCACTCCAATCAACTCTGCAGACTTGCTAGATTTAATTGCCTCTTCGAGAGCTATTCCAAGAAAAAAAACAACAACAGAGAATCTAGGTATACAAATGACGTATTAAAACACTGGTGGCTCAATAATATTTAGAAACAGTCAGAAACATACTTGACAATTTCTTCATCTTTTTAAAGAGCTTTTTAAAGAAAACTATTCGCACTCATGGCATGATAGCTTGTTAATGACAGCCAGTCTCCTTCAGTAAGCGTTTAGGTTCAATAAGCATCATGTCCTAAATTATCGCAAGTTTTCTTTTACCGAATTAGTTACAATTAATGCTTTACCTTCTGGCCAGCCTTTCAGTAAAGGGTGTAAGGAGCAGAGATCAGATTCTGACAGAGCAACGGCCATTTTCCAATCTGAAGATTTTGAATTCGCGTTAGTGATTACCATAAAAGGTAGCAACCGCATTACTGCTTCATCTAGTAGTTCTTTTTTTTCTTTCAAAATCTCCTCTTTGACTAAAATTTTTATTGCTCGCTCCAGAACCTTGTACCTAAAAGAGAACAAATGATGTTGAAAACCCATTGCTCAATCATAGCAGCAACACTTCTTTGATTTGTTCTCCATCACCCATGGTGATTTTCTGAATCCAAATAGCAGGGAGAACAAATAGAGAACTGATGGGAAATGGAAAGCAAATAATTAAACATTTCTCTTGTGGCTCAGCAGTGTCCTGGTTTCAGCTGGGACAGAGTTAATCTCCTTCCTAGCAGCAGGTAAAGTGCTGTGTTTTGGATACAGGATGAGAATAATGCTGGTAACACACTGATGTTTTAGTTGTGGCTTGGTAATGTTTAAACCAAGTCAAGGACTTTTCAGTTTCTCATATTGCCCTGCCAGCAAGGAGGCTGGGAGTGCACAAGAAGCTGGGAGGGGACAAGCCCAGGACAGCTGATCCAAACTGGCCAAAGGGATATTCCATACCATAGGATGTCATGCTCAGCATATAACTTGGGGGAAGCTGGCTGAGGGTTTAGACTGCAGCCTGGCAACTAGCTGGGCATCAGTGGTCTGCGGGTGGTGAGCAACTGTGCTGTGCACCACTTGTTTTGCATATTCCATTATTATTCTCTTCATTTTCTGTCCTATTAAACTGTCTTTATCTCAACACATGAGTTTTATCTTCTTTTTTTTCCTGATTCTCTCCCCCATCTCACTAACTGGGGGGGAAGTAAACGAATGGCAATGTGGTTGTTTTAGCTGCTGGTGGGGTTAAACCACAACACATAGATACAGCATAACAAAAAGTATTTGAAGTGGAAAAACAGGTATTAAAGTATTCTTTAGAGTTACATTTTTTAAATTTAACTTACGCAGAAAGAATGTAGACTGAAAAAAGGCACAAACATACCACTTTCCATCCTTTGAAAGATCAGCTTTCTGGAAGATGTTCAAAAGACTTGATACTACTACCTCTGGATTGACTTGTTTCCTGAAAATCTGGAAAGTAATCAAGAAAAATAAAGTATAATAAATTACAAAAGAATTTACCATATCATAATGGAAAATGCATCTGCTAAACCAAGTGGAAATATGGATCAAACATCACCAACTGAATTCCTATTGATCATCATGTAATAAAAATATTGTCAGAGTAAACAGAAGTTATAAGGCTGCCCAGTATGCCATCCTGATATACTAAAATATGGAGAATTTGTTGAATGCAGAAATGCTTGGTAAAATTAATAAGCAATAAACAAACAACTTTATAATTAAATAAGAATTGCTTTTACTTTACATAGCATCTGTATGACAAAAACATAAGGCGCATTAATGAAAGATACTAAAGTTTAAAGAAGCACTCACGTGCTTTTGTTCCTATTTTTTAGTGATTGAGAATGAATGAACACACAAGATCAATTATACTACTGCTAATAATATTCTCCACTACTACTAGGAGAAGCAATAAAGACAGACTGTTACTCTAGCTGGAAACAATCAGCACAATGCATACCAGAGTCCTAGCCAGTGAATCTGAGCTGGAGTTTAGTACCTTGCCACTATCAACTGATCAAATGACTCTCATACGGAAAAACTCAACTGAGCGCTTCTCACTAGCGTAATGACCTGTCACTGCGCTGTTTTCCATCCAAAAGGCAGATGACGGGGCTTGCGTTTGTATAGAAAAACGTACAGGATAAGCTGGAAGTACACTTCAAATAATAATCAAAGATTAAAATATGCTTTAGTAGCTACATAAAAAAGTATCAATAAATTCAGGTTAACCGCAAACACTTTGGGAAAGATAAGGAAGCAGAAATCTGGGGGGGAGGGGGGCACATTGTGAGGAGGTAACCAACACAAGCCTCCTAAATTTGTGCTGCTTCATCCTGTTAAAGGACAAAAGCTGTACACTAAGGACATGAGCAGAAGAAGGGCAATTACAAAGAATGCATTCCAGACACACATATTCAAGACCAGCTAAAATCTCACCTGATGTATCAAAAGATACACACTTACCTCCAAAGAACTGAGAGCAGACATTACAACATCTCTGTTGTCATCCTTGAGCCGATCAAATATTGCTTCTTCTATGAAAGACTGATCAAAGCCTTCCTGAAAAAATAAAGGGAAAAAAGAGCCAAAAGAAAAAAAATAATCATTTTTTGGTAGCATAATTTAGAGGCTTTTAATGAAATATCTGAATCCTAGTATGAGAAAAGTAGTAACATCATCTAAATTAAACCTCAAATAACAGGCAGACTAACTTTCAACCACAAAAGAAGGAAACCCAGAAGTGTCCATTAACTTATATTTTTATCTTAAGACTACAAGCAGCTTAATAAACAAGAACTACACTCAGATTCCAGAATATGGGAAAATAGTGACAGAAGCCTACTGAAAACACCACAAAAGGTGGAGGATGACATATGAATTGTTTAACGAACCACTCCTCTTCAAATCATATGTCTGGCGAACAGCTTTCTGAAGACATTGTATGTTAAGTCAGTTCTGTAAGCAAGAGATTCAGGACACAAACCTTTGATGTTTCAATAACATCTTTCAAATGCTGAAGAGCCAGGACCCGCACAGCTGGCTGAGGATGATTCAAACTAAGCAGAAGGGAGGTATCAGAGTCTTCCAGAAACTGAAATACAGATTTCAGAGAGACTTGCTGCAGGTTAAAAAAACTTAAGTATATATAAGGATAATGGGAGAAATTGTTTGAGCAATTTTTTTGTACCAGAAAAAAACCTGTATGATTCAGACCCCGAAAGTATCAATTACAGAACAATGATGTTGTATAACTGTTTCAAATTTGGTCATCTTTACTTTGGCAGACAGTTTTTGGAATATAGCTTGAAAAGTACAGTAAGCCAGAGATCCCTTTCTGTCCTAGAAAAGCACTACACTTATCTAGGGATTCTGAGAAAGCTCTAGTGACAATGTCAGTGTGACAGAGCACAGATAGAAACTGTTAAAAAGGCATCCCTGCCAGTCCAATTGCGTGCACTTATCTCAGGAACCTTAAAGGCTAGAAGAGAGTCATATGCCTTTGTTCTGCATGCCTCATTTTTCTGTTAATCCACTTGTTATTCAGGCAGAGAATCTGTGCCTTCATTAAATCAGTACAAAAATACACGAAGCACTTCTTTATGTAGTTTATCGTCTTTTCCTAAGTGCTTTCAGTTTGTCAATCATTGCAAACAACAGTCATAATATTAACCATCTCTTATAATAAATTCCTTGGACAGATCTGTTGCACTCATGGTTATTCTGTGTTAAGCTGAGTTTCAATTGCTCTTCAGAAATGGCACAGGAAGAGCTCTGCAATCACTCTATTCTTCCATGTTACCGACTGTAAACATTCATAAAACAGATGCAAGAAAAAGGACCAAGCCACCTTCTCTCAACCATGGTAAGTTGTTTGTCAATTTTCCCAAAACAGACACCTCTGACACTGCTAAAATCTTTAAGTAAGATGAGGCCTTGCTGGCCACCACCATGTTGGCATTACCAACCACTACAGTACAGGTAGTGGCCATGTTCCTAAGGAAAAATATTGATAGCAATTGGGGCAGGTGGAAATACATAAATTTTAACCATGAAAAAAAGCTCACACTCATGACTGCTCATGAGAAACACAAACTTAGAAGATCTGATAGCTTTTGATTTTACCACAGTTTTGATCAAGCCCCGCCCCCAAATCACATTTAAGTTGTGGAGTTGATTTTTTTTGGGGGGGTTGGTTATTGGGGTTTTTTGGGGTTTTTTTTGGAGGCAATGGTAGAGATTTTGAAGAAGACAGAGAAGTCTACCAAAATATCAGCCTTCTGACAGTATACCCAGACAACAGCTAGGATCATGAACTGAGCTTCTACCTACCTTGTATTTGCCACAGCTTAATGAAAGAGAAATAAATTGATGAAAAAGATTTTGTTCAGCCTCATCTGTGCAATCTTCCAGATGCTTCTCCAACACAGAGTCTAAGGCTTTAGGATACCTGCCAACAGACAAAATCCCCAACATTTTCCACAGAGGATTACGGAAGAACTAGAGAAATACTGGGGAAATACAAGGAAGCTGAATGCGTATGCACTTATCTGAACCACTCATTTTAAATAGCTTTGCAAACGCAATCAACCATTATGTTTTAACATAGACGAATGATATGCAGACTACTAGGATTAATAATGAGCAGAAAAGGTCATGCTACACAGCCAACAGCTGTACAAAGCCAGTAGGTCTGTGCCCATGTATTACAGCGATAACAAAGTATATAAGGAACAGCAAAATTAAATTTGGACAAAGATTAGGAGTCAGTTATTTTTACTGTATTTATTTGGGCAAGAATATTGTGCTTACTACACCCAATAAACCAAGATCATAGCTGGCATCGCCATTCTACAGATTGTGGGTCTGTCATAGAAAAATAGAACTTACTTTCTCTCAAGAAGTCTGATAAGAGGAAGCATCTTTTGATTGACTGCAGCCATTTTGGTGGGATTAGATTCAATCTCTGTACCATAGGAGATAAACTCTTCAAGAAACTTGCTAAAATTACAAACAAAAGAAAAAGCCACCATTTTTTGGATAGTACGGTTTCCATTAATGTTACAAAGCACATTGCTAAAGAGGTTAGGATTAATATGCATTACTTATTCAAGTACAGATTTGCTCCTGGCCTGAGATTTGCTCCTGGCCTGAAGTTTCACTCTGCCCCACAAGTACTCCCACAAGCACTAAAAGCATGGCTCTTCTGGATTACTGAATGTTTCAGTTTCAAAATCCAGGTTTGGAGTTAATTTATGAACTCAGAAAAACATGCTCATATAATGCTAACGCCATTGTCAGGAACTAATTGCTATTAAACCAGAAATGACTGTAGTACTGCAGAAGAAAAACAATCGACATTAACTCACGAAGCCAACAGGTGATCTAAATCCTTTTCCAGTGGTATACTCTGAAGAATAGCTTCAAGATGTTTGATGTAAATCTGATTCTCTGCCTCCTCAGATTCGTCTTGTTCCTCTAAGGACAATGCATAACCATAAAAGATGAACAATAATTTGAGAATAACCTCCTCATACTGATTAAAGCTAATAGCTTGTTCAGGCATCACCCTGACAAGCACACGACTTGAAGACCACAATGTCCATTGATTACTAGCACTAAGTCTCCATGTGCTGCTAGCAACGTCATTAAAATGCCAAAGGCTGTATTGCCACCAATAAATTTAAGTATGCTTTGGAATGTTCCAGACCTACCACCACAACCTGTGCAAGCTCCCTACAACATTCCCTGGTGTGAATCTGGCCCTTTTCAATAAAAGGGCTTTCCCAACCATGATTTGGTAGCTACAAGTCCAGACTTACTAGTGCAGACACTGGCCAGTCAGCCTCGCTGTCCCAGACCATTCGCAGGCACATTTAATTCACCAAGTAAACACAGATCTCTAACTACACATGGACTAAGTGTGATCTACCTAAAAATTACTTTGCAGTACTACAATACATCTCAGAAATTTCATACATCAAAATACATCGAAATTAAGTTACTGCTGAAATACTGCAAATCAACATCTATATCCAAGCCATATAGATATAACAATGCCTAAAATACATCAAAATTAAGTTACTGCTGAAATACTGCAAATCAACATCTATATCCAAGCCATATAGATATAACAATGCCTAAAATACATCAAAATTAAGTTACTGCTGAAATACTGCAAATCAACATCTATATCCAAGCCATATAGATATAACAATGCCTAAAATAGCCTCCTCTGTAGGACCTGGAAGAACAAAAAGCAACACACACTCACTCAGGTTTTCACATGTATTGTCGCAGTTTTAATGGCAGAAGTAACTAAAATTACACGGCTACGACAATTACCACAGTCATCTGTCCGTAAGACTCAACAAAATTGTAAAAGTGTATGCTAACTTACCCGTATCATTTTTCATGACAGTGCAAACAAGATGAGGCAACAGGTAACGCAGAAGAGGAGAAATATCATAGCTTGCTGAAAGGCCTTGCAGAAGTGTTACCAATTCTGGGGTTTTGCACAGATAATTAAATGGCCTGCACAATGGAACAGGGAAATAAAAAAAAAAAGTACATACGCTCATCTGCGTTACCAACATGCAAACTTCCTAAGAATTCAATTTTCAGCATCAGGTAACAACCTCATCATAAACAAATGCTGAAAAGATTTAAAGGGTTCTACTTCCTTACTGTTAGAGCTTTATTGGTGCATTTAACATCCAAGAAGAAAACTGGGTTCTGCCAGTCATGCTGAGCATGGCTTGCTGCAATGGCACACTGAACATACCTACATTTTTGCAAAGTTGGTAGTACAAGAAAAAAATACTCTTATGGATTGCATGAAGAGGTATCCTCACATTGCAAGGAGCATATCTAGTACCCCGCGGCAGCAAAAGGAAGGGAGGAGGAATAATAGCTTAATGACAGGACATCCTCAAAGAGAGGAGAAACAATTTCCCTTCCTGCTAATAAAAAGTTCCTCTCATCTCTTCTCCTTTTATATCCACCTAGCTGGATCCAGCAAGCAAACACCCTGTAGCATGCGGGACTTCCATCACTGTGTTCAACTGCACATTAACAGCACTAGCTAACTGCATCGGTGCAGGGCAGCCAAGTCAATGGGAATGAAATACTACATGTATTTGCAGAAGAACACCTGACTTGTTGGACCAAAGAAGTGGTGGCAGAGAAACACACTTCAGGCATTAAACTACATGAACTCAAAGCCATCGAAGGCACAAAACTTCTTTTTTCCAAGCTATTCAAATAACCTCAAATTTGCACTACCATTATGATGGCTTCTCTTCCAGGAATCCCACTTTGAGGAAAACCCCTTACTGGCACAGTTCAGTTTTGCACATTGACAGCAATCCTTTACTGAGGGAAGTGGCAGGACAGGGACCATAAGATGACAGACTTGCACCACTGAGACTCCTTAGCTCTAGCAAGCAGACAAATTTTCAAAGTAAGCCAAAGAAACTTTTGAGCCCTTTGAAATGTCAACTACCAAAATTTCTGATAGGAAAGTGTCCCTTTAATGAGGAGGATAAAAAAATTCAAATTATCAGAGTGCAGCCTGAGCTTTAAAAACTGAGAAAACTTAATTCATGTAGACTTACTTTTTCCCAAGTCTGTCTCCTTTCTGAGTTTGTAGAAGTAGGTTGAGGCAAGCCACCCCTTCCCTGACTAATGAGGGCACTTTATATAATGTCTTGGTTATCTGTAACATCAAGGAATGCACCAAGGAAGTCTCCACTGTCACTTTTACTGTCATCTGGGAGATTATCATGTATGTTGCAGCTCTGTAATCCTGTATAGTGGATTTCAAGCCCTAGAAAAAGAGATAAAGGTGGATTTTTAACACACACAAATAAAAAAACCCCCATACATTAACATAAAAATCATTTGTATTCTGACATGCAGGCAACTGCACTACTTTCTTCTCCATGTGTTAACTTTTAAGGGAATTATAAACTCAACTTTCAAGAAGGAAAAGCTGTCATGCAGGGGACACACGTACAGAAGACACATTCATTAACCGCTGCTTTGTTCATTAACAGAGCAACAATCCTGGAAGAAAGAGGATATTAAAGCAGGCTGTCCACCCTGACTCCCTTTCCTCATTGCTTAGCATGGTAAGTCTCCGAGGCAAAGAAGTTCATTCAAACTCTGTATCCATTCCTCAGAGCTTCACTCCTCATGTCAAGTAGGAAACAGAGTTCTTAGAGTGCTCATCTGAGGTGTGAGGAAAATACTATTAGTCATGGACCTTTCACCTGCCTAATGTTTCAAAGCAGGCTAAGACTGGTACGATATACTTCACAGAGAATGCCCCTCTTAAATGCTGCCTGCAGAAGGCACGTTGGCACAACACAGTACACGTCATCACACAGGAAGGAAAACAAAGCTTCATCACCTTTTGGATGTAAGGGAGCAGCATAGAGACTATAGTGTCTGTTATCTTCTCTGCTGCTCCAAGAGCTGATACAATGGTGGAGGCATAAAACACAAGAAGAACTCTCAACTGAGCTGAGTTGCCAGGACACTCTGAAAAGACCTGGACCACAGAAAAATTAGTTGTTAAGACATCAGGAGAAGTAGAAACACACCAATGGCTTCCCCCCAAACCAGCAATACCTCAGAACTCCAGCATGTAAGCTCTACCAGCTCCTGGTGGCACAACTGAAGTCATCAACTCCTCCAAGCAATAACCCCTCGCCAGAGGTTACTGCTCCCCCTTGCAGACAAGGTAGAAGGAAATGGGTGCTATTGCTCACCTACTATAGATAATCATAATAAGGTAACCTAAATGATTTTGGTGTAATGCTCAAGACTGAGAACTGGACAGCCAAGAAGCTGAGTGATATATATTTAACACCCCCTACTATATCTGTGAACAAACCCTGTTATTGTGTGTGCTTTGCTTCGCTTGATAGTACATGCATTCTAGCTCTCCAAATAATTGGAAATGTTGTACGTCTTACTCTTCTGACACTATAAAACTAGTTCTCTATTTGACACTGAGAAGAAAGATCCATTCACCTTCTAACATTCTCAATTTTAAGCTCTCATTAATATTTGAAGACATACATTTAAAACACCCTATCAACCCCTAAAAGAGATAACCAAATTCTAAGCACAGTTACAAACTAATAGCAGGAATAACTCTATAAAAGAAATTAAGACAATTAAGTATTTTTAAGCAATACAGTATTTTTTATCAATACAATATTGCCAAATTGTTTTGTCGTGGCTCATTGGTTCTCAGCCACTTCCTTACCAGAATTTCTGATAGACTGTCATCTATACAAGTAATAAGAGAATAAATTTTCCTATTATTTACAAATAAATGCCTCCTTTTACTATTTGATATATAATTCAAAATATGAGCAAACAGCATAATGCTATCCAAATATAAAGATGGGAAAACCAAGTGACAACAAGTAACGTTCTAGAATAAATGAACAACCTTCACAGATTTTGCCACCAGCCTGCAGATGAAATCCATGAAATCCAGGTCTTTGTAGCAGTGTGTAATGACAGTACCCCTTGCCAGTGGGACTCCAGGTTTCTTTACATGGTGAAAAAAAGTAAAATTAGAACACTCAAGGGTAAAGTGAAGCACTCAAAGTAAAAATTAATATAAATTCTAAATTAATCCTGCCGATCAATTAACACCATTTAAATTGAAATAAGTAATGGAAATGCACACACACCTCTGAAATTTTTTGTATCTATATTAAGACAGACGATGAAGAGCATTATATATAATCTATATTCAATCTATATATTTTAGTAATTGGTATGTTCCTAGCAGTAGCAAATAGTTGCACCTTAAAAGCATAATTTAACTTTGCCAAAATAAAGAGTAATTACAATCAAAGCTTTTTATAATTACCTTTATATTTAAAGAAAGATAGCAAAAACAACAGGTGGGCACATTCAGGCTCCATCCCTGCAATTAAATCTTTCAGTACAGTCCTACAACTAACCACATGAACAGGTGGACCATATCCATAAACCTAGTAACAGAGTCAGGAGTATTTACTAATAAAGTCCCTCATGTTTCTCCCAACTTGCATCTGTTAAATACTTTACCCTTATTGGATCCATCCAATGCCATTTATGAGTTGGGCTTTTTATATTTAAAAGTTGAATAACTCTCACAAATAGATTAGTCTCATGATATGGCAGAACACAACCAATCAAACTATCTTGATTGTAGAGATGGATATGAAATCTAAGGAAAAAAACCCATATATATACAGTTAAAAATTATCTGGAAGTCCAAAAATGAGACCCAGCCACATTCTTCTCAGAACACCTGGTTTACTCGCTTTTAAGCAAGGCTGGAGATGATTGTCAGACATATGGGCTACCAACAGTCCAGAATCCCAAGGTGGCCACTAGCCTGTATGTGCTAGAGGAAAGAAACACTGCTAGCAATTCTTTTCCTCACTCTCAATAATTTTATGTCCCTGTAGGACTTAAGATTACCTTAGTTTCTTCTGCATAGATCTCAATATTAAACCAGACACTACAATAATCTAGTATGAATTTCAGCATAATGCATATATAAAAAAATGTTGTGATCCAAAGGCTGTGTTAACAAAGTCATCCACTCTTTCATGACATGAAATATTACGCTTTCTGCACCTGGATAGGTTAATTTATATAAATAAATACAACATCACTTCACAAAATAATTGGCTTGTTTTTTCTTCACATCTTCCTACATAACCCTGAAATAAAAATACTTAGCTCATGTTACAAATACAAGAGCATGCTATTCACGGTTCACAGTTAATATTGAAAAGTAGCTATTTTACACAGCCCATTTCTAAAAGCATATTACATAAACGCTTCTCTAGGCCCTCTGTAAGATGGCTAGAGCTGGGCAATTTTAGTGAAAGCCAGGCAAAGAAATAATTGCTTTTATATAGACTATCACGGCAGATCAAAATTTTCACAGAAATCTATCAAAAGACAAAAATCTAATTGGCAAAGAAGAACATCTGGCTCTATAAAGACTAAACCCAAATGGATATTTTTAAGATTTTAACCTGTATTTTCAGAAAACTAAAGTAAAAGTATTCAAAACTTTTCTTATCGGGGAAAAAAATCTGGCATTTCTAGTAGCGTTATCTATTGACATGTAGGATATTCACAGGTGGATTACCTGTGAATTAGCCACTCAAGGCACTTCTGGGCTGGCTTAAGCATAAAGTAAGGGGACAGGTGAATCAGGAACAATGAAATATTCTTATTCAGCTGCTGATTTACTGCTTTAGACTGAACACTGCGTTCCAGGCCTTTGGACGTGGAACTAAACAAACTGGACTGGAACACTTCAAAGGAAGGATCAATCCCCATCAACTCTTCTAAGCCAGTGCATCCTGTGGAAAAAAATGGAAGAAGGCTTTAAATGCAACAGTTTTATTCACCATTCCTACCCACCTACCTCCTCACTGGCATAGCCAACTTCTTTGCTATACTGGTGTATGTCATCCTCGCTAGGCAAACCAAACCAAATCGTAAACAGGTCTAAGACCAAAACTTTTGCTATGCTTAAAAGTTTTCATTTCTTAACCGACGGAGAAAAAGAACATTAACAAATATCAGTAGTGCGCTCTTGCGGCAATGAAGGCCAGCAGCATCCTGGGCTGTACTAGCGAGAGCACAGCCAGGAGGCTGAGGGAGATGAACTGTCCCCTCCGTTTGTGAGACTGCATCTGGAGTACTGTGCACAATTTTGAGCTCATCGGTAGAAGAAAAACATTGACATATGGGTGTGAGTCCAGCACAGAAACACTAAGATGGACAGGGGACTGGAAAAAAATATAGAAGCAAAAGGAGGAACTGGGTTAGGTCATCCTGGAGAAGGGAGTCAAAAGGAAATCTTCCTGCTGTCTGCAACTACTTAATGGGATATGGTGTAGGTTATCAAGAAGATGGAGCCAGACTCTTCTCAGAGATGCAGAATGGAAGGATGGGAGGCAACAGATGCAAGCTGAACATAGGAAATTACAAGTCAATGTATGGATTGATTGTGGGTTTTTTTATAACACTGGGGTGGTCAAATATTGGCCCAGTATTGGGCCAATTAAACCTCCATTCTCCAACTCAGCTGAACACAGACCTGAGCTAACTAGCCCTGTGCTCAGTTGGGCTAGTACCAAACGACCTTCAGAGGTCCCTTCCAGCCAAAGTTATTCTATGATTTTATATGGACGAAGCAAGAAAAGGAACCTCTTTGAATAAATTAAAATATAATATCCCATGTACACCACTGGAGAACCATTGGAATTATTTATTTATTTTACACACACTTGTAAATATTAATGGCTAAGCACAAAGCAGACAACTTCAGTCGAAATAAAAAAACCAGGCAGCTGGCTGAAATATGTAAGAAATAAATTGTTATTATAGGCAGCAGTTCTGCAGTAACTATTTAAGAAACTAGAAAATACTTTGTGTTGCAAAGACATATATATCTATAATCTTGTTACTTAGAATCGATATATGATATCTATCTT
Source organism: Grus americana (assembly GCF_028858705.1). Taxonomy (NCBI): domain Eukaryota; kingdom Metazoa; phylum Chordata; class Aves; order Gruiformes; family Gruidae; genus Grus; species Grus americana. Next base: position 83,511,009 of record NC_072854.1, read on the forward strand.
TTTTTGTTTTAGATAACTTTCTTATTCAAGAAGTAAGGCATTCCTGTGTAAAGTTCTATACAAAAACAGAAAGAGATAAGCACAAAGGATTTGAAGTGTGCAAACACGGCAATGGCCTTTGCAGCTTTACATTATTTGTGGCCATAACGTCACCAAAAAGCAGGGTGTCAGCATGTTTTCATGAAATCACAGAATTCAAGTTGGAAGGGACCTTGGGAGATCTCTTGTCCAAGGCCCTGCCCAAAGCAGGGTTAGCCCTGAAATCAGACCAGGTTGCTCAGGGCATTATCCAGTTGGGGTTTTCAAAAGGATGGATAGCACAAGCACCCTGGACAACCTGCTCAACTGTCCTTATGGTGAAAAAGCTTTTCCTCATATCCACTTTGAATCTCTTTTGTTTTAACTTATGCCCACTGTCTCCCATCCTCCAGCCACGCACTCTGGACAGCCTGAGCCCTCTTCTTGAAACCTCCTCACAAGTACTGGTAGGCTGCTATTAGACCCCTCCAAGCCTTCTCTTCTCCAGACTGAATGAGACCAGAGACGTTCCTCCCACCAACCTCCTCTCAGAGAGCAAATTCCCCAGCCCCTGACCACCTTGGGGCCCCTGACTCTTCCCTTCGTGTGCCCAGAAATGTGCTCCAAAAGGACCCACGCCATGATTTTCCCGTGGACTGGAGCGATGCTGACTAGCCTGTAGTTTCCGCAATTATCCTTTTAGCCTTTTTATGAACGTGGGTCTGCCTTTCCCATTTATCTTTCTCCGGTTGTTTTTTGGGTAGGTAATTTTCAAAATCACTGGCATCTAACGAGCCAAACTCACCGATTGCAAAGAACGTGTCCCTGTCAATGCCAGCCGCTTCCTTACAACTGAACAGCAGTGACGCTACTTCGCTGCGGTTCAGGAGGCTGGGATCGTTCTGGGGAAGCGCCAGCCGCTTCAGCTGCTCCGCCAGAGACGTCATAGCTTCGCGCTTCGAGGAAAGGAGCCTCCAAAGAAACCTAACGAGAGAAAAGCTGCGGATAAAGCAGCTGCACAGAGAAATACCGTCTCTCTCCGGCCCCCCACCACCACCGCCACCGCCCCCGGTGCAGGCCCCGGTGCCAGCTGCCCCTCAGGGATGCACACACACGGGGGTGGGCCGGGCCCAGCCAAAACAGAGGAGAAGAGGGACAGCGGCAGGCGGGGACACGTCCCCCGGCCCCAGTCCCCGGTCCCCGATACCGACCTGGCTCCGCGCCGCTCTATGCCGGGCCCCACGTGGGCTGCGCGCGCCGCTAACCCGGAAGCAGCGGCTCCAGCGGAACGGGAAGTTCCCGCCTCCGCCAGGCAGAGAGACGCCCCTCCCTCACCGCGGCGCTGCGGGCATGCGCGCTACCGAGCACGCGCCACCTCGAGGCGGGAAGTGCTGGCTCGTGGCTGTCTCGCCGTGAGGGGGGGGTTGGCCGTTGCGGCCGGTTTCGCGCATCCTGGCGGGTGCCTCGGAGCTCAGCCTCCGTGTGGAGGCTTTGTGCGGGTGTGGGGCGGGGGTTGGCTTGTCCGCGTTGGGGAAGCGGCTGGTCCAGGCGACTAGTTGAGGTGTGAAGGCCCACAGTGCCGGTGGAGGGATAGAGAAGCCTCAGTGAGGTGTCTGTGACAGGGTGTGCTGCTGGCTTTGCGCTGAGCCCAGCAAGGCAACAGGCCAGGCTGTGGGTGGGGATCTACTCAGCAGGGTCAGCGTGTCTTAGTAGTAAGAGCATGTGCAACTGGAGTTGTTCCACCTTAGGATTTTTCCATATCCGGAGTACATGATGCTAGCAGAAGTGCAGGAATCCCATTAGCAAAAGGTCTTGAAAGCTACTGTAGTGTGTATGGGCTAGATCCTGGTTGCGGAACCACAGAACTACATAGGTTGGAAGAGTCCTCTAAAAGTCTCCTGATGTAGCCCCTGAGCAGGGCCAGGTTAGAGTGAGTTGCTCAGAGTTTTGTCCAGTTGTGTTTGGAGTATCTCCAAGGATGGAAATTCTACAGCTTCACTGAGCCTCTCATCCAAGGCTTGGTTACCCTCAGATTAAAAAGAAATTCCTAATATTAAAACCTGTGAAGTCTCCCACCAGTTTGCATTCAATTCTACAGGGTTCTGCACCTGGAAAGTGGTGCCCAAAGCCAGAAAGTGAATGTGGCTTGTGACAAACTGGGAGAAGCCTGGGAGAAAAAGAGAAATAAAACTGATTTCAGTTGATGTCAGCAGATGGACAAAATTATGCCAAGTAGAATAATTCCAGCACCAGATCTGTAAAATTATTTCCATATATTGTTGAGAAGCTGTATAGCTATGACAGAAATAACAAATTTGTTCACATAGTGAAGCTGCCGTATTTGGCAATCATTTAGCATAAAGTAGAAATAGAAAAAGCTGATAAAAGTTTAGGGTTGCAGAGAATTGTTTAAATGCTTAGTTTTATCCATTAGGAATATCCACTGATTTCAATAAGATTTTTTGCTTGTACTAAGTTAAACCTTTGTAGGAATGGGAGCAGAGAAATGAAGCTGGACGTCTGACTTTGTGTCTGATTATATTTGCTGGTGCCTTGTCAGAGAGCATGTATTAACTATATATGGTGTTACTTCTGATGTGGTATTATCTGGATGTAATGACAGCAATTGCTGAGCTGTTACGAGTTGCTACGCTGCAGTTGTAACAGTGTTAAGGTATATGGAGGATATTACTGATTTAATGGCATTGCTATTGTTTTTCCGATTGTGGAAACACTGAGATTCTTATCATCTAGCAAATGACCTGGCTAGGGGTGCTGCAAACCAAAAGGCCAATTTGTTGCTTTTTTCCACATTCCCTGTGGCTTCTGTGCATCTTTTTTCTGTTATGAAGCCTTCATGTGACCTTATTTTTAGCATAGTTTAAACCCGCATAAATATGCGTGTGTCCATGTCTAAAAATACCAAACATTAAAAAATGTAGTCTTTGCAAAGGGCAGAAAGCTGTTTCTGAAAAAGAAAACTAGTAATTTTTTTAGCAATGTGGTTCATTATTTGAATGCTCAAGCCAGAAAGATAAACTAGAAGTTGTAAATGCTGAAATGTGTTCAGGTTTTCCAGTACTCCTATCACACTCTTCTTTCCCATGGAGAGCTGCAAGACAGAGGTTTTATACCTTTGTGCTTTCTGTTCCATCCTTTTTTGCTTTCAGAATAAAGCTGGGATTCCCTTTGGAGGTTAATTGGAGGAACAGAGACACCTTCTGCAAAGAGAAAAATATTTGTTCTTCATTTAATTCTAAAAATGTGTTTCCTGGGAAAAATGTAAAAACAGAAAGTCTCTTAGGAGATATGCTTAGTTAGATTTGTAATTCCCCAGTGGTGAAGCTGAATATCACAGAGATTTGCTCCATGCTGGACTACAAGGAGATGCTTTTCTGAACTTAAATCCAAGGCTGTTTCAACCAGTCCCTTTAGCTTCTCAGTGCCTACATCATCACATAGCTAGTCTGTACGGGTGGAATAGTCATAGCCATACTACAGCTGAGATCACCTCTGCTGATGGCTGCTGTTAAACTGTGTTTGTTTCATAGATTAGATTGTCTGTTAAAAAATCTTGATGTCTTAGAATATAAATTTTCATATGCTAATTTTTATTTGGAAAGAAGAGATCTGTTTCAAGTGTTTTCTGTAAGGATATTCACTCAAAAGCATTAGTGTGTTTGAAAAGATTTGATTGAGAAATGCAAACACTATTAAACTTTCAATGTTCTTTATGTCTGGGTAATTTTGTGCTACTACTGGAGCAAATATAGTTGATGTCTTTATATAGATAAAGATCTAGTCTTTGTATTCCTTGAAACTCATCTCACCAGCTGTGCATATATAGAGCTATATCTACCTTGGTAAGTAATGCAACTCGGAAGGAGCAAATTTCTAGAATGAAGTGGTGCTGAGGAATGCTCCTCACACTGTGTGCATTTCAGAGGTTTTATGCAGACTAAGTCTTGTTCTGCTTTGTAGACCAAATTCTCATTAGGTGCACTCCCAGAACACTGGAACAGGTTGCCCAGAGAAGCTGTGGATGCCCCTTCCCTGGAAGTGTTCAAAGCCAGGTTGGATGGGGCTTTGGGCAACCTGGTCTAGTGGAGGGTATCCTGCCCATGGTTAGAGGGGTTGGAACAAGATGGTCTTTAAGGTCCCTTCCAATCCAAACCATTCCATGATTCTGTCATTCTGATTTGGTTTTATGTGTAGGCAAGAGATGGGGAGGAATTTCATTTAAAGAGGAAAAGAGAATCACTTCTGATAAAGGAGTGTTCAGTAGCATTCAATTGTAATATATCAAAATGAAGGTAAGGAATTGAGTACTACCTATACAATTTACTGTTTACATACAAAGTTAGAGAGTCTTTGTATTAAGTACTCTTAAGTAGTCTCGAAAGCTTATTAATTAATTTGCTAAGATGATGCTGCTTTTTCCTTCTTGCACCACCTCCTGTAATCTACTGAGCCACTATGATTGTGGATTGCTAAAACAGTTCTGAAGGAGATGGAAGAGAGCCACCTTCTGTGCCACTTCACCATCGCTTTCTAATAATCTTGGTATGTCCCTTGACATTTCCTATGCCATTTCCAATAGGGAATGTGGCAGTGTTTGACATCTAAAATACAATCTGATTGCAGCATAATGAAGTAATATTAAAACCTTTATAAGATATGCAAAGGAGACTGTAACTTCCTTAGAGTGTATCAAGTTCTTTAACTTTTTAAGCAGAAGTAGGTGTTAACAGATATGTGTGTTTAATGTGGGTATATGTATGCTGACCTGCAAACTGATCTGTGTTGTGGAGCAGTGGCTTGAACATCTTGTAAGCCAAGGTAATCTTATTGACAAGAAACGTATTTTGTTTTGTTATTGGTTGTAGGAGACATACCAAAATTTTGTAGTTTTGGAGGCTGTGCAGTTAAATCTGCTACTCTGAGCTAATCTGTGTCCTTTGTTCTTAATTTGTGTACATGTCTGCTCCCTATTGAAAATTTATCATTTATAAGAATTCATCTATGGTCTCTGAATTTATAGAGTTACTGTAATTATCAAGAAGAACAGTGCTTTATTGTGTACCTTAAGGCTGCAGTGATGTATTTTTCTCTATTTTCAGTTCTTTCTGCTCTCTGTGACAATGCAGCAGTCACTCATCACCTCTGGACATTATGAAATGATCAGACAGTGCAGTGTATACATTGATAAGGCATTGAGGCCATTATTCCCTTGGGTAAGCTTTTGTTAGAAGCAAAGAGATTGCAGCCATTGTGTCATGTAGCAATGCAAATACATACAATGAGAGACTTAAGATTTGTTTTCCCTTCCTCCCCTAAGGGCTTGATCTTTTTATGCTTACATTAGTGAAACTCAGGAGTAATTCTGATGCGGTCAGTGAAGTTGTGTGAGTGCGCAGCTGATGTAACTGGAGGCAGAAACAATCAAGCATAATTTGATTGTTGTTGAGGTTACAGAGAATTGCAGTTCTCATTGCTGGAACAGGGCTGAAGGGAGAAAAATTCTTCAGTTGAACTGAAGGGCTAGAAGAACCTTCCTTGCTAGGCAGTGTATCAAGCACATCACTGACTTACTGACCACTGTGGCAGGCAGTATCATATTTCCCTGGCTTTTCTTGGAAAATCTATTGCAGCTTCCTCCAGCCATAATTTCTCATGTGTAGCTGCATTCCAGAACTAATAATAAATAGAAACCCTCTGGATGGGTTGGTGGGAAGCTATTTTGGGGATTTTACTGTATTAAAGGCTTTCTGATATGGCAGTATAAACAGGGCTTTTCAATCAAAATTGTTGGAAGCTTTTAAATATATATTCTAGTTAAGGAGAAATAAACCCAAATAAAAACAACAAACTAGCTTCAGCTAGGCACATGCAGAGAAAGCATTGGCTTGAAAAGGGTAGGCAATAGTCGTATTTGTAATTCCATTTGTATCCACTTGAAGTAGGTCTAGTTTGTCCCAAAAGCATCAGGGAGAGTAAGGAAGACAAATGGAGACGGTGAAAAATGGAAGAAAAAAGCAGTCCTTTCAGTGCTAAGCTACCTGATGAATTGTGATTTTTTTGTTTATTGTGTAAAAAGTCAACTAGAAAGTTGGATTTTAATGACTGCACAATTGTTGAAATGAAAAATAGGAAAATGTCTCTCATAATTGCTGTGATTGTGATAGTCCTTTGTTATGATTTGATATTTATTAGGTTGGGAAATATGATACTGTGTGTATATGTTAGTCGTTTATTGTTATGAAAAGATACCTGTGCCAGACTATCTACTGAGAGAGTAGATGTCATAGATCTACTGTGTGGTAGTCGTGAGTCATATTGTTTAATGCATTGGGAGAACTTGGTAATCAGAGTGTAGCAACGTGGCCATTAGGGACTTGGATGTAATAAGCAATAAGGAGAGTGCTGTGTGCTAGACATGTCTCATCTTTCATAGCAGGGCTGTAAACAGTAAAAGAGACAATAAGCTGAAGGATGGGGAGGGGAAAAAAGTGATCAATAAGGAATATGCTTAACACAGCATGCTTTTCTTACTGCAGCATACCGTCTTGCTGTCACCTCCCTCAACTGCCTGTTATTCAAGCAACTGACAGGCATGGGAATAGCAGTAGATCTCATATGGTGCAACTGCCCATTCCTGACCTGCAGCTGTTCAAAATTGTATTTGTTTGTCAGCCAGCCATTTGCTGGTTTGGGTTTTTGGGTTTTTTTTTGTTATTTTTTTTTAATGCTGAGATGAATCACAGCTCTTTCCCTGAAGGAGAAATAGTGTCATTCCTATTCGGATGCACTAAATACAAATTCCAGGCTGGCCATTGAAGCCAGTGCTGCTTTCATTACTTCATTTCCTTAGTCACTGCCAGTTCATGGGCCTTTTCCATACCTGGTGAATACATGGTTTGAACTAGAATGAGCTCACTACTTTTATATGATGATGGCTGAAAACAGTATGATCCCTATTCAGTATCAGAGAGGAGAAAATATTTCTGCCAGTTTTGCTGGTCAGTTATATTCAGTTACATATTTTTATTTATCCACTTTCTAAAGTTTGTTTATTTTACTTTTTTTTCTAGGAATGAGTTATGCATTCATGTAATGCCTAGCACAGTGGCACTGTGAACACTGGGAACAACTGAACATTTTTTAATGTATGCATATACACATATATATGAGAGAGATATTAATACTATAATATTTTTAAAAGTATTAGAGAGTGCATTTCTGTGATACTGAATTATACAAAATATCTGCAATCGTAAAAAAAAAAACCCAAACCCAAAACTTTTCCCTGCATTTCAGTGCAGCTTTAAAAAATGTTTGGCTTTTGTATTTGCTTTCATTGTTCGTTGGAAACTGTTCATGCTGTTATGTATCTCGGGAATTCTTGGGGAAAAAACCTGTTATTAGAAGAAATAGTGTGTTTGATTTAGGTGGCAAGGGCATGTAACTGAGTTTTACTGATAAGCCTACATCTCCATATTTGCTGATGTACTAGAAGTGCCACGTTTTCAGTTAAAATACTGGCCCTGCTGTCTTGAGATGATGTAAAGACTCTGTGCTGCCCTTCATAAGATAGTCTTGACAACTGGAAATGTTCTTGATAACAGCTAATAACTCTTACTGACAAAAGCACATGTCAATGTTTTCTCCAGTGCATTTCTTACTCTCTGTCATTCTGCATGCATTGTGTATGCCAGTGACCTAAGTGAGTTCTCTGCAGAGAAACTACTTGAGAGAGGCTTAAGAGGCCCAGTGATATCAGAGGCAATTCCTTGGACACACTGAGAGGAGGGTGCTATTTCTGCAGACGGCTTGACAGGCACTTAGTATAGTGGGTAGGAAGGCAACCTTGCCTTGAACATGTTGTGAAGGGGAGTGTGTGGCGCTAAGAATCAGGTGATTCTGCCACTGATGCTGATACACCTCTTTTAAATAAGCCTGGCGGCCAGAGACAAAGTTCCTGCTGCAATGCTCTCAAATACTGCAGAGGAAGGTTACGCTTCAAAATCTTTCTTGCTTTACTTGTGCTAGGACCCATTTGGTTTGCAATACCTGCTGATTCATAACAGTATGATGTATGGGCCTTGGTTTAGTCAGTAGAGGGGCAACAAAACATTATAAACAATTTGTGACTAATTTAATCTTTAAGATGTGCCTTGTCTATCTGTGTCACTGTAACACATTTGAAGACTCTTTTGTGTGAACCTACAACAGACAGATCTGAGATGTAAAACATTATGTTCTTTCTTGAGCAGAAGCTGTGGGGGTTATGTAACTGTTAGGCTGCACTGGCAACCTTTATTGCTTTCCTTAACATTTTGTAGGAACTGTCTTCCAATTCAGAACTCATTTATAATTACTTAATTTATAATGTATTTATAATTAATTGTAGAGCAGATATCTTAAAAGAACATAAAGATCACAAGTCAATTAGTGGTGGACTGTGCCAGAGTTTTCTAAACAGTGTTAATTCAGCTGCTTGTATGTATGACAATGCAGAATTTAATTGTGTAGTCACAGACTACTTTTTCTCCTGAAATCCTGCTTTGTTCAGTGCATTGCATAAGCAGTGCTCTACAGCATTATAATTTCTTTTTTTTATTCAATGAAGGTCTGTTGCACTCAGCTGAAGCATATTCACAAATACAAAATTTATGATTTTCAGCTCTGGTCATCACAGTATTTTGTACTTATCTTCAAGTATTTGAAATCTGTTGGGTATTTGATTTTCACATACTTCCTTATGCTTTACAGCATTAGTACTATTCCTGATCTACAGAAAGAAAACTGAAGCACATTCTCCAAACTGCCCATACTTCCATTTCCCCATCCAGTGGATAGTTTTAGGATAACGAATGCTAGTGCTGTGGAATTTGTCTTTTTCCTGAAGTGCTTTACAGGGTACAATTACTTACTGTCTTTTTGCCCACTGAGTAGGCCTGGTGGTTTGAACCTTTAGGCCCAGCAGAATCCTATATTTGGCTGATATTTTCATCATGCATTGTTTTACACATTCTCTTCTGCAATTGAAAGTGCAGTCTATGACTCTCCTAACTTCCACCACTGGTACTTTAACAGCAAAAAATCAGGCCCTACAAATTTAGAGCCTGATCGGCCTAATTTTCCCTAGGTCATCTGTGTGCCAGGGTTACCTTTGAAAGAGATACCAGGGGGATTGCTGAGCCATTGGGAACAAATGAAAAAGTGCCTTAGTGTTCTAGAAGTGTGTTCATAACTGAATAGTCTCTCCTAGAGAAGTCCAAGATATTTGTGAATCCATGCATTTGAACTGCAAAATAAGCTCTCTGCTGGATGCTTTTATCATTGGAAAAGAGGCCAGAGGAAGATGTGTTCAGATATCTCAAATAAAAAAAGAATTCTGGAGTTTGCTGTAAATACATGTGGAGCCTTACAACTTACAAGGGTAGGCTCACCGTTGTCCTAGTTGCTGACTCTACCTCCAGTAGCTATTGTCCATATGAATTGGAAAAATACCTAGAACAGCATCTGGCTTGAAAAAAACCCCCAAAACCTCTTGAATTTGGTTATTATGAAATTTTGGAAGATTACAGGTATTCCAGATTTAACTGTGGGACACAAAAGAGATCTAGACATTAGCACAACTCCTCTGCATTTATCCTATAGACAAACTGGTTTTGAAGTGAAGAAACATGCAAATACTCTCCTCTCCTCCTTTACTTATGCTGAACTGGATTTATGCAGGGAGAGAAGTGAGCCAATTAAGAAACAAAAGACTTGTCCACATTCAGAGGGATTGAGAATATACAAGAGCCTTCACCATGAGCAGATTATTGCTGGTAGATCTTAAGAGCAACCAGTCTTGTATCAGGAAGTATGTTGTGCAAAATCAATACCCATTGCTCCTGAGATGAGAATTTGGCCAAAGTCAGTCAGAGAGATTATAGTTGGAAAGGGAACACTTGTCTTCAAGACAGGAATTGGAAAATACAGGCCTTGCTGCTTTCATGTCAGGCATGGCAGGAACATTGCTCATTTTCTCAGTGCTGACTCTTAACACAGCTGAGTGTCAGAGTGAAGCTTTGTTGGACAGGATGTAAGGACAACAGTTCTGGAAAAGGAAAACTTGTACTATACATGTTTCCAAAAGAACATGTTATCCCTGTTTGGCAGTAATTCAGATTGTGCCTAACACTGCCTTATACAGGGATGATTTTGCCCCTTTTACTAATCTTTGTATTGCTCCTGTGGAATGAATAACAAGTAGCTAGTTCATTTTTACAGACTGGCAATTCGTTCAGCCAGGTTGCTTTCTTGAGTGTGTAACTTTAATTTCATTGATGTTAGTGAAATTACATTGGTGTATCTGGACAAAGAAATGAAGGCATTGAGACTGCAACTTGTCTAAGGTCATTCAGTCAATCTGTACAAATGCTGAGTTTAGAACACAGCAGTGTCTGATATCCAGTGCCCATATCCTGTGCCCATAATCTCTACCTCATACCTCAGTGATTTAAAACCTGCTAGGTCTCATCTGTGCCCGTTAGATAATTATTGTCTGGAAACTCTGACTTAGTTGATGGTGTTTGTTTCTAGATAAATAAAGGCATGTTGTCTATGCATTCCTTATCTCACACACACACATCTCTGTTGCTTTTTCTCAGTGTGACCAAAACTATTGCTAAATAATATTGTGCTTTTTTAGACAAATATTCTCTGGTAAATCAGTTACGGGTCACAGGCTGGCTCACTAAGGGATTTTTTTAACTGGTAGTATTCATGAAGTACAAGTTGCATAGTCAGTTGCAGGCTTTCGCATTGCCCTAGTTGCACAGTTTCTTCCTTGCTTAGTATATTTGTGTGATAAGGCTAAGCCAACGTAAAACAGGAACGCAGCCAGGATTTTGAGAACACGTGATGGTGTGAAGGTTTCTTTGGAAGGTTTGTAATAGGCCATGCCATACCCCTAGTCCTGCCGCTTACACTCTCATCACTGAACCATTTTTAAAATCCTGGATCTGTCTCACCATTTTTTCCGATCTTATGCCAGCACTATTTGTAGTTTCCCCACCTGTTACCGTGTGTATTATGTTGTAACTGTCTGAATATTGCTCTACAGCTTCAGGCTGCTAACAGACTGACTGCAATGTTGTATATAAATTGCCATATACATTTCCCAGTTTTTCCTTTGATGTCACATTTCTAATCTCCAAAGCATCTATTGAAACTTCTGATATTATTTAGTTCTTGATCTAATCTGTCTTTATGAGTTGCATCTACCCAGACAAGAACCATTAAATAAAAAAGGCACCCTCAAGAGGCTAGCTCAAGGGATAAGACAGTTCAGGTATTGTGGTTTCTTCTGAAATATTTAATAGAAATATGTCAGCATGTGAGGTCTGAGAGCTTTTCTCATTCATGTAAGTTATGAGCTTGTGTAGTGCTGGTTGGCAGTTGCCATCACTTGTGGGTTTGCCCTCTGCTACATTACATCTTTCAGCACTCACATTGCAGTTTGTGATTGTTATTATGTATTACAGTACTGCCTAGCGATACTGTGGCAGAGACCAGATGTTGAATGTTTCCTACTAATATCTGCCTTGAAGTGTCTCTGAGAACCAGGACCATCTGCTGTGCAGGCTACAAGGCTGCAAGTGTGGCCCTGCAAACAGTAGGGACATCCTCTCCAGAGTATAAGGGACCCTGAATGCCTGAGCAAGTCTGACATAGTAGAATAATGCTAGGCATTTTTCGGTGCAGGCTATACACAAACCTGAGAGACAGGTTCACCTGGAGGTGAAGGGTGTATGGTAGGTAAAGCACACTGTAATCATAATTGTTCTGTAGGCTCATCAGGACTTTTAGACAGAAAAGGCCTTTGCTCCAGAGAATTTGTGTTCTAGGTGGAAATTAAGGATCAAAGGAAGCATTGCTGACGCTATTTTAGAGACGGAAGAGTGCAGCACAACAGGCTTGTTTCTTTCAGTGAGCATAGTCTAATGGGCCAACACTTAGCTTTTTTGGAAAATTTTATCTGAATTGACTAGGTCAAGGTCACACAGGGCATCTTAAGTTGGTGTTTCAGCCCCGTGATTTTCCTTCCACACAAAGGGTCGGCAAAAGCCAGTGATCTCAGTGCAGTCAGCATTTTCTCCATACTCCTGAAGCCCAAGCTATGCTTTGGTAGTATTTGCCTGTCCTATAAATGTTCCTTGCTACGCTTCATCCATGGCTGAATTTCAGGGACAGAGTAAGCCGCCTCTATATATAGCTGATGAAACACTTTAGGATCTTCTGACAATGTCAGTTGTTACTATGAAGCCAGCAATGCATTTTTTCAGCTCTTTCTCCATTTTGATTTCCAAACCTGTCATTTGAAATAGTATACTTTAAAAAAAGAAATTATTATAATGTATACTTAGCTTCTGTGTAGTTAATATCACCACGCATGAGTAGGATGGGGATTTTTCAGTGTCAAATTTGTGCCTCTTGGTGCTAGGTGTGGGAGGGCTAATATGCTCAGTGTCCATGGTGCTTTTCCTTAGCTCAGACAAAATCAGAATTTTGGTTCCCACATGTATACTTCTCTGCTCTCTTTCTGCCTTCCTTCTGTATATGTTCATTTTGGGAATATGAAGCAAGATTAAGGTTTATTCATATTATCTTTACATATTGAATTTAATCAGTTGTTTTTCCTTAACTTAGAAAATAGTATGTTTCTTACATTGAAGAAGGTGGGTTGTGTTTATCGTATTGGGAAAAAAAAGGGTTATTTCTCCCTAACTCTAATAAAAAACAAATAAATTTGATAACACCCCCCACCTTTCTCCTTAGCTTTGTTCAGGAAATATATGCATAATTTTTAACAGAATCCAACGTTTTGGTCCAATCTAAATTATCAATGTCTTTTTTAAATAATTCAAATTTTTGTTGGTTAAGCTTTAAACCAGTGGATATTTGCTACAAGCAAAAGTTCATTTTAAGCGACAGTTGTGACATATTTTGAAAGTAAAAGGGCTTTGTGATCCCTCTTTTAAGATTCTGTTAACAGTTTACACAAGAGAACGATCATTTTGAATTTATTTTATCTTTCATTGACTTCTTGAGAAACCATCCTACTGTTCTTTTTCACAAAGAAACAGGCTATACCTATGGAAAGATAATTGCTTAAAGACTCACTGACTTATTGAGCTCCTGTAAGGTTCTTGATCTTCCTGTGGCCTTTCTGAGACAGTTTTGGCAGACGTGAACTGTTGTGTTCCTACAGAGAAATGTTACAGCTGAAAACTAATGGTGATCATTTTCACATCAGTTGATTGTTTCACAGGCGATTATTTAAGTAGAGAAATCTGGCTAATTTCTTATTCTAAATCTCACTAAGTTCAAATAGATGAATGATGTGGGGAAACATTGTTGCAGTGTTCAGCATTTTTGAAGTTTTATTAAAAAGTTGGGGGTTTATTCTCATTCTAAGATTTTGTGAGAGGGAAGAATAAGCAGCAGGTTGAAGGGAATGAAACTCTGATGAACAGTGAAAATATGGAGCAGTGAGTTCTTGAGAGAATGATATGATGGCTTTTGGGGAGCAAATGGATGTTAAATATAAACTGTGTGAAACAATTTCCATTTCATTAAAAAATTGTAAAGGTTGACACGGGAGGTGAAAACTGTGCTTCCTTTAGTTAGAAAAGCCCTTTGATTCTCAAGGAGCTTAATGCAAATCGTGCCAGGAGGCTTTTGCATAGGTGGTATTAGATTCAAAGATCCTTCATAAGTTGGAACTGTGATAAGAAATACTGAGTGAGTTCACCCACAGACCTGCTGCTCCTGTTAGGAAAGTTCTGACCTTCTTGATGCTCCTCATACATGGGCAATTATATCTTGTTGCCACAGTGTTCCCCTGAGGTAAAGGTATTCTTCTAGCATTTATTCTTACTAGCATTTATGTTAGCATGTACTACAACTGCACACCTTTTGCCAAACAAAAGGTGAAAATTTTTGACAATTCAGCTCTGCCATCTCCATTTCTAATCTCCCTGTGCCACCTTATTTCTTCTAATCTGTTTGGCAATCATGAGTATTCTTTTTGTCTCATCACATTATAAGCAATCTGTGTCATTTCTACCTCAGATATACCTGCTCGCTCTCAGGTATCTTGCCATTCCCTATCTATGTGGTTCACTGTGTTTCTTCCTGTTTCTCTACTTGGGACTTTTGTCCTTTCTTTCCTGCTCAGCTTGCTTATTTCTGTTTTGATTTGATTTACTTTCTCCTTAGGCACACATAGTTTGTAGCTGTGCAACTCTGCCAGCTTTAGTGAGGATCGTCCTAACTTACCTCTGATGTGGGAATAAGCTGATTGAAGCACACTGCTTTATTCATACTACTCTTCCAGGCACAGCTTGCTTTTTCTCTAGGTGAGCTGGAAGAGGCAGCTCCCTTTCCACTTCAAGTTTGGCGTCAGAGTTCCATTTTGGCTCTCTTTCCACTATGGACCTCCATTCATATGCTTCTTGTTACCATCTGCACAGTTCGTTTATAAAATTAAATTAAAGTAGTAAACAAAATACCAGATACTCCTCCTAAAGCTCCATCTATAAATATCTCCCCTGCCTACTCATGCTGTCTGATTAAGGGGCAGTAAGCAGTTATTTAGAGAACCTAAAACAGGTCAGATTCCATCAAGATAGGCAGGGTTTTTTTTAAATTAGGATGGCTCCTGTTTCACAGGTAAAAAGCCCAGCTCTCAAAATGCACACTGGCAAAGTTGAAGCCCCCTATTTTGACTTTTTCAGAATTAAAAAATTAGGGTTTTAATTCTGAAATATTTTTCTCATCCAAAATGAACTAACATATCCTACCCAAAGTAGATTTTGAAATACCCTTATAGAAAAATGTGGCTTTATTCATATTTGGAACTAACTTGAATTTTTATCTCTTAGTCTAGCTAAGAGATGCTATGGTTCTAGCTGTTGGTTCCTGGGAACAATGGTGACATTTTTATTTGTTTTGTTATGAAAGTACTAAGTTTACCTGTGTTCCAAGGAAACATGAAAAAATGAACAGTACCTTTGCAGCAGTGGCTAGCTATGTTTTGGGCAAATCCAGTTATTTCATGAAAAAAAATTAATAATCTTCTTGCAGAATTCTAGAAAATCTGGGTAGATTTCCCTTTGATTTCCAGAAGTCTAGGCATGGATCTGACTCCAGTCTTCATCCACAATGTGATCGGATTCTCTTTGTCATCATAATGCCTCAGTTTTTATTTCATGACACAGGCACTCTGGCACGTGTTGTGGATTGAGGGCCAACAAATAAAATGTGGCTTTTAACTAGTACCTCCCTTTATGAAGCCATCAGTACCTGTAAGGCTCACCTATACTGTGCAGTGGGAGTGGTGCGGGACCGTCTGACTTCATCCACGTAGATCCCTGGACAAGGCAGTGCCGAGGAAAGGCATGAAGCTGGTTGCAATGGCTCACCTCTAGTGAGGTAGCGCGTAAAAGGTCACAGGTCTCGTCAGTGTAGGAGAGCTCTTTGCGCAGGAGACAGCCCTGTCTCAGAGCATTTACAGCTTTACATGTATACTTCTGGGACTTTTCTGACTTCTTCCTCCTTTTCCTCTAGAATCTTCTCCTATGCTGTGTATAGTGAATGAGGAGAAATGGTTTACTGACTTCAAAGGCTTAAATAGTCATTTAGGTGATTGAAATTGAACATGTATCACAAACCACAGATGACTACCCAGCTATAAAAATAAACCACATAAATTACACCAGCATACACATAATGTGTATGTACATTAAATATTTTGGTTTGTAATTGCTATTTGATATTGTCTGAGAGTATCCTAAGAGAATGCTCATCTGCACTTGAACAAAAATGTCTAGGCATAGCGTTCGTTAACATTTGCTTCATTACATAGCTGGAAATGTAGCAACCTTGAGAATATTTGCATTGAGCAATTGAAAAGCATGTGGTTCTGACTCTGCTGCTTAGAGTTGGAATTTGATTCTTAGACGTTATTTTGGAAGTTCAGCTGGCTTTGATTGCATGAAACATGTTGCTATCCTCTTCTGAATTCCAATTTACAACCTTAGTGCTGCATTTATGAAGTTTTTCTGAGCTGATGGGTAGGTATTAGCTGTGCGTGTATGCATGTTCTTCTAAATCGTCTAGACTTATGGGATAGAAGGCGACTTGACAGAAAGCATGGCTTTAGTTAGCATTATGAAGTGGAGGACATATGCTGTCTAGCTGTTAATTATTCTGGTTATTCGTTCACATTTGCTGAGACCTATGATTGCCTTTACTGAACATCGTTCTCCCTTATGTCTGACTTCATTTTTTATGGCTTCCAAAAGCTCAGCTTTGGTGAGCATTTTTTTTTTGGTAAGTAAAGTTCAAATTGTATCTAGTGTGGACCCTGCTGGAGAGGATGACCTTGGATGATGATAGGTGCTGGCATTAATGACAGGCTACATGAAGAACATAGTAAACTTGCTAATTCCCAGAAGAAACATTGTTGCCAGGGCAACAGAAATGATATGACACAGGAGATACAGGAAATGCTTGCCAGAATGCTTGATCTCCGTGCTGATTTTACCGTGTGGAAAGCACGGGTAAATGGTTCCTGTCACACGTTTATAAAGTTATTGGTGCCTGCTTTTGGGACGTACTGAGAATGTTTCCTGGACAAAAGAGATATATGTTGTTTTTCTAGGTTGTGCTTCCATACTTCCTGATTTAACTCCAGACCTGATCTCCACTGCAAATTGTTTCATCTCTTGGCAGATTTCAGACTAATGATAAACAACATCAAACTCCATCAGCAAATCATAGATAGGTCTTGAGAAGTAGAAATACATGTTAGTAAAAAACCCAAACAAGACAGGTATTTTATCGAATTGGAAAGAAAGACAGAGGAGCAGGCAGTAATTTTTGGCCAGAGCGCTTACGGGAGGCGAGTTCGCCGGGTCAGCCTTCCCCTCAGCAGACAGTCTCGCTGCCCTGCACAGAAGCAGCGCAGCGGCGGGCGCGGTGCTCCTGTCCCGCTCTGCCCCGCCCGCGGGGGTGGCAGCACCGGCCCGACTGAGGGCGCCTCGCCGCCTGCGGCCGCCGCCGGGAACGGGGCTGGAGCCGCCGCCGCGCCACGTGACAGCCCGGCGGGGATAATAAGCCGCAGCAATGAGCCGCCCTGGGCTTCTCCGGAGGGTCAGCCGCAGGGACCTGCAGCAGCAGCGAGAGAGAAAGGGAAGGAGGGCAGGAGAGAGAGAGAGAGAGAGGAAAGGAAAGGAAGGTCACCAAAGGTCAGCACCTACCTGACAGTTTCAGCCTCTGCCCTCGGCAAGAATCATCGATATTCACTCCCTGTCACCTTGCAAAAAGAAAAAAAAGAAAAAAGACACTGCTACCTACAACTCATCAGCAAGTAAACTAAGCTTAAAAAAATATTTAAAAGTCACAGCAGCTGAAGCTGACCCTCAGGTAGCATGAATAGCATGAACCAGATAGAAACAAACATGCAGTACACCTACAACTATGAAGAAGATGAGTACATGACCCAAGAAGAAGAATGGGACAGGGACCTGCTCCTGGACCCAGCATGGGAGAAACAGCAAAGGAAGGTTGGGAAATAAAGTAATGTGTGTCTGTATGTGTGCTTCTGTGTGGAATGATGTCCTGTCTTTGCAGTGCTGCATCTGGAATTCCCAGGGCTATGCAGTAAGGGGTTCTAATTTTGTAAGAGAATATATTTTGCATCATATGAAGCATATGTATATAAAATATATATTAACTGTGCCATATTTTGAAGATAAAGCATTCACTTGACTCTTAAGTGAAACCTATATAATAGGAAACTAATTTATGATAGTCAGGAGTTTGTGGGTTTTGGGGTTTTTTTATATTGCACTGGAAATACTCTGTCAGTACCTCTATATATTAGTAGTTGATAAAGATTTCAGTAATTTTTTAGCTTCAATTCCTGGATCTTCCTTTTGGAAAGCAGACTCTGAATTGATATTTGTGCCTGATTGCTTTTCAAAAACAATAAATTACAATTATGAACAGGGAGATGAATGAGATTGTTCAAAATTGGTGTGCAAAAAAGTTTGCAATATTTCTGAGAACAGACTTTGAAATTGTGATTTTGCAAGTCAGCTCTTATTAGAATTTACTCTTAATTCTGACTGAATGATCTGACAAGGAAAATATTGCTTAGAAATATATCCAGGCTAGATTTGGAAAACTATATTTCATGATTAGGTTCCCACATGCCAATTCACTGTCTGGGAAAAAAAAACCAAAACAGGTCTGTAAACTCCTTGGAATATATCATCATAGAGGAAATGCTTCTTACCTTTTTAGGTGTAAGAAAACTATTATGCTAGCAAGTACTGTCCATGCTCTTTTTCTGAACATAGGCAGATTATAATCCTATCAGCAGTCTTGTCAATGGTTTGTTACTTTAGTAATATTTGCAATATCTAATTTCAGAACACTGAGTTTTAAGCAGCATATGGAAAAGAGAGAGATGAAATATTGTAAAGGATTTGTTACTTCCTAATGTAAAAGGTAATGTTGAAGTCACAGCTGACAGATCGGGCATTAAAAGGTTATCTGCTGGTTACAAGAATGAAAAAAAAAAAAAGGAGGGCAGAGAGAGAGAGAGAGAAACGGCACTCTAGACAATAAGGTTGAATATGCTTTTTGCTATAGGTGAGCACACTTCAAGAACTTAAGTAGAAGTTGCCAACTTATATCTGGCCCACAGTTACTGTCACAGATTCTATAAAAGCTATACTATAAAAGTATAGCTATAAAAGTAAGAACTGTTAGAATTGTTGGGGCCAATGGGTTTGCTTTTCCATTAAAATTGGTAAAGCAAGTATTTTTCTCTTAGTTTTTACTTGTAGCCTTCCTCCTTCTGTGACATTTAGCTGGTTTTATTAATTCTCCTATATTCACACCTGTTTGGATCCTGCTGTATGAGTAAAGTGGGAGAAGTTCTGGGCTAGGTTGAAGTTCACTTTTCTTGATCTACCAGCTGCTGCAACTCCTAACCAATTATTAAGCTGTACTCATCAACACTGACATTTGTTTTAATTTGACACTCTTTAGATGGTGAACTATTCTTTTATGTTTTGTAATGAGAATGTAAATTATCTTAGTGTTTAAGTGCTTTAGTGGTTTGAAACTGCTCAGCCATAGCAGGCTGTGGTTCCATTTGATTAGGATTCAATTGTCTGGCATTTCAGAGAATGCTGTGTTCAAAATAAAGAAATAATGGACAGGTTACTAGTTAGTCAGCACTCTAATGCAGTTTTCCTACAATGCAGATAAATGATAAAAAATAAAGAGAATTTGGATTCTGTAGGCATTCTTATGTTTGCATTAAATCTGTTGACCTTTACAGAAGAGCAGGGAATAGTTAGTGTAAGACCCAATAGAAATGTTTTTGTTTCTGTTCCTCCAAACAGACAGCGTTTCAGCAGAAAGTCAGGTTTTCACATTGATAAATTAAAGCAGACTATGCCTTGCTTCCATAGAGTAGAAAGATTGTGGCTTTGCTACTTTATGTTGCCAGTTTCCAGGGCTTATTTTTAATATTAGTGATACTACATTTAAATAAAATTTAGGAGAGGCGTCCTCATTCTTTGTCTTGGAAGGGAATCTGAATTTATTATTCATGTCATTTATTATGAAAAATAAGTACTGTCATGATAATGGGCCTGATAAACTTCATAAAATTTCAAAGCTTCTATCTTTTTCTAATTGGTGCTAAGTCAGTTGCAGAAAGTGCTTTCTTTATGTCTGTATTTATTAGGAGAAGATTGCAGATACTTGGGTGCAGATCTTTGTTCAAACTGGTAATATAATATTGAAAAGTGATCTCAGTGGAGCCCTGGCAGTTGGCAGCATATATTTTCTATTAGACAGTCTTGGAACAAACCAAAAATAAATGCCATTGTTTCTATTGTGGGCTGCCCTCTCCAGACTTGCCATTTCAGTGATATGCCTGGTATGAGATCTGTCAACAGATGCTGGTAACACATGATGACGTCCATAGGATTACAATGGATGTGACGCCTAATTATAACCATGGTTCATAGAGTATTATGGTCTGCTGTAATCAAGGTTCCTTGGTGGCTGCAGATGTCAGAATAAATATGAGGTACACTATAGGAAAAGAGGCTCAGTTGTAACTTACCTCTTTCTCTCTGAACGTGAACACCAATTTAAATGCTTTGGTTAGGGTAACATTTAGCCTGTGTCACATCAAGAAAATACAGCAATTTGACCATTTGCTGTATTAGACACTATTGGTAAAAACTTAAAACAGGATCATATGACTAGAAATTTAAGGCAGCAACTTAAAGAAAGACTAAATAACAGAAAAAATTGTATTTTGGATGGACATTCTGTCTTCAGTAGGAACTAATTATAGAGCTACTGCCCTGGTGTCTTTTGAACATGTAGATGGGAACCATGAGATTGGAATCTTCAGAAATCTGCTGCTTGACCCAATACGCTTCCACTGGCCACATGCATTTAAACAGTGGTTGAAAGATCTATGAAACAGGCCCCTTGTTTCTTCAGTACCACATGGAAATCAAAAACTATTGGCAATCAAAAAGTCTAGCCAGAGGGGATGGGATTCTCTTCTTCACTCTGCTTTGTAACCTTAGGCAAGGTCAGCTCACCTCAGACCTCGGTTTTCCCACTCCTGAAGAGGACAGCAGTGATATTTGTAACAACTGATAGAGGTGGTTGGTTCTATGGTATGACAGGCTAGTGATTAGCTGTTTTTCAGTCCTTACCCTGCTGGACTGGAGTGGAAGGAAAAATCACAAACAAACTCCACAAACGTTTTAGTTTTCACTAGCCTGTTTCTCAATATAACTAAAAGGAATGTAGGAAAATGTGGTGTCCCTTAGCTTAGGAAACCGAGCTCAACAATGCTACTCAAAATGCAAACATACTGTTTGCACCATGTTTGAACTGCCAACACTACTTACTAAGTTGTGTGTTAAACAGTGCTCTTCCTTATTTGTAACTTTTGCTATAAATACTTTATTATAGGAGGGTGCTTTTTTAAACTTTGACATGAAATGTGGTTTGTTAGTTTTTCAAGGAAGTCTTAAGCCCTCAAGATAAAGATCTGAAGGTTGTGAAACAGTTGTGATCCCTTCTTCATGACAGTTGTATTGTAAAGCATTAAACTGGCTCCACATGTTTCATATGTGTCTTCTCCAGTCATTCAGACATGTCTCTGACACGGTTGCACTAACACGTGTAAGGAAAGAACTGGAAACATACTCCTTGCCTTACTGATATTATTATAGATGAATGATCTTATTCTAGCTTGCTCTATGGCCCTGATGCCACTGCTTTGGTAATGCAGAAGGGGTTTAATGTAGGTGTCAATGCAATTTCTGACCATTTTGATGTTTTTTTACACTGGTATAGAATAAAGAAGAAGACTTGGAATACTTATTTACCTTGATATTGCGCTCTTTGTGAATGCAAATCTTCTTGACACTGAATGCTGTGCATGAGTGAGGAGTTTGGAAAAGGTTCTTTAGGAAAGAAGCTGTGTCCTTCCAGTCTTCAGCAGAACATATCTGGTTACATTTTCAGTGTGACCTATAAGGCTTTGTCTGCATTACCTCCTTTGGTTGGTAATACAACTCCTGTTGTCCTTGCAAACAAACAAAAAAATGCATTTGGAAGCCACATGTATGGCAAATTATTTGGGAGAAACTACCAGGACTATGAATTATGGACAACATCCCTCTTTTTCTAGTGTTGCTGCAACTTCAGTAAGTTCAGCAGATTTGAGAGGTTCATTGCAGCCTGAAAGAGAAATTGACCTTGGGTTCAGTCTGACTTCAGTGTCTATAAATAGAGTTACAGTCAGTGTCCTGAATTCACTCTGAAGTTTGTGTGGTCTTCTATGGATGGAATCTAAACCGATTTCTTATCAGAAACCTCTTCCTGGAATAAGTCTACTGGTGAGTGAGAAGACAGATGAAGTAGTGGAAGGAAACAGCTTCATTCTTCAGCCAGGAAGAGAAGGAGAGAAATAACCAAGCCTGAATGAATGAAAAAGAAAAGTAAAGCAAGGAAACGTTGTCAGGAGAGGCTGGGCACCACCAGCAAAATTCAGTACTGTAGAACCACTCCTCATGGACTTACAGGCTCCAGACTGAAAACATTGTCATGGAGAATATAGCAATACCTACAGCATGTACAGGGCATTCCAGCCTAGATCCTTCCCTTTTACTGAGATTATCTGGAGATAATCAAAGTTGAGGTTTTGGGTGCGGTGCGTTTCTTTTTGGAGGGGGGAAGGTTGGTTGATTTTTTTTTTTTTAAGACCGTGCAAAATTCTTTCCTTGAATAATCAACCTTGGGGTTAAGCTCCCACAGAGCACAGAGAAACCACCCGTCTCTTGAGAGTTTTCAATGAGATGACACTTTTTTACCCATGTGGAATACCAGTGGGATTGTTGAGAAGGCACAGAGATTCCCCTCTGCAAGTGAGCAACAAGAACAGGGTCTGGATGAGAACCAGCAATCAATGTAGGAGGGGTGGGGGAGGCAAAAGATACAGTCCTTTCTAAGAGAGTATCAGCCTTCTCATTACTTATTCCTGGTACTTACTTGTTAATAGTTGGATATTTCTTATAAAGATGGGAGTCCTGGGTTGTGTAGCATTAGGACTAATTTCAGGAGAGGATTTAATTTGTTAGGAGGAAAATCCTCCAGGGTTGGAAGCAGAATGATAGTGGAAAAATCATGTGCTATACTGAGTCCTACACTGCAGTTCTGTGCCTCCCTTATCTTTTATGTACAGAATTAGGATGACGTAGTTGTCTTGGGAATTCTGTAGGTTGAAATGCAGGAATTTCTCTTACCACTAGTAACTAATAGTTAGAAAAGCAAACAATTTCACCTTTTTAGACTTTTTTTTTTCTAGTATTGTGGTGGGTTGACCCTGGCTGGAGGCCAGGTACCCACCAGAGCCGCTCTCTCACTCCCCTCATTCACCAAACAGGGGAGAAAAGGCATAACGAAATGCTTGCAGGTCGAGATAAGGACAGGGAGAGATCACTCACTAATTGTTGTCACGAGCAAAACAGACCAAACTTAGAGAGGGAATTCATCTGATTTATTACTAGGCAAAACAGAGTAGAGGAATGAGAAAATAAAATCAACTCTTAAAACGCTTCCCCCCACCCCTCCCATCTTCCCGGGCTCAACTTCACTCCCTGCTTCAACCTTCCCCCCCTCAGCGGCAGAGGGGACGGGGAATGGGGGTTACTGTCAGTTCATCACACGTTGTTTCTTCATCCTCAGGGGGAGGACTCATCTCATCGTTCCCCTGCTCCAGCATGGAGTCCCTCTCACGGGGTGCAGACCTTCAGGAGCAAACTGCTCCAGTGTGGGGTCCCCCACAGGGTCACAAGTCCTGCCAGCAAACCTGCCCTGGCGTGGGCTCCCCTCTTCACGGGTCCACCGGTCTGGCCAGGAACTTGCTCCAGTGTGGGCTTCCCACGGGCCACAGCCTCCTTCAGGTGCCTCCACCTGCTCCAGTGTGGGGTCCTCCACAGGCTGCAGGTGGAATCTCTACACCCCCTCATCCTTCCTCCATGGGCTGCAGGGGGACAGCCTGCTTCACCATGGCCTTCACCACGGGCTGCAGGGGGATCTCTGCTCCGGCGCCTGGAGCTCCTCCTCCCCCTCCATCTGCACTGACCTTGGTGTCTGCAGAGTTTCTTACATCTTCTCACTCCTCTCTCCGGCTGCAAAAGCTCTCTCTCTCTCTAACTGTTTTTTCTTCTTCTTAAATATGTTATCACAGAGGCACTGATTGGCTTGGCCTTGGCCAGCAGCGGGTCCGTCTTAGAGCCGGCTGGCATTGGCTCTATCAGACACAGGGGGAGCTTCTAGCAGCTTCTCACAGAAGCCACCCCTGTAGCCCCCCCGCTACCAAAACCTTGCCCCACAAACCCAACACAAGTATTCAGCCAGTACTGTGACTGTCTTCTATAGAAGATCAATGTCTTGCCAAATGATATATGCCACTAGAGATGCAGAGTGCGCCTTATGGTAACATGAAGTTTCAGAACTCCAAAGCCAAATGCGTCTCCTCCAGGTACATCAAGAATTTTCTTTTCAAACAGTGGATGCCAAAACCTCTAGTATTAAGGACACACACACACAAAACATCTGTCGTTTCCTTTTAAATCCTGAGTGCTCTTTAAGTGACCTTCTCAGTGGTAGATGGCCCCATATAGGGTCTGACTCAGAACTTGGTTGTCAGTGGACGGACTTCTTTTTTTTTTCTGCCACAGCATGTCTTGATTTTTCAGCATATACTATAACTGTCCTAAATATTAGACACTGATGCAACAAAAGGACATGGAGTTGCTGTTTCTCTAGTCCTGTGAAGAGTTGTCATGAGAGTAGAGGGACTCTGTAGAAATATGGGATGTGTTTATGGCTTGTTCTGTACGATTGGCCTCTTAGAGATTAGTGCTTGTTAAAATAGTAACATGTTAAATTCCTCTTGCTGATGTTACTTGCATGGAATGGTGCTTGAGAGGAGCATGCTGAAAGGATAGTGGAATGATCATATTTTGTCAGTGTGCTTCATATTCTGTCTTGGAAGCTGTCAGTAAGGTGTGCAACTAAAGAGGGCCCTGAATACTGTGGTGCTGGTATATGAAGAAAAATTCAAAGAAAGCTATTATGAAATTCACTTAACTAGAAATGTTTATGCAGGTAGTTTTTTCGAATGGGAAGGTCTTATTTATCAATACTAAGTGTGAGAAATCAATATATTACTCAATATTATGTTTTCTATTTAAACTCAATGTTGACCCATTCCAGGCTCTGTATGCTTTTGTTAGTGTTGTCAAATTGATAATTCCTACACTCCCAATTCAGCTGTTAATTGCCATTCACAAACATCTGCCAGCAACAGAACTGTATGGTTATGAAAAGAAATTGTAAGAACCATTTTTTAATGGGAAGCAAAGGCTACCTCCTTCCTGCACTCACAGATACACACCACAGCCTCCCTTGAAATTTGTATAGTAAAATGTCTGCAGATACACTGATCCAATTAGTAAGACAATAAGGACTGGAAGAAAGTATGGATCTAAGTGGGTTTCCATAAGCTGCAACTAAGGTGCTTAAGAGCTAGGGGAAAGCTGTGTGTTAAGCAGTGGACTTTGCTATAATCTCTTGGGGGTGGGAGGTCTGCATCTTGCTGTGGGTCTGTGTTTGGGTCACTGGAGAGGTGAAGAGAGGCATGGGTAGTGTTTGCTTGGAAGAGCATTGAGGGTCTTCGGCCCTGAGACTGCAGTAAATAGGGAATCCATGCTCATACAATTTGTAGTCTTGTGCAAGAAAAATCAGGACTCAGGTATGTTCTATAAACTAATGAATCCCAGTATGCAAATATCATGATTGCATCACCAATTTCCAAATCAGACTAAGACAGCTCTGCAAGCTGAATTTTGACTGCTTTTTGCTAATGAGGTAACACAGTTCAAAATCTTCCACCAAAACCCTTCCATCCTCTTACAAATAAGACAAAAGGGGTTTCATAGTTATGATGGAAAAATTGGATACCAAACGCCTAACATAAGTTTAATCACAGTTGCATAAATTCTGATCCATTTAATGATGTTTAGTTTAGGTAGTAATTTCTGTATTGCACTGTACAGTTCTACTGAATTAATTTCAGTGAGACTGAGCATTAGGATTTTCTTTAGTTGTGAATGGTGATATTGGTAGTATTTTAGGCATTGTACCACAGAGCCCACTTACAGAAGAATGGATTGGATTTGTATCTGGAATGCAGGTGGACATGATGCAGGAAGAAGCATGTCAGTGAAATAGAATTACATGGGAATTTGTGCTGCTTAGCTTTGTCCCAAGTCAAAGGACATCCTTCCTGCATATTATTTTATATCCTTGCAAGCTAACAAATATAAAAGTGCTTGCACAGCTGGCAAAGTTGAGTTGCTTTGGATGACTTTACTGCCAAGCATAATTTCTTCTCAGCCCTAACTGTTGGGATAAACAATGTGTAACTGATGTGGTATTCCTCTGCTGCAAGCAGTCAGAAGTTGCTGACTCTGAGTGAATATGTCTTACATGGCTATGCATTCTTTACTGTCAGCTGATACCAGAAGGAGAATGTATTCACATCAAGCACTCCATTTCCTCCTAAATTAAATTTCATTCCTAGTAGTTTGGGGTGATTTTCAAGTCTTCAATGTTTGAAGAACATCATTTCATGAAATGCTATGATAAGGGTGTGTGACATTTGTTCTTGTAATAAAACTGGATTTGTTGGTTTTAAGTACGCCTCATGTTGAGAGACTTGATGCATGAAGCTGATCATAACTATACAGGTGCTATACAATGCTCTTTTTCTACCTGATAAAATTGGGCATGTATTTAAAGGTAGAAGTTGTCTCCTTCCACATCATTTAACCTGCAAACACAATGTTATGATCACCCTCTGTGACTGTTTCTGTACATATTCTGTAGTAGCTCTTCCTTCTGGCAGTACAAGTAACTCTTCCATACAGATCATGATAGCATGGTCCTAGTAATCCTCAAACTATGGGTGTGAAAGGATACAGGGCAGGTGTTAGTACTCTGCAGGAACAGAGTATTTGCAGAGATAGAGGTAGAAGACTTTGAAATGCAATGTTCTTTTAGGAACGTGTCCCATTTGAAATGGCAGCTTGTAGAAGTACATTTGCCTGTCCAGAGGGAAGCAGAAGCTGACAGTTGTCCAAGTAATGTTTAGTTAGTTTCTATATTTGGACCTTAAATTTGCACGTGTGCACACAGGTGAGAAAATTAGTCCTGAATTTATGTTTGAAGCGCAAGAATAGACACTGCTGCTCCTATGTCTGGTACCAGTTTTCCCTGCTTTTGCATTATAAGGACACATCATTTTGTCCACATCTTCATCTCCAAAATAGTGGTTGTAGCACCTATGTGGTGGCTTTACAGATGAAAGTGCTAAGTGTTTACTGTACTTGGTATGAGTAAGGTTTCTCCATTTACTTCAGATGCTTCCTCCGAACTGCTCTTAACTGTCAGAATCTCGTCAACTTAAAATCTGATGCTTGTTCTTATTTTTCTTCAAAAACCTGTAAGCAAAATCAGTCCAGCCTTCCATTACTTTGATAACTAGCAGAACCTAATTTAGAGCACACAGCTTCTATTCTGAACTGCCCCCTAGGAAAGCTTTGCTCACCCCCACTACCATAGCAGGAGTCTGAAGAAAGTGACTACCCTAGACTAAAATTAGCATCTGTGATTATTCCTTAAGCGTCCAAGGAAACACTCATATTTTTTATAGGTGTTGAACACCCAGGCATTTCCACTGACGTCAGCAGGAACTTCTGTCTATTTTGCACCTCTGAAAACCAGCATGCTATTTTGGCACTCACAGAAAGGCTTGACCATCTAGCATTAAGTGATTTTTTTTTTTTTAAACTTGGTTTTATGTTTAATCTTGGCACCAGTGTAGCTTTTCACTGCTGCAAGACTTAAGACATTGCGCACTCTAATATAAAGAAAATTGGTACCCAGACACACTAAATACAAATTAAAAAAAAATACATAAATGATTGTGTAGCTCTGGGGTATTATTTCACCTAGAGGAGTTTCTTTATCATCTATCTGGAATTAATATTAAAAGACAAACAAAACACCATACATGAGGCTGAAGTTTGCTTGCTTTACTTTTGCTGTGGCCTTCATTTCCATGACCGAGCACAGGTCCCAACATGGCTCCTGTTAAGAATAGATATGCCATAAACAAAGAACTGTGTGTTTAATTGACAAAGAAGTGTGCTTATCATAAACACTGTACTGTCCAAAACACAAATATTTATGCTTTCAGCAGTTACAGCCATGACTGTTTGTTATTTACCCGTCTATTCTTAGCTAAGTGCTTGAGAACTGATTACTTAGTTAAATTTGATATTCATAGATAATCAAGCCATCCAAAGATCCTGCATAATGTTTTGCTTTTTATTCTGTTTTTTAAGAAAAGCTCAATAATTTAGGAAATTGAGTCTCACTAAAAATTCTTTAGGAATTCTGAAATTTTTCTGAAAGTCTGCTGGCTTACAGGATATTTTAAATGTTTTAGAAAATGTTACTTTATAGCAAATGCCTTCTAAAAAACATTAGAGCTTAAAAAAAATCAGCCAAATATGTTTAACTTGTATATTTAACAGCAGAAGTTACCAAATTCTTTTAAAAACAGATTCTTAAAATAAGTCTGAAAAAACAATTGACATTTTTTATTTAATCATCTGTTAGAATAGTAAAGAAATTAACATGAACAGATTATATGCTTTGTGTACTGAGAAGTACTGGATTGAGTAACTTGGCATATGTCACAGAGGAGCTTTTTGTTGCATAATTGGGAATTAATGCATGAAGTTTTCCTTTCTCTATAAGAACCTCAACTGAAACCTTATTTTAGATTACAAGTAGATTTGGTAATCTTCAAACATACTACATAACAGAGGGCAAAGATGACATTTACTGTGTAAATATCTTGGGGTCTGACCATTGACATACTTTTGCCATCATTTATTAGTGTCAGGAGCTTAAAAATGTGTGTGTTGTGGAATTGAAAAAGCTTTCAAAATCTGTTTTAGCTTTGTCAGTCGGAAAACATGCTTTTCTAATTATGGAAGTCTTTTAAAGAATGGTGATAAATTGGATGGGAATATACTTTTATTCCACTCTGACTGTATTGACCAATTTACAATGGATTTCCTTACTCACCTGGCAATGTAGTATATAATTAGTGGATAAAGATAGCATGGTGAAGAAAATCAACAGAGAAAGCAAGGGAAAGACATTTGGAAATCCAGTCAACTAAATCCTGGATTAGCCTACTTTAATTAATCCTTCTATTTCCAGAGGGCATACCTTTAGTTCCTTCCATACTATAACGTGCGAATGTTACTTTCATCTCATCCTAAATACTATTTGGTCATTTAAATATGTATCCGCTGAAACAAAAATGTTAGCTAGTGCTATCTGTGATAGTTCAGGAGCTCTTGGGAAACCAGGAGGAGCACTGTAGGGCACAGCTGGTGGAAGAAGGACCTGAGACTGGAAAGGAGAAGAGGAGATATGATCTCATTATAAGAAGGTTCATTTGGCGTTGATAGGGTAGTGGTAATGCATGTTTGTTGCTTAATATACTTGAGAGAAAACTTCAGGCAGTATAAAGGGCACAGACTTCACCTTTAAAACACACCTGTAGATTTGTCCTTTGCAGATCCACCACAGTATTCGAGACCCTTTTTGGATTTCCTGTAGTTTGTTTTTAAGTCTCCACAGGGAGAGGCAAATACAGCAGAGATTATGCTTTTGTTCTGTAGTAGCAAAGAAGTTGTCAGTTGGAAAAGAATATACAGGGAGAGAAAAAACAGAAAAATGGCTAATCTCAAACCTTTTATCATTGCTGTAACAGTTCCTCCCAAACCTGTTGGCATTTTTACTGTGCATCCTTTTCTGAAGATGCCTTCTAGTTTGTTGATACTCTTGTGAAGTAGAAATGCCTAGCATGGAAGGTGGTGCTCCAGAATTAACTCCTCCTGAGCCATGTAGAAATGAGTGAATTTCTTTTGACCCTATAACAGTTCAACTTTTCATTGGATATTTTGGTCCCTTGGCATACTAAATACCTTTTTCTATCCTTGTGTTTCTTAGTTTTTCAATAGTTAGATCCAAAAAGTGCACCTTACATATAGCTCTTTGTCTAACTAGTGCTTACAGTGAGACGTCCCAAATATCACTTTGCTCAAAAGTGATCCAGAAAGCACCAGAATGCAAATATCTCACTGTTTTGTTAATTGAGTATGCCTTCAAAAGTATCAGTTGTCTTGATTTTGGTCACCCAAGATCTGTAGCTAAAAACTTGTAGAGAGCAAGAGAGAGAAGGTGCATGATAGACATTTGGAAGCATGCATCAGTACATTGGAGTTTCTAACAGAACCTACACACTTCATTATGCTCTGCAAGCTCTCCGCTTAGGTCCCTAGTGTCCTACCTGATTGATTGGGGAGAGGAATCACTTTATGAGATATGAGTATGTATTTCTACATAAAGGCAAAGATGCAGTGCATCTTATTGCATGGGTGATAGAGTCCATTAAAGCTTTTATAAAAATGTGTACAGCATTTCTTTGCTGCACTCAACTTTGCCCAGCGTAGTGGCAAATCTATTTTAATGCTTTGACAACTGGGCGTGAGCTGATTTATTTGTAGTATGGGCTGTAAAGTTTTGTGGTGTAAAGTGGCGAGGAATGCTGTGTAAGATATTAGTTGCTATAGCCATACTACTTCAGGTTGCAATGTCAGAATTACTTGTTTTTGTAGTGTAAATTCAAGCTCTGCAAAGTGCGGTGTATTGGAACAGAGAATATTTGGTTAGCATGCTCTAAAGTTAAGTTACCCTATCAGAGGAAAATACTGTTGTGCCATGCATATCGTTGGCAGTCCTCAGGGGTTCAGTCTGGATGCTGTACGCTCCCAGTCATGCTGTGTGGGAGTACTGTGTCTCTATCAAAAAGGCACAGGTCCCTGTGGGCGACACTTGTCTATTTCTGCAGATTTCAAAAGGAGACATTTTCAATGGCAAAATTTAGCAGTGTTACATGTAAAAAAAAAAAAATCTCCTATGATCTGTTAATTGTTAAATTATTAAATGCTAGAAACAATATAGCCTATTGAAAGAGATCATCATGTTCATAAACTTTTCCTTCAAGGGAAATACAAAATCAACATCTGAAAATAAAAGAAAACAAAAGCCATTGACCAAAAATAGATTATTCAGAACTTTGCATTTGTTTTGTTCTATTAGTCCCTTTTTTGTTTTTGTTTTGTTTTTAAAGCTTTACTCCCATTTAACAACTGTGTTCTAAATATGCTTGATTCACAGATACTTTTTTCACCAATGTTTGTTTTCTGAGGCTTGTGAAGTAAAAGTTCTCTCACTTGCTACAGCATTTTAAATTTCCAAAATGTATATGAGACTGTAAAATACTGCACAATCACTCAATTTTAGAGATGAATGGATCCCTCCTCATTCTGCATTTAGAACTCTTAGTCTGTAGGGCATATTTACATTTCACCTCTACTGTGGGTTAAAGATTTTGGGAAGATTGTAAAAAGATTTGACTACTGGAAAAAAGTACAAAAAGCTGTGGAAGAGTAAGGACTCAAATGTTGGGTCTTTACTCATTGTCTTTTCACTCTCATTAGAGAAAGCAATTTAATATGGGGGCTATTATAATTCAGAAATTTGTTAGTAATTTGAGAACTTCATGTTTACTTCACAGATTATACCGCTTACCATTCTGTAGTATAATACAGTGCTAATCTTGCATCTTGAGCATTTTAATGGATCGAAAAATGGTATGTAATCCAAAGAATTCAGAGGTATTCATTCTGTTATGACAAGGTTTTAACATACATGTTGCTTTACATAAAAGGCAAAGAGAGTAGAGTCATCAGAAAGGTAGTGTATAACTGTAAATGATGTCATGCATATTGTTGTTGAAGTGGGAGAGAAGATGGCGAGGTAAGATCATTGCAGTCAGCAAGGGATTGCTCCCCATTACTCCATCTAGCTAGAATGAATTATACAGGACTGCTGTAAGACAACCAGACGTTGCCATTTGGACAAGGAGTTCTGAAAGAGTATTGCCTGGATGCTGTTTGTGACCGTCTTTTTTCAAGAATTTGTGAATATAATGTGAATGAACAAACTATACTGCAAAAAGTCATTCACATCCAAGAGCAAGCTGACTTGCAAAATCCTGACCTTTGTCACCACTTAGCAAGGTGGTGACAATATTAATTAAAAGTCTCAGTATTGCAAAGTCTTCTGAGTGGAATACTGTAATGGCTTCTCCACCCCAACTCATGATGAAAGATAACCTTGTGCTGAAGATGGATTTTTAATTTATTGGTTGGGAATACGTGGCTGGGGGGAAGCTTTCACTTTTAGGTCAGTGTTTTGAACCCAGGCCAGGTGAATAAGTGACAAGGTTGCTAACACATGCAGGCTGTTTGGTAATGTCTATGAGGTGAGTTGTACTCCCAGTTTAGCTCTTGGGGGGGACAGGTGTCCCCATCATTTAAACCACCAGAAATGGCAGCTTCATTGGAGGTGCCCAAAACTGACCTTATTGGTGAGAGGCTGGGACAGTGACTTTTCATCCTAGAGGTGAAAGCTAAAACAATTTCTGTATGTGAAAGTGTTTTCTCGGATTGCATCTGTGGGGTTATTCGCAGTCATTGCTATTCTCAACAGCTCCCTGAGTGACTTCTTTCTCCATACCTAAGTGGCTGGCACATTTTGTAATTCACTGAGAGTTTAAGGAGGGAAGGATAACTAGCATGCAACTAGGTTTACAGTAGTAGCTAACTGGTTTATGCTAAACAGCTAGCTTAGATTTTTTAAAATGTAGAATTAACTTTGGATGACTGAGAGCAGATGCTGAAGATGTTGTTAATTGTTATGTGTTGCTTTCCATCTGTTCACAGTAGGTTCTGTTTTTGATTAATTTTACAGTTCTTTATTTACAAGATATTTATAATTTTGTTAGCTTGCTAATCTTTCTTGCTACTATTTCTTTATTGGGCTTTTTTTTCAGGGTAGTGTTTGAGGACCTCAAAAGCAACAATGGATTTCCCCCCATGATAGTGCTGTGGGACATGGAGGGTTTATTTTTCTCATTATCTTTGAATGCAGAAGTGGGACACTTAAAAGTAGTCAGCTATGGCTAACATCTGCTGCCATTGTTGTTAAAGTGCTTATAGTCCCATATGAGGAATCGTGGATCATAAAATAATCAGCATTTAGGACAATAAAAACCTTTTTAAAATTCCTATCTTAAATGACTTAAAGACTGTTGCAAAGTTAGGAAGAAAACACAAGTGTCAGGATTTCTTCTCTAGGATTATAATATAGACCTTGGGAAACGTATGTACCCATAGAACAGATCATTGAATCCACTTTCATTTTCATTTGGTTTATGTTTAACTTTCTGGGAATGCTGTTCTGCCTATTGACTTTGAATCTTCTTTCCCTCTATCCTGTGACATTTCTTAAGCTTTGTTTCTTTGTTATTCTCTGTCTTCCCCTTCTGCTTTCTTTTTCTCCAATATACCTGACAAATCTCCTCCAATACTGTAGTTATTTTTGCTAAGGGAAATTAGGGGCTCATATGAAAGTAGGAGAGGGAAATGTTATTCCCAGATCCCCTTCAGTGCTACAGCCCTGCCAGTAGTTCTCCATCCTGCGTTTTTGCAGTTGTTATTACTGGAGGAGGGCAGTACTTCAGACTTCTTGCTAATCTGCATCCAGCTTTCTTCAAGTCCTTCCACTGATTTGTCAAGATTAGTTTGAATTGTAGCTGTCATGAAACGTGCTCACAGATGCATCATTTTGCTGTCATTTTCAAATGTTATAAGCATATACTCTTCTGTCATCTAAATAAGTAAAGTGTAGCGTAGGAAATGGTTCAGGGCAGATTCCTACAGAAGTATACTTAATAAGGCCTTCTACTTCGTAGTGAGCCATTACTCACCATTAGTAGGAATAAACTCTCTGACTTGCTAACCACTCTTTTTTTCTCATGTTTTTGTGTTTAGTTTTCCTCTTAGATGAATAGCACTCTGATGTTGCAACCAGCTTAGGTACATGACATAAAGAAATCTGCTTCTGTAGAGTCCTGGTAGGGGAACCTTTAAAATACTCTAACTTAACTAGAGGAACTAGAATGAATGTCTAGAGTTTAGATAGGCAAAATCATGAAGGGAGGACATGCATGTACCTAAATGCAGGGTTAGAAACATAAGTTTTTACTTGCTTGTCCTTAGAAATTTAATTTTTTAAATATAAGATTGGATTCTGCAGAAGTTGATGCTAATTGTCTAGAGAAGTTTCCCACTTCTGTGTAACTAAAATATGCCAAACCTTTTATCACCTATAAGACTGTGTTTCTCCCTTTATTATTAAATTTACCACATGTGGTTGCTCTGGTCTGCTTAGTGATAGGAATGTGTTAAAAGAAATTCAGAATTAAAAGAACACACCAGAAGTAGATAGCAGGTATTTTTTTTTTCCTGACAGTTCCTTTGTCTAATTCCTTCACTTTAATAAATTGAGTAGGTTGCAGTTATATTGTAAAGATAAGAATAGGTAAAGATTTCTTGCAGTTTTTATAATACAAGGTAAAACCATACGCATGCTTTCAGTAAGTATTTTCATTGGATTCTTGCCTCTTTTATTTCTGCATTTGTTTTCTGAGCAGGGTTCTCTTATGTGAGTGATTCTCGAAATTCGAAAAATGAAACGTAGATTTAGACAAGAATTGTCCTACAGATCCTGAACACTTTTCTAGTTTCAAATGGGATTTTAAACATTGCATGTGCTCCTACTTCTAAAATATCAATATTGCTGATTGGCAATACATTCAAAATAGGCAGAATTATTTTAAACTGATAAAAATACGCAAGCGGACAACCTGATGGCACTGCATGTATTTTGAGAAGTCACACATTTGGATCATACAGATGCCTGCTGCTGTAAAACTTTCATACATGGGTAAGTGTCATCAACAGTAATGAAAAAGGAAGGAGCTTCTGTCAGGGAATAGAGCTGTTGTAGCATTTAGATGTTAGAAAGAAATTCTTTACTGTGAGGGTGGTGAGGCACTGGAACAGGTTGCCCAGAGAGGTTGTGGATGCTCCATCCCTGGAAGTGTTCAAGGCCAGGTTGGATGGGGCTTTGGGCAACGTGGTCTAGTGGAGGGTGTCCCTGCCCACAGCAGGGGGGTTGGAACTAGAGGATCTTTAAGGTCCCTTCCAACCCAAACCATTCTGTGATTATACAGATGGTCCATCAAAGTCCTGAGTTGTCTGAAGACTTACCTAAATTTTCATGCTTGAGACTGATGCTTCTCTCTCACATGTGAAGTTGGGCTCATGTGCCTGAAAAACTTCTCTGTCTTTTCCAGCTGTCTCAGACAATCCAATAAAGCTATTATCTGCCTGTTCCTAATAAAGTTTGCAATATTTTAACTGTTTTAGCTGTTCCAAAGAACTTGTGAAACCTCTTACCTTCCTTCCTTTCCTTCTTGTTCTTCCCTTAAGAAAAAAAGGCTGATGTGAGGACAGCACATGCAGTGATCCATACTGAATTTCCCATATATCTTTGCTGCCTCCTGAGTTTTCTTCCATTTTTAGACCAGTGGGACAACATAACCTTTCTTTGTTGTCTCCTCTGAAAGAAAGAACTAATGTCACTCGCTTTGTAAAGAGTTTCACTAATCTTCTTGACATTTCTCAGGGTTCGGCCTTGCCAAATTATTCTTGAAGGGATATTTACATGCTCCATTTTTTTTTTTTTTTTTTTGTTAATAGTGAGCACTGTAAAACAGACGTGCAATCATTCAGTGCTGGGAAGGGGCTGCATGTGTTACAGGAAACTCTAGACTCACATAGGATTAGGCCACCTGCTTTGTAAGGACTGAGGTCTCCCCAGGCTTCTCCATGCAAGCAAAATGCAGAATGCTAGTGAGACATGTGCAATGTCCTGTGTGATGAATGCATCCCTTTGATGTCTGCTGTGAATGATAAAATTAACGAACTGGGGTGAAGTTCCCTCAGTTACT
Organism: Grus americana; assembly: GCF_028858705.1. Taxonomy (NCBI): domain Eukaryota; kingdom Metazoa; phylum Chordata; class Aves; order Gruiformes; family Gruidae; genus Grus; species Grus americana. The sequence continues at coordinate 83,546,779 of NC_072854.1, forward strand.
ACAGTGGGTCTGCTGACAGTGCAGAGTATGCTAGCATATCATCTCTGACACCATCTGTTCAGCCGTATGGATGGAGGTGCTGGAGCAGGGAGGGCTTTCCCCAACTTTGGATTTGGGGACATTGTAATGGAGCTTCTGCTAACCTCCTCAGTGAGACAGTTCTATGCTATCCTTTCTGTTGTTCCCAGGAATTTGGCTTTGACGTACTGCCTATGATTTGATGCTTTCCCTTTAATGGCCTTTTGGAACACACTAAACGTTTCCCCTACCTTAGCCTTCATGGCATCCTTCACTATGCTTTCACTGTGCTTCGAGTCGTTGCTGTGCTCTGGTGTGTTTAGTGTTAAAATCCCACTTTGCCTACCAAGTGTTATAGCGTGATCGAGTTGTAGTGGTGAACCACCTCTCCTGTTATAGTTACTCTAGTTATTTTACTAACAGGTACCAATGCATTTAGGCTTCCAATGCAAGCAGAAATAAGAGCAAGGGGGCAGTTAATTCAAACCAACAAGTAAGATGTAAGATTTTATTTATTTGCAGTTCATGAGAATATACTCATACACCTAATATACTAAAAGTACAACTGATCTAGATGTTCTAGGAACATCTAAAAGATCCCATGTGTAGTCATTGGTTCACATCAAGATAGTTTATAATGGCTGTGCAATTTTCTGCTGTTTTGCACCTTCATGCCCCTTCTTTTGGGAGCAGAATTAAACAGTTGAGAGAACAAGGGCCAACACAGACTGTATCCCAACCCCAGAGAAAAGCCCTGATCCTGCAGTCAGTCCGCAGTCTGTGGACACAGGAGCTAGGAGATCATGTTGCAGGTTCACAACTTATATTTTAAAACATGGATAACAGACAGATGGGAAATTCTTTAAGGGGAAACCTCAGTCTGGCCTACTGGGAATGTTCTGGCAGAGCTCCTTCTGTAACACCCTTGCCATGCGCTCAGAGCCCAGTAATGTTCCATATAACTACAGAGTGAATCACTGCATCCCATTTAGCCTACAAGTAATGAAGACCCTCAGCTAGCACAAGCAGAGAGGAAAAATACTTTAGAAGAAGGGCTATAAAGCAGAGTTTTAAAAACAACCCTATCGGACTGAGATAATTAAGGATAACATGTATATAAACAAATATGTTGAATGTTTATATTTGAAGTTAATTTTCTTCAGGTGTGTTCTGCTCTGGGTATTAGAATTTAAGATCCACTTAAATTGATTTGTACTTCTGCTTTACTTAACAGACACAGAAAGTATTAAGTTTCCTATTAATGCAATATTTTTCATAATTTTCATAGGTTAAAATTGGATTTTGTCTATATTTTCTTCTGTAAATGTTATAGAAAGAAGGCTAGAAACACAGAAACCAAATGACTCGTGGGCCAGTAGCCTTTCTGGTGGGGGGATAGATAAGGAGACACATGCCTTTTAAAATCAATATTAGTTTTTAAGCTTGTAAATATTATAGCAGACAGAAATTGATGTGAGTTGGAGAGAGTGAAATGCAGCATTAACTAAATAGAACATGGATCTCCAATTCTTTATTGGGCTGGATACACTTCTCAATTTCAGTTCTGAGTGCAAGTGAATAAATCTTCCTGAATTTGTGGAGTGTATCATAGAATCATAGAATGGTTTGGGTTGGAAGGGACCTTAAAGATCCTCTAGTTCCAACCCCCCTGCTGTGGGCAGGGACACCCTCCACTAGACCACATCACCCAAAGCCCCATCCAACCTGGCCTTGAACACTGCCAGGGAGGGGGCATCCACAACCTCTCTGGGCAACCTGTTCCAGTGCCTCACCACTCTAACAGTAAAGAATTTCTTTCTAACATCTCATCTAAATCGACCCTCCTTCAGCTTAAACCCATTACCCCTTGTCCTGTCACTACACTCCCTGATAAACAGTCCCTCACCATCTTTCCTCTAGGCCCCTTCAGGTACTGGTAAGCTGCTATAAGGTCTCCCCGGAGCTGCCTTTTCTCCAGGCTGAACAATCCCAACTCTCTCAGCCTGTCCTCACAGGAGAGGTGCTCCAGCCCTCCGATCATCTTCGTGGCCCTCCTCTGGACTTGCTCCAACAGCTCCATGTCTCTCCTGTACTGGGGCCCCCAGAGCTGGACGCAGGACTCCAGGTGGGGTCTCACAAGAGCGGAGTAGAGGGGCAGGATCACCTCCCTCGACCTGCTGGTCACACCTCTTTTGATGCAGCCCAGGACACAGTTGGCTTTCAGGGCTGCAAGCGCACACTGCCAGCTCATGTTGAGCTTCTCATCAACCAATACCCCCAAGTCCTTCTCCTTGGGGCTGCTTTCAATCCATTCCTCACCCAGCCTGTAGTTGTGCTTGGGATTGCCCTGATCCACATGCAGGACCTTGCACTTGGCCTTGTTGAACTTCGTGCAGTTCGCACGGGCACATCTCTCCGGCCTGTCAACCTCTCCCCTGTACATGTCCCCATGCAAGTTATGCTGCCGTTTTGGCAATGTACATTTTGCACTCACTGTCAGTGCCAAACTAGAAATTTACCCTGTATCTTCAGCAGGTGCAAGAAGTTGTCTTGTGACCCGTGGAGAGTAACAGTATTGGAGAGGGTGGTAACTGGTGCTTTCTAAATTCTCTTTATCCCTATTATCACACTTACATATAAAACTTGTTATTATGGCATCTTTCCTGTTTTCTGGCTTTGAAGCACTATCAAAAGTAAGTTATCATTTCACCCACATAAAAAGCACGTGTGGACTTTCTCAGGAATATAGGACAATTCAGCTCTCAGAGATATCACTTTTTCCATTCATTGTGCATGTGTAAAAATATTTGCACTACAGAGCCGGCATACCCTATTATTTTTTGGCATTAGCTGCAGTTGATCAATAGTTAATTAGGGATATCTTCTTTTTCTGCCCCTTTATTGCAATTCTACTTTTCAAGGGCTTGTAAAATTAAGTGGCCTGTGTAAATTACCAGGTAAGGTGTTTGTTTTTTTTTCTCAGGTACAGACTTTGCTATCACAGATCTATGAATCCAAATTATGGAGAATATGCTATTGGCAGTCTTTACAGTGATGCTAAGTGGGCATAGAACATAAACTGCACTCCCTTTTCTAGAGTTAGCTTTTCCAAAATAGACCTATGACAGCAGTCGACAATTAATAGTGCATTAAGAGACCATTTACCTGTGGGACTGCAAATTGTTTGACTTCTTGCCCTGCATCCGCTCTTCTGTGGTCTCTCATCTAAGAATGTCAGCAAAGTTTGTTTTGTACTAATAACTTTGGAAAGCAGATTTTTTTTTTTTTTAAATTTGTAGAGCCACCTATGGTAAATAAATTCTAAAAAGAAATGTCTAGCTTTCTAGGCACTTATTTGTATCCCTCCTGGTATTCAGCTTGGTGCCTTCAGTCCTGCCTTGTTTCTCTGGGCAATCTGATACTCTGAAATGTGCTGTACAGCTCAGCAGAAAAAGGAATTAGCTTTGTCTAAGTCATTTAATAGCTTTTAAATCCCAGTGGATTACAAATTTGCAGGGTACTATATGCTGGCTGTATCTTGATCTCCAGGACTTAAACGTGCTTTGAATTGTTTCTTAATAACTATGAATAGAACTGTTAAAGTCAAAGCAGTGAGAACAAGTGGTATCAAAATAAGAATAGAAGGACGGGGGTTAAATAAAATGTGGATTGTGGAAACTTAAAATTTGCAAGTGAAGTTTTGCAGTAGCTTTAATGCAGTCACTTATGAATTGCATCACTGAAACATAGTAAATACTTCCTTAAGTAGCATTCCTGTAACCATGTTTAGTCCTAGGAAAATAAACCAGTTTGGAAGGCACCAAGCTATGAAGTCACGTGCCGAGAGTCTGCTGTAATGTACAGCAGCGACACTTTCCATGAGGCACAAGCCAACTGTCATAAGGGGATAGCACCATTTCATGACCTGATGCACTGGTAAAACAGAAAGCTATGAGAAACTAGTTTAGATAGAAGAACTAAATCTTTTATTCTAGATGCAGAGGATAATCTAAACTATCTAGATACAGACAGTCTAAATAAACAATCCATGCACAGTAGAGTGCTTTTGCATAACTTAATTCATCTCATGAATGGAGGCTTTGTAGGTAATTGCAAGTTTATCCTTCAGAATGCTACGATGTCAATGACAAACCCTAATACTGCTGGAAACAATCTTATAACCTACAGATATAAAAAGGCAGCCCATAAAACAAGTGACTGTCATCAATTTATTTACTGAAAACAGCCTGACTGAGCAGTAGTTGCATCTTTTCCTTGTTTATATCATAGCAACATTGTCTGCTTAGTGTCTTCATAAAATGAACAAGATTGAGAGAAAACAATGTGAAGGTGTGCAGATCAGGAGGAAAGAAATGTTATATGGTGATTAGAGAACAGCGCTGAGAGTTGGAACATCCAGTATATGTTTTCAGTTTTTCTGCCAAGATTCAGTGATCTTCTGTGCCTCAGTTTGTCTCTCAGCAAATTCAGTGCCGTAAAAATGTCTATTTCCAAGAGAAACTATTTAAATTACTTGAAAACTTTGGGATCTTTGGATAAAACCTGTCTATGTTTTGTGTCTATCAGTGCGGCATCCAGCTGTTGTAGAGGTGAAGTAGAGGACCACAGTGAGATTAGAAAAGGACAAGATTCTAATTTGCTTTTTTATGTATATATATATATGCATATATGAGCTAAGAAGTGCCAGGTTCCATTTCTTCTTAAGCAACTAAGTGAGAAGTAGCTTTCTTCACAGTAGGAATCAGATTTGTGTTTTAAAACTGCTCGACTGGTGGGGTTGTTGCCATTAAACTCTTAATTAAATGAAAAATGGGAAAAACTCATTTACTTGAGTGGTACAAGGTCAGAACATTCATGATAAATGTCTAAAAGAAGAGGTGGAAATGGCTGAGGTTTTTCTCCAAATTCCTCTTTGAGTTTAGAACGGTGTGCTTGGAACAGTTCTACAAACTGCAGTTGCATCTGCAGATAAGCACATGTCCATCATTTAAGCTTAATTCCTGAAAAGCTCATTCGTTTACTGATTCAGCTTTCTAATATTTATTGCCAAATTGCCATGCAAGGTTCATGTGTGTTTACCCTTGAGTGCTTTCAGCTGTTTTTTCTATATTACCATAATTTTGTTCCTTCCAAGGATGCTTGCTATAATTTTTAGTATTTGCAAATGACTTAATGTGGTGCTAAGCCTTTTTAGATACATATCACTAGAACAAGATACTGCTTGAGGCAGACAAATTAGTCTTATAAACTAGATCCTAGCCCTATAATGATCCAAACCAAATACCATCCTAAGACTCCATCATGTTGAGCCCTGAGTGTAAAGGTGCCTAATCTCTCTGCTGTGATGCTTGACACACTCCATGTCTCCCATGAGCTCAGTAAAGCTGGTTACCTTAAAATCGGGAAAGTTGTGCCTCCTTGAATGACTGCTTTTCAAGCTAACATCCCTTTATTAAAATAGATGAATTTGCAGAGATGCTTCAGCTGCAGCCATACTTATGTCCATCTGCACACAGAACAACTTTCTTATGCCTCTACCTCCAACTCGTCCTCTGCAGGACCCCTGCCCAGAACCACTTCCAACACTGTCTTCTCTCTGCTCCTTTCTCTGGGCATCTAGAATGAGGGATTTCACTGCACAGCATCCCCATATCCATAGCTCTTCTTTTTTTTCCCCCTTTCAATTGGAAAGGAGAAGTTAGTAAAATTAGTTTTGCAAGCTGCTCCTTGTCACTGTGGGAGCTCTGAGAAAAGAGCCCAGCAAGCTGCACATAAATTTTTCGCAAAAATTGAGTCAAACCCAACAACAATCAAAACATTATTCTTTAACAGAAAGTTGCATCTTTAAGAATAGACTATTTTTGAAAATTCAATCCATAGCTTCTTAAAGTACAAAAATCTATCCAGACTTTACAAGATTCAGTTGGAGGGAAAGTTTTTGCCTTCATCTACTGGCCTTTCTCATTCTGTTTCTGAGAGATCAGAAATTAAATAATCTAAAAAAACAGGCAAGAAAAAAAAAGGCCAAAGGAAATTTCATATTGACAATGGGGAATTAGGATATATTTGATTTTTTTAAACTATTTACATTAAATGTTTTTAAAACTGTGGTAATTTGAAATAGCAAAAGAAGAGGAATTTCAAATATCTGACGATTTTAAGTAGCTGAAGTCTAACTTACCAAAATGTTTGGCCTTATTATATACCTAGAGTTAAAATACCTGGTGAAACACATAGTAAATTTTATAGTAGCTTTTGATTTCATTCATACAAAAGGTAATGTGTATATGACCTCTGTAGATCAATGGAGTTTGTTCTGCTTTTCATCTCTGCAAGTAAGAGCAGACTTGGTTATTTTCTATGGAGAGAGAAATGTGTATGGTTGCTTTTATGACTGTTTTTGCCCTGCAGACTTAAGTATCTGCATTTGTGTTTCATGAAGTTGTGGTACTTTCCTGAAAATTATATAATACAGTTTAAAAATAAAACCCTTGGCAAGGCAGACCATATATGCAGGGTCTGCATGTGAAACTTCTGCCCTTCAATTATTGTAGACTTTTAAAATCCATTCTAATTGTCCATGTTTTCAAAAGACATTCTGCTTCTTAGTGTAGTTACACGTAGAAGCAGATGCAATTTTGCTGGTATCCTTGCTTTATGAAGTCTCTGTTCAGTTACTTGATCCTGAAGAGCGTTCTCACAACTTCCTGCCTGTGAGAAATACATGTTACTTGTCCCTGGCATGGATAATCTGTATAAGTACTGTTTATCATGGCGTGAATTCAGGTAGTAGAAGTTTTTATGTCTGTGCTTGCTGTTGCCTACATTTTACACACAGCTTCCTTTATACTATAACAATCTTTTTTTTCAGGAAGAATGTGTAACGGATAAGTCCCAACATAAAATTATGTGCTCATAAAATATTAAGTGTAGTAATAACTATTAGACAAATTTTGCCTTTATGTGTAGATCTTTTTTGGGTAGCATTTACAAGCAGAATCTAGCACAATATTGCTTCTAATCAAGCAATTCTTTCCATCTTCATGAACATCTACGATAAGAATTTTGAATTCATTGATGTGTATAAAATGAATGGAGTTGGACATCCAGATTTCTAAGGCCTTAGTGAAAATCTCAGATGCAGTGTTTACTCAGATGGCTTATCAGATATTTTGGAAAATGCCTTGTTGATAAGTTGTTTGGTTTTTTTTTAATTACTATTACAGACGTTTACAGCCTGGTGCAATTCCCACCTCAGGAAAGCAGGCACACAGATTGAGAATATTGAGGAGGACTTCAGAAATGGCCTCAAACTGATGCTCCTCTTGGAAGTTATCTCAGGTTGGTCAAAATAAAGTTTGCTTTGTATTTACAGCAGGCTAACGGAAACACTCTTAAAAAAATTGTTAACAGTTCAAAACAGTGAACACAAACTCTAAGAAGGCTGAAAAGTTAGAGATGAAACACACTGTAAAACAAAAGAGGGGGGAAAAAAGCTCTGTTTTTGCCTTATTTCCAAAGTCTTCTGGTTTGTGCTTCTGTTCCAGGACATCACAGTGTATTAAGGTATCACTGACATCACAGTGTTGCTGGACAAACCACAAACACTGAGGACCTGGTCTTAGCCCCTAACAATTAAAAAGCCTTTACAATTAGGTTACAAATTCATCTTATTCCACTTTTAGAAGTTTTGCTTTGCTATTAATGAGTTAATTGGATGGACCAATGCTTTCAAAAGTGAGTTCCTACAGTAAAACTAGATCAATATTTAGTCACAAATAAAAGGTCTGATTTTTCAGAATAGTGGAACATCCAAGCACTCCTTTTGACTAAGTGATGTAAACTCACTATGTCACCTATTTTATGTATTATTCAGAGGGGCAGTCCCCAAGGTACACTCAGAATGCCCCTGAATGGGAAGGGAATAGCTCGAGTTACAGACACGTGATAAAGATGAAAAAGGGCCAGAAGTTTTTTAAGACATCTTTATGGAAAAGGCAGTTTACATTTTTGCTGGAGATTTCAGCGAGGAAAGAAGATCTTTGCATAATCACTCTTCATGAAATGGTAGAGTCATATTTTCAGAAATTCTTCTTCATGAACATTTGAAAAGATAAGTTCATTCAAACATATCAGCCTGTGCTCTGAAATTAGCTGCTCTGCTGCTGTGGATGAAGTTGTTAAAAGCCATTGTTCACAGTCAGATTTGGAAGGATGCTATGGCTGGATAGAGTCCAGCCTCTCTTTACAGTCAGGCAGGAAAGGGTGATGAGCTCTGAGAACATCCTGCCTTCTTAATATTCAGCTACTCTAATGCAGACAGTAGCAATGAACCAGAAGTCGAGTAAGCAGGAAGCAGTCACATATCTTCCAGATGTTTAGGGCAAACATAAAATTTTTACTCTCATTTTTAGATCAGAAAGGTCTAAGTCACATGTTTCAACATTTGAATTTTCGGGGGTTTGTTCAAAGCCATTTGACATTCTTTCAGAAAAATGCCTGTTAAAATAACTGCTAACTTTTAGGCAGCGTTCAGGGCACATTCACTCTTGAGTTCTAATTGCTTGGGTGTCTATAGCCAGGGGTATGTAACAATAAACACATTAAAATTTTTATTCTGCAGGGGAAAGACTACCGAAACCAGACAGAGGGAAGATGCGCTTCCATAAAATCGCTAATGTCAACAAAGCTCTGGATTATATTGCCAGCAAAGGAGTGAAACTTGTGTCAATTGGTGCAGAAGGTATGTGACAGAGGTTGACAAAGGGCTTTACTTAGATCCTAGGCATTCACATAGCAAAGTCTCATAGAAACCCTTGGCCAAATTGCGCTGGCTGTTCTCTGTATATGGGTACCTCAAAAATGCCTTAATATTGATTGCTGACCTATATCTGTGCAAGGACGAGAGGTGGAAATTTGTGGACACCTGGAGAGGGATAGGATTATAAATGGGCTCTAAGATTAGTTAATCTTCAAGGTTAAATTAAATTGCCTGTGTTTCAGTGTGTGTTCAGATAATGATTTCCTCTTTTGGAGCATTACATTTTTCCTATACATTACTACAAATAAGGAACTTCTTTAGAGATCAGGTTGGATTCTAGGGTGTCCTTTATCAATCTGGGATCCTTTTTTTATCTTTAGGAGATATTATTCAGACAAGACAAAGGCTGACATCACCACCAGGTGGCTGGGACCTAGTCCCATTTTGTTATGAGACTGACTGTACATGGCAGCTGTGTTACTAAAATTCAGATGTAGAGTTAAAGGAGTGATCAAAAGAAATTATGGTAGCTGGAGAGAGGCTGAACATAGGAAGAAAGTGGGGCAGGATGTTGTTTACTGAAGTTATGACTTTGTTATTGTTCTGTCCTTCAGGTATTTAAAAACATGCAGTTGGCTAGCTAAATGCTGGTAGATGTAAACTCTGAGCAACAGAAGGCAGGCTGTCACTGCAAGTGAACCTATGCCTCCTATGAGATTCAAATGGTTGTTTAAAAAGGACAAAGGTCTGTCTAGAACTAGCTGGTCCATGGAGATATTTGCATAATGCTTTGCATAGCTATTACCATACAAAAGAGTGATGTGGCTAGCATGATACCCAACTACTTTTGATTCCATAGCCTCAATGCTGTGCTGCCCATTCTGGGGGCAGCCTCTAACATGTCCTCAGAGCAAAACTCTGGCTGTAACCTCAGTATCACAGTGAGAAGCATTAGCTATATTCTGTTCACATTGCTAGGCCTTTTTAGATTGATTTATGAGCCTTCTCTTCCTGTCTTCTGATTTCTCAAGGCTTATATGTGTCCTTATTCTGCCTTCCAAACCTTGATCTCAGGGACCCCACTGTAATTGTGGCTGGAGCAGGAAGCTTCATTAGGTGAGACAGGGGCATCTGTAGAAGTAATGGAGAGATCTATCACCATTCAGTGATTCCATAATGGTTTGAGCTGGCCTGCTTGGTTCCTCAAGTATTGTTCACCAAATACGTTCAGTTTCTAGATCTAGAACTCCAAAATCCCAAGAAATGGGTGTCCTCTGGGCAGAGCATTTTTTTGAACTCCCCTTCATTTGAGACCGAACTGGGTGGGCCATCTGAGTCCAAATCCATAGCATCTATCTCTAGGAACATAACAGAGACCTTTTTTTGGGAATGTATCATCAGCGGGGAGAGATGGGCAATTCCCAAAGGCACTTCACATCTCAGAAGAGCAATACTGCATTTCAGAGGTGCCTGGCTCCCTCTGTCAGTTGTACAGGCAGTCAGGGGCAGCTGGGCCCTTTGCTCAATTAAGTGAAGTGGGATGGAAAAATGTGCCACTACCCTAAATCTCTGCAGTTAAGGTTTTTCTGAGAGCGACATGGCATTGAATGGACAGCAGAGGGTACTGATGAGACAATTTATGTGTGGAAATGAAAATTAAGAATACAGAAGCCTGTTTGATAGCTGGTGCAGAAATACTGAGGGTACGGAGTGTGGAGCAAATGAATGGTCGTTTCTGTCATGTCATGCTGGGACTCCAGGGCTTCCTGATAGAAAACAAGAGTGTAGCAAAAGGAGTATCTTGTGGGACAGAGTGGTTGTTCTCTCTGATTACAGTTTGTGATCACAGATTGCCCAATGTGCTAATGTTTTAACACCTAGGTTCTTCAAGCAAGGCTGGGGCATTTAAACTGAGATACATCAGCTCATATCTGCTCCAGGAGCAAGCCAGCCGTCTTCACTCCCATCTGCCTCATTTTGCCCTGCTTATTGCTGCTCATTACTGTCAGGGTGCTCAGACTAGGGAGCAGTGCTTGAGTACTTTCTATACTAAGGCAGAGCATCTGGGATAGCTCAGAGCAGCCATTAAAACCATTTAAACTCACCTTGCTGTTCTCTTTGGCAGCAACTGGCATGAGCTTAGACGCTCTGTGATAATAGGTAATTCCCTCTGGGAGGGAGGCAGGAGCAAAAGGCAGTAACCCCTTCCAGCTTCTCAGCCAGTTGCTGCAAGATGATGTCTGTCCATGCACTCTATATTTCTTCCTGCATGTAATAGCAGGCAATAGTTAGTAAGCCAGGAGATTAAGGTGATGCTCTTTGCTGTGCTGTAGGCTTTTATTGCCTGTTTCTGGAATTCTCGAGCTGTAAAATGAGGAGATTAGAAGCAAAAAATAATTCATTAGCATTAAAGAAAAAGTTTTAAATTCTTGGAAGGAAGCACAGGAGAAAAATCCACTGCTGCTGTCATAACTTATATGCAGAGAGGAACCTGCCGTTGTAAGACATTGCACTATGTCAAGTATGGCTACTAACACACATTAGATTACATCCATGTGGGCAGGAGCAGATAGATTCATGTGCCTTCCACTCCTACTCTAAACAGGCTGAACACAAAGCTGGCTCTGGTCCAGACGTGCTTAGTGCCCTGTTAAGTTTACCACATCCCCTCTACTAAATTTGTTATCTAAGGCACAGTGCCGTGCTGATGCAGTAATGTGGTATCACTGGGTATAGTTTCACAGTGTGGGACCTCTGGCATCAGTATGTGTTTAAAGAGTCTCTGTACCCCCTTGTCCTGCATACTTGCTCCCACACTTCACAGTCCTACCCTATCATTTGGACTGACAACTGTTTCTGTAGCTATGCTGGAGACTGGATCAGCAATCTGAGCTGGTTTTAAAACACACTTCGCCTCTTTTTTCCTTTTGTTGCATTTTTCAGCATTGTTGACTGGGCAGTCATTTTAGTATGAAGATGGAGTGAATGCCAGCAAGGAGGCAGAGCACAGGCTCCTTAAGCTTGTATTGTTATCAAAGTCCTTAACCCCTTAACTCACTGCCCCTGTGTGTGAGCATGAGGCATATGGGCTTGTCTGCAACCATCTGTTTTGGCATTCTCTGAGTTACATGGATGCTTAGAATACTTTTTAATTTCCAAAGCACAAAAGTTTTGTATCTAAATCTGCTGAGGATCATGTTTTATTATCTGATATGCTGAGTGGTAAAGAGCACGTAGGCCCAGGGGACCAACTGGCATTTGTAATGGGGCCTCAAAACAAAGATTAAACTGTGATTCCTGTGGGACATCAATACAAAGTTCAATTTAGTGTTTTTGAGGGGCCAGGGATATTCTTTAAAGCCATCATTACTGTTCTGAGGCTGACTTCCTTGGGCTGTCTGTGGAGTGGATAGAGAGAAGTCATCACCTTTAATTGTGATGCTGAGCAGGAGCCCAGTTTACCTACTGTGATCTGTCTTGTGGAAGACTCTTTCTCTCCATTGGTGATGAAATGAGACCAGTGAAGAAGCTTAAAGCAAAAGCTGTGAAAGTAGTCCTTATGAGCCATTCACAGTCCAAGAGTTAGAAGTTTTCCCTTAAGTTTTAAAAAAATGCAATAACTCCACTTGCAAGGTAATTGCATCCTGAATGAAACGAACTGAGATATGGAGAACCACAAAAGATAAATATCCTGTTAATGGGATACTTCTGTATTGCTTTTCTGGGGAGTGGGAGAAATATTAAAGACCAATTGTTCTGTGAATCTGCCACAAGAAGGTTAGAATAGAAAAAAAATAAAATAAATAAAGCCAAAGCAGAATAAGCATCTTTGGGAACTTGCCACGCTGCTTTGCTTAGCTTTTTCCCTAGGCCGATTTTGTTGTTTCCCCTTTCCTTTCCCTTCTCTCCTTTCCTGTCCTCATAGGTTAGCAAGACATTTTTCCCCAGAAAGCTGTAGTGTATGTGAGATGTAGGGACTATATTCCTCCCAGAGCAAACATTGGCCTGTAGAGAAAAATCATAGGAATGAATCAGTATTTTTTGGTCACTGATACTTTTCAACTTTTAGCAACTTAATTTTCCTTTTGCTTAGATATTTTTCCTTGTCTTATATACATGTCTTTTTTGTATTTTATGTTAGCAGTAGATAATGAGAAAACAAAGCTGGAAAATTGCTTGAAAATTCTCCTGAGGGGCACAACATAGAAAATTCCCACTCTTGCTCTTTCATTCTGTCTTTGTGTACATATGGATATGCAAATCAAAACAACGATGTAGTGATTACGCAAATCCATGAATTGATTGCTTCACAATCAGCAATGCCTCCTGAGTATTTAAATTCATTTATTTTACATTCGAAGAAATTCTTCCATACTGTATATACATATCAGACATGTGATCAAAATACAATGATATACGGGACTGAATAGGGGGGGAGAAGGAAGCTACATGCCCTAATTGCCATTTGGTCTTTTTTGACTGAGTTTAGTTTTGAGATTTGAAGAGTTTTGAGGTCTTTCAGGGCCAATAAGATAGTAATAATGTGTGGAAGGCAGGCAAAGTGAGAGAATAATTTGGGAAAATTAGTGTAAAACTGAAAGGAGAAAGGAGAAAAGTAGTCATTCATAAATAAACTTGGATTATCATACTAGAAAAGTAAGTATAGACTAGTGATGGGGGACATATCTCCTACCACATTTGTTAATTCCATAGGTTCAAATGACAGCTTGTGTCACATACTACTGCAATTTAACATGTATCTCAAGTCTCGGAGCTAGCAGCTGCTTTGTTCTGTAAAAGTTGCCCCTGGATTCAGGCAACTTCTAAGTAGCAGAGCGACTGCATTTTCTGCTGGCACCTCTGTTGGCGTTTGACATTAAATTGAGGAAATTCCTCCAGCTGCATATTCCTCCTGCTCCTTCCCTAGAACACCAGTGGGCCCCCAGGCAGCCATGGCTGCTCCACTTTTTGAAGAAGGCTGGACGTGACTTTCAAGCAGGGGAGCAGCTGGTGCCTTCCCTGCTTCACTGCTCTGTTGGTGTGAGGTGACTGGAAAGGCAGTTCACATCCCCCTCTCTCATCATCTCACCTCCTCCCCTTCCAGTGCTAGACCCTCCTTATAGTCTCACTATGTTCTTCTGAGTCTCTCACCATAGCTTTCAGATTGATTTAACATTATCACCACACTTAAGTGATCTGGCAGTACATTTTTGGTCTTGAGAAATTCAAGCGGTATCACTGTTCATATTACAATGTAGGAGCACTGGATTCTGACTTGGTTTGGGGAAGGGCCTGCCATGTATGTGTGAGAAGGGTTGGAGAAAGCATCTTCCTAGTGCCCTGTGTTGTAGGTAGACTCAAGCAGTCTTGAAACAAATTGAAACCCCAGAGGTAAAAAAGATACACAAATGTGCACAGGCATCAGAACTGTAAGACATTACAGCTTTGTGGCCATGTTTCTGAACTGTTTGACAGGAAGCTATGTAGCTTAGTCTCAGGAGGTGCTGTGTCTCTTGAGCTGTGCTTCATATCTAGTCTGTCTTGGCAGTATAGGTAAAATTCTCAAAAAGGTCAAAATAGTATAGGGGGATTTCTGACTACCACTTTTTTAAAAAATAGTACTGTTTATGTCCTGTAGTTTCTTAAAATTTTGGGTAAGACCATATTTTTTTCTGTTCCTTTGTATTTGAAAACAGTAGGGCTGATATTGTTCAAACTTTAAATAAGTATTTCCCCTTTGGCACTCTCTAAAAAAAGTCAGCCTATAACGTAAAGATTTGAGACAGTTACAACCACCTGGAGAGAAGTCTTTTAGAATGGAAGGGCTGAACCTTAAACTCAGTAATCCTACTGCCAGGGTAGCACACGCATGAGTTTGTTGAAAAATGAACCCAGATGAACTCTATGTAGATAAAGAGTTATGGTAGAAATATAAAAAAATATTAAATACAATATAGCGTTTACAGAAATACATGATTAAAATAAGAGAAAAAGGAAAATACATTCTAAATACTACTACTATCTCTTTTTTCACCTTAGAAATTGTTGACGGCAATGTGAAAATGACGCTGGGTATGATCTGGACTATCATCCTTCGTTTTGCTATTCAGGATATTTCAGTGGAAGGTAATACTAATACAACTATATCAAATAACTAGGAAATTTGTTTAAAGACATTTTTATATGAATTGTGCACAAGTGAGATGAGTGTTTTAAAAATGAATTATTTTTTCACAGAAAATGATACCGCAAGTTTCCTACGTGGTGACAAAATTGATTTCTGGAGGGAAAAAGTAATTACTCTCCTTATCCTGAAAGGGACCTCGAGCCAGCTTTCTAAATGCAGTTCTGGTTGTGTGTCTCAGTTATAGAGATAGAAACATGCCTGTGTTTCTGAGCTTCAGTGGCCTGAAACTGTGCTGTACCCTGTATGGTGGTCCTATTTGCAACATACTTTTTCAGTCTTCACTGTTTCTCACATTCTTTGCAAATATTATCTGGTTATATCCCTTTTCTTTCTGTCATTTTTTTCCCCACACTGCTTCAGGGTTTTTTTCCCTAACTTTCACTTGGTAACTGGCTCCAAAAAGTGTGTTGTAGTTATAATACTCTTTAAATCAAGTCTATGCTGTGAAAAGTCTAGAATTCTAGAAACTAATCTCAATTTCCAACAAAAGTAGAGTCAATTCAAGCTCTGTATGCTGTCCTGTCTATAATTTGTGGGCCATTAAATGTCGACCTAATGGTCTATTCAATCTTTTCTGTCCTTTACTTATGCATTCAGGTGCCCATAGGGTTCAGATAATGAAGTTATTTCTTCTGCACTTATACCTCCCCATAAGCAAATGGACTAAGACTACAAGCATATTTTATGTAGGCACCAACACAATCTTTTATGTCTAGTTCTATTATATTTGTATTGGGTATTCTCCAAACATACATTCTGCTGTCCAACCAATATAATTTCTTAAACTTCTAATATACCAGAATTATTGTGCAGACTGCGACTCTAGTCTCAGTTGTTTCAGTTGAGCTGACCTCTGTGTCCTAAAGGAACCCTATTAGTCCATTTGTATGAGTATCTTTTAGGATTAAATATTGGCTTATGCCAACCAGTTTCAGGTGGCTGACCACATTTAAGATGATAAGAAATGAACTACTTGAGCACTTTTTACATTTTTCTGGTTTTTTACTCCCTGGTGTCTTTTACAGAGACCTCTGCCAAAGAAGGGCTGCTGCTGTGGTGTCAAAGAAAAACTGCTCCTTACAGAAATGTGAACATTCAGAACTTCCATCTTAGGTAAACTTCCATTATTTCAAGGGGTAGAAGCAGTCTAAAATATTTTAGGTCAACTTTTTCCCACAGTTGTGTAGGTATGTATTTGACAGGAGAATTTCACTCTTCACTGTTAATTAGACTTTTTTCAAATTCTCATACTTTATCTTCAGAATCTTATTTTGGTTAGCATTTGGCATTATTTACCATGGCTTCCATCATTACTATTTAAAAGAAAAAAATCCCTACTATATACAAAATGATGTAGAATAATACTGCATATTACATTATCAGAGATCCTTGGTATATGGGAATCTGAGTACTGCAGCATAGTGACTTGGGAAATGACTGCTTTCATATGAGAGCCACTGTAGTTATAGACTGTTCTTGGCAAAAATACCAATGTGTTGAGCATGCAAATATCTCATTATGATGAATCAGTCTTTATTATTTTGTAACGTAACTATAAATAAGGAACTAAAAATGCACTCAGTACACAAAGCCAGCACTTTAAACATGTTTGTTTTCAGAATCAGGATTATTACCTAAGTTGGAAAATTTAGTGAAGCTCTGTCCTTGTGGTTCTGTGTTTTCATTAAGGGCTAGAAAGGGAGTTCCAGGCTGTATGCAGCTGCCTGGTTTTGGAATCTCACTGCGCTAGTTCCTCTAGCTCTGCTGGTGACCCACCTCATTAAACTACATGACTTGCCATTTGCACTGCTTAACTATGTGATCTTGCCTTCCATGAAACCCTTTATAGTACTTACAACAAGAGCTCTGTATTACAGCGTTTTGGTGTTTCAAATTCATTCTTAATGTGCAGTACTTAAAGCACAGGTAGTGATGGAGAAGATACAGTTCACGTATGCATCCGCAGATAAAAAGAATTTGTTTAATTTACAGTTGCCTTTAAGAGACCTGAAATTTATTATGAGTTATTTTCCTTGAAAATAGAGAGTTGTATTTCAGTAGAGCTTTATACGGATGCAGGGTATACTGTAAATTACATTATCATAATCTTAGTGTTTATAAATATATATGCTATTCATGGTATTGGGAAAACATCTCAAATGGAAGTACCTTGATTAATGCTTGGGCTGAGCAGCTCTTACAAAACTGCTTTACCATGGGATATCCAGACCGTATTAGTCTATACCTTTTGGAAAAAAGCTTTTTGTTCTTTTGGTGCTCATTTTGGTTCAGTTTTACCTTCTTGTTGATTTTATATTATACAGTGTATGTATAGTCTGCTTAATTGTATGACATCTTTATTGGAGATGGTTCTGTTATTTGAAGGATCTACCCAGACATCTCAGTGACAGGGATTCTAACAGTCTTAACATATTTAGTATCACACAATTATTGCACAGGATAAGCCCTCAAACCCACAGTCCCAGTGATTGCATAAAGTGTTTACATAAAGTATCTTTCAGAATAATTGCTTCTGGCTGAAAGGAACCTCTCATAATCTTTCCAAATAGATGTTATTTGTACCTCCATTCATTGTCTATTTTTCCCTCGAAAGGTAGTGGCCCTGATGTCACACTGAAGTGTCAGAGCTCAGATTGAAGCTGTCGTGTGTGAAATGTTTTAAATTAAACTAAGCTGATTTATGACTTCATACTTCTATGAGCATAACATGGTTGTGCCATTAAAATTGTCTGAAATAACTGACACAGATAAAGCCAATTGCTTCAGCAAATTCAAGTAATTGCAGGTTTGGTCTTTTATTTTTTTGCAAGCATGCTGTAAGTGTAATAGGAGATTATGCACTTTCATTGGTGACTGTGTACTCTGAGCTATCCTGGAACACTGCACAAATTAAGCAATTGAAATCAGGGACTGTTGCACATAATGTACACTGTCTAGAAAGTATTATAGAGTCCTTAAGTGTGTACAGACTGTAGAATAAGATATGTACTATAGGAAAAAGAGTGCAGTAACAGAAAATCTCAGAGGGATGAGAGTTGCCAGAACATGTGTCAGGATTTGACAGGACAGTTCCTGCTTGATTTTAAGCCTTGAGCAAGGATTGAACTGTAAAATGCCATGACTTTATTAACCATTTTTTTTCCATTCTATTTTTTTGTTGTAAAGCTGGAAAGATGGCCTTGGATTATGTGCACTTATCCACAGACACCGACCTGATCTTATTGACTACTCCAAGCTAAATAAGGTCATCAGTCTGGGTGATACAGCATGCTGTCCTGCAGTGATTTGGCTCACTTCTGGTTTGCTTAGCATGTTTTCTAAAACACAGGCTGAGGAGTGCATACTAATTCTGACAGGCTTTCTAAGCTCCCTCCAGAAAAACCCAGTGACACAGAGGAGAGGACCCCATGACTGTCCTGTGTCCTTCTTTCCTTCCCATTACAATGACCAGCATTTAATTGCAAATAATTTGGTCCTCAGCTGCTAGGCAGTTGATCAAGTCTTTTACGCTGCCCAATATGAACTCTCCATTCACTACTGATAGCATTGTACAGTCCATCCTGTTTTGTATCTGGTGTAAATTACTGTAGGTTGCAGAGCAGTAAACAATGACATGATGATTAATACTAAGATTCCTTAGAATAAGCACGACCCTTGGTAATCGGGAGTACACAATAAGTTACTAGTCTAACATAGAAAATATTCACCAATTCTTAGATAATACTTCCACCTACACTTCCAGACAAGTGGAAACCAAACTGGTATCATTAGTTCCTTAGGTAGTACGTCATGGAGATTACAAAACTATTTTATTACAGTGTGCTGCTTATGGCAAAATGCACATTTTCTAAAAGATAGGATCCACTTTGATTTGAGAGGGAGGAATAAGGAGCAAGTAATAATGTCAGAATTTCTGGGTACCATTACCAAAGAAAAAAACCCTAGAAAGAAAGTGGGATGTTGTTGTTTCACATTAGCTCTCAATACATATGTACCATTTTCTGCTCTCTGGAATGAATGCATCTTGAGGTCTCACGTAAACACCAGTAAAACAGAAAACTTAGTCATGGTTTTAATTTGTTGAATGTGATTTTTCATTGATGAGAGAGACTGGTAACTCATAGACTATATTTTCCATTCCATGCCCTTCCATTACAAATTGATTTTACTAGTGGAATCAACTGTTATAGAAAGCCTTTGATGAGGGAAAAGATGAATGAATGAAATGAAATTACTTGAAAACTTAGTCTACTTTATATATACGCTAAATTCATGCTGGGGTCCCAAAGGTGTGCAATGATGAAAATGAAATTAACTTATTCCTAAACACATGAGATTTTAATTTAGGCAGTTGTTAAGACAACTGCAGATCTGAACCAAAGGGCAAAGTATTAGCCATCAACACCAGTTTGTTCTCTAATTCTATATACAATCTTTCCTATGGATAAACAGATTCATGGAATGACTAAGCTACCTGTCTCTGTGTACATGTGCTTAAGCATGGCACAAACAGAAGTGAGTTTGAGTTTGTGCTTTGAAAACTGGTACACAGTACTAAAAAACTTCACAGTATAACCATCCTATATATGAGTGCTGAGAAGAGGGAATAGAAGATAAGCAGATCCGCTTCAGCATTACTATTTCCCTCTTAGAGGTTTCCAAAATAAGAACAGGTCAGGTTTCAAACTGAGGCTGAGCTGTGGCACGTAAAGCACATGCAGAAAAATCCTAAAATAGATCTTTTCTGACCTGGCTGCATTTGATTGACTGCTCATTTTGGTTACATTAACAGCTGTCTTGGTGTCTTGTTTCTTGGTTTCTTATCTCCTGCATGCTGTCCTTTCTTTTTCTCACCAATGTGTTTTGTGTGAACTTGTAGCTGGAAAGATGGCCTTGCTTTCAACGCTCTTATCCATAGACACAGGCCTGATCTTCTTGACTATGACAAGTTAGATGAGGTATTTCTTTAGCTGTTACAGAGATTTTTAGTTACTGTGGCTTGTAGATTTGTTTAAAAGGATGGGTGATGGAGATCTCCAATTATTTAGAAGTTGCTGTGATTTCAAACTGATCTTTTACCAGTGGAGCACTTTTTACTCATGGACTTAGTACCAAGCACATAAATAGGAGATGCTCATCACCCATCCATAAGTAAAGTGTTTTAACCTAATCAATAGGTCTCACTTAGATGTAGTGTATTTTTGTCCCATTTAATTTTGGTAAGAGTTTTTGTATGCACATCTAGCAAATGTTGTATTACACATGGTGTTTTGTGTAATAGCAAAAATAAGTTCATGTGTTTTAAATAGTGTCCACATTTTAAGGTCTTCTTAATGTCAATGCTGCACAAAACTGCTAAATGATGATAGAGTGAGAACTTATGGTTACAGACACTTTGTATTGTGTTATACCCAAATTGTTAGGTTTCAAAATGTAAAGTCTTCTTCATAACACATTTTATTGAACATATAGTTTTTAAAGGAAGGGCTATCTAGTATGAGTTGTTTATAGAAAGAAGCGCCGTGGCCGTTACTACTTATTACATTTGGCATATGTATGTGCATGAGGAATGGACTTCTGTGAAACTTAAATAATTGCTGTGATTCCATAGTAAGTAATCTTACTGAGTTCATTTCTAAGTAACAGGAAGCATGCTTCAGACTAGATCCCTTTATAGGAAGTGTTTGTATTCAAATGGAAGCCCTGGAAATTCCCTACAGAAAACCTGTTAACATTTTTTAAGTGCCCTCTGGCATCTCTAACTTTCCTCTTTTGTGTCCTATTTTTCCAACCTCTCTCTGTAGACAGTGGTATAGTTCACACTGGGTGTGATCATTTAGCAATTTGTGAATACGTGAAAATAATAATGGCATTAATGACATGAACTGCCATTTCACATAGGGTGTTTTCACTCCAAGCTGATACAGGAAGACTGCCTTAAGAGGAGCCCTAATCTGACACGCTCTTCTGTTGTCAGCCATAGATGTCTGTATTGTAAGACGTGAAATGTGTGCTGTTTATCTGAACTGTGCTCACTGCTTCCTTTCTCTTTCCTTCAACAACCAAAATAAAAATCTCAAAACCAGAGGAAGTTCTTGAATTTCTGCAGCTCTAAAATTCAGTTTATAGAGGCGTTACAGATTTCTCTGTCCGAGCCAGAACTGGGAAGTTTTGCTGCTTCTAGAGAACTGTTCTTCTGTCTGTGCTTGCTTCTTCTCAAGCATGTACCTGACCAACAGGGAACTCAGTAGAATTCTTATCACTGAAATGTAATGTATAGTAGGTATAAAACATGCAGGACTAACTTTGTGATGAACTGTCTAGTATAGCCTACTGGACCAGTGGCCTTGACTGAATATATTACTGCTGTACTTCATTCAGAATTAGCTCAGAATTATGAGTGTATACTGCATACATTATCTATGTTCCCCTCCAGAACATATTTGCATTAGAGTCCTAGTGGTACCTAATAGCTTATTAATGTTTTCTTTTGAAAGTATAGCAGTAGATAGACCAAGAGTTCATATACCAATACTCTGCTTTTTGAAGAACAATAGTTTACAGTTTGGAAAAATAGAATAAGTTTTAGTGTACCTACTGTAGTCTTGCTTCAAGGAAAAACTTCTCTCTTTGACTAGTTGTATTTTTTTCTTTAATGCAGGATGACCCCATAGGAAATATCAACCTTGCCATGGAAATTGCTGAAAAACATTTGGATATCCCTAAGATGTTGGATGCAGAAGGTGAGAGTTATAGCTTACTGAAGTTTGTGTTGCAAGCAGGAGACAGTGAAACTTTTTTTGTTTTGTACCTAGCAAATTTTCAACATTCCTTCCACGTGAACCATAATGGAGCAACCTATTTTATTTTCAAACAATGTTTTCCTTCTTATTCTACATGTATTGGATAATTTCACTCACTTTTTTGCTTTATTCCTTATCATTTGTTATTTTTTGTATTTATTATAGTACTTTGGACCCTAACCTCAGCACATGGCCCCACTGTGATAATTGAGGTAAAATGCAGGATCAAAAGATAATCCTTGCCTTTAAGAAACTGAAATCTAAGTCTAATAAAGGGAAATAAAACTGTTAGCAGCTTAAAGCATATTCAATTTTTTTTAATGTTTAAGTGAAAGGGCCAGAAATAGAAATACAGAACTTTCAAAATATACTAACAACATGCCTCCTGTGAAAGAGAGCTAGGTTGAGGGAAGCATTTTTTTGGTTTATTTTAGTTGTAAACCTTTTGCAGTGATAGTTTTAATGAATAGTTTCATGTATGGTTTCTCCAATAATCTTTAGAGTTTGTTGACAAATAACAAGGAAATATATATTAAAGTTTCCTGAGTTTCATCAAGATAATCAATTTTTTCTACTCCAGGCAAAAAATGGTGCCAAAATACTGGAATTTGTCTACACTAGTTCAAAGCATTCTTCTCTAGTATGCAGACTCTACTCTGGTGGCTTGTCAGTAGAGCAGTGATAACACAGGTATTATCCAGAGCACTCAAACTCACTGTGTCTGCTCCCCTTGAAGTCTTTGGTAGAAAAGTTAGGCCAATACAAGATGATTTGGAAAATTCAGGTTGTAACCTCTTCATTGAACAGGTTTCTTGGTTTCACCTTCATGCTTCAAAACTAATTGTTTTCATTTTTGAATTGCAATTCCCCTTTCAAGTACCATTTAATTATTTTATTCTGAAATACTGTGCAAGGAATAAACAGAAGTGCTACGTCCTTACCATTGAACAGATCCTACTATCATTCTCCTTTCCTCATTTTTTCTCTTCACATACAATGTAAGAAACCATTTTTTTTTCCTTCCCAGATTTTCTGCACATTCTAGCCTTTATCATACTATTCTCCTTCTTGGCAGGGAAGGGGGAAATGAAATCATGCTGCTTCTATCACCCTCTAAGTATTCACCGTCACTTTGTACTCTCTTCACTTCCACTGTGTTCTCAGTGGAAACTTAGCAAAGTTTGGTTCACAACTATGTGATGTAGATGCAAAATCAGTAAATACATTGGCCCTGAACTTAGAAATCTCACTGTTAATATTAGAAATTGTCACCTCATTCTTGGGTCTTTTCATACCAGTATCTTCCCATGCCTTACATTGGCAGGAATCCTTGCTGCTTGCGCTAGCGTCATTCATCACTCAGCCGTAATCGGTGTAAACCCACCTTTTTCTGCCTTTCTCTGTTAAGTATTGAAAAGGTCCATTTTTACCAATGTACCCATACCTTGATTGCACCCTTTCTATACTTTTACTCTTTCCTGCTGTAATAGGGACAAAGCTATCAGCCAGCCAAGCCAAACTCTCCTGTGATTTATGCTGTTAACTAAAAAGACAGACTGGCACAGGGATTGCGAAACTGTTACTATCCAAGCTTTTCTTAGCACAAAATGTATTGCTGGCCTGCAGGAGTTCTACTGGTTTCCAATATGTGTCAATACTCTGTCAGTCACGGAGATCCTGTGCTAATATACACTGTATGCACTCCTATTTTGTGACTGTCGGTGGCTGTGTTTAACTTTGTAGTAGTTCTAGTGATTTATGTGAAGTTGCTTTGGAGCGACAGTGAAGCTGCACCTGGTAGATCTGCCAGCCATGCCATCTGCTGGAAGTTTCCACAAACCAGAAGGTAGCAATACCCTTCTGTACAGTCTCAGCCTTCAGATGTTTTGCCGTTTCAGGGACAGTTGTATTTTTTCCATTTACTGATTCCTAAAGCTTAGATAGGTTTGCACTGATATCAGTAAACAGATGCAATCTGAATAATGGTGCATTTATTTTGAATCCTTACACCACTGAGGTGACATCATCAGCATAATCTGATGGAAATACCTTGTGAGAATTTCTGAGCAGTTAACCCTCTTCTCTCTACACAGATGTAGTAAACACTGCCAGACCTGATGAAAGAGCCATTATGACTTATGTTTCCTGTTACTACCATGCATTTGCTGGTGCTCAGAAGGTGAGATTGTAGAAGATGGATCAGATCTCATCCTTCACCTTCTGTCTTGTTTCTTTCAGCAGTTTTTCCTCTTCTGATCTTTTCCTCACTAGTTACTAGGACAGCGTCTTAGAGCTGAGCTCATTTCCTGTTGCCTGATATTCTCTGTGAACCACTGTCTTGGTAGAGCCAGTAGTAGTCTATCCATTTGTTCCATAGAAACAAACCTTCCTGTCTCATCTTTCTGTACATTTACTAATAATATCCAGTAGGTTTTTGACAGCTGATTACTGAATGGGATAGAGGACGTTATTCTCTTTAATTGAACTTGTGTGCATTCATTTGAAGCACCTTTAAAAATGCAAGATGAAAATAAGCTTATAGTGAAAAAACAATTTCGATAGCAGAATGCCATATTTTTTCTCCCTGCTGGATATTGTTCCTGCTGCAGATGTCAAAATCATCATAACAGATGCTCAGAAAATAAACCCTTCTCTTATGCTTTCAGGATTGTTTTTAAAATGTTAAATGCTTAATGGTAAGTACAAACAGCAACATAAGACGTTGCTACTTTGCAAAATATACACAGAAACATGCACAGACATCTCAGAAGAGCTCTGGAATCATGACCTAATGAAAATTTTAAAAAGCAAGGCAGAGTTGGACGTACTTCAGGTATTAGTAATATAAAGAATACTGATATATAATGCTAAGGTTCTAATTAATCCACATGCAACTTCCAGAGAACATCTCCCCAAATCAAATGCAGTGTGTCTTTCCTGTGTCTTAGTCATATACCCCAAATTCCACCTCTTTGTAAGAGCTTATGTTGAATTTCTAGTGTATGTTTTATTCTCTCAGCACCCATCAATCTAACACTAAATTTATTACAGCTTTGTAGAGTTTCTAGAGTACAGAGCTATAGACAAGAAAACAATCAGAATGACACTATGTTGTGCTTTTATTTATTCATCCTGTTTTCTACTCCTCGATTCTTTTTTTTTTTTGTTTTGTTTTCATTTCTCCCCCCCGTCTTGTAGATATTGTGAACACTCCCAAACCCGATGAGAGAGCTATCATGACATATGTGTCCTGCTTCTACCATGCTTTTGCTGGAGCAGAGCAGGTATTAATCAACTGTCCCTTCAGGTTGCTGTGTTTTTGATTGGTTGTTTCACATTTCCACTAGTTTATTAAAAAAATGAACTAATTTAGTACTTTGTGGTTTTAATTAACAATTGCAAGTATTACTTCAGCACTAATACTTGTTTTTAACCAACACTTGAATCTATTTTAGTTAAATGTTGTGTAGCAAGTTGAACTTCTTTAATTCCAATGGACATTCCTGTTTCTCATTTTGGGTCTTTATTTGGTGATTATAAAGACTGTTTCAGAAAAACTGTATTTGAAGATACTGTGAAATGGAGTTTGTTGTTACATCAACATCTTATGCATTTGCTACATAAAAGAATGTTTGACTTTTAGAGATTGAGACTATTCTAGACTTGCTTATACTGACTAGTAATTTAGGGCTCGATTTTCAAAGATGCCTAAAGATGCGGAAAGGCACAGAAGACATCCAACACAGTATTTGTGCCTGGTTCCCACTGAAGCCAACGGAATTAGTTGTGGATCAAAGTTCTAGTATGAGAGGCAAGAACATCAGCAGCAGATCTGTCATACAGGATGGGATTCTCACTTACAGATGTGGCATTTCCCACTGTTCTGCTTCATACATTTCTAGCCTACAAATGGACATAACCCAACTTACATGAAAAAAATAATAAAGAACCCTTAAAATAGTTGATATTTGTCCTTCATCCTCAGGATTTAATTTCCCTTCCTGTCTGGTAGGCCTCCTACTCCTTATCAGAACACAGCTGTTGCACCCTCTTGCTTCTGGGTATGAAGAGTTTTCTATTCATGCAAAAGGAGCATTCCACATACTCTGTATCTGTCTACACAGATATTTATGTGATTAGATATACTCCAGACTCACATTTGTATGAAAGTATAGCTCTGTTATGTCAAACTATTAATGTAAATTTTAAATATAGCAGAGCTACACAGTGCCTTCACAAATAAATTTGGCAGGAGGCATGAAGAGATTTGCTGTCAGTGGTTGAGCTGCATATATTGTCAAAGGTATATGTACGTATGATGTGCAGATGTAGAGTGGTCTGGGACTCCTGAATCACATGGGGTGTCTTTCCAGTGTGGCTAACAAATGTAATACTTTTTTGGTGTGATTTAAAAAAAATTAACCTAATAGGATAACTTTAACAATGACCTGAGTTGTCTTTGAAAATGAAAGATTTATTAGACAACTATAATGGCAGTGTGAAATTCCCCCTTGTATAATAAGGCTTCATTGTACAACAAGGTGACTTCTGTGCTGATCTGTGCCTTATTGAGGCCATTGCAATCTGTGATTGCAGAAGGAGGGTAAATATATATCGAAGTAACCTAGGAGCACAAATCAACAACTATAAAACAATGTGATTTTTATTTGCAGCAGCCACATTCTCTCTCTTTGTCCAAGGCTGTACCTTTCTCAGAATGCATTTATGAATATGTCTTGTTTATTTGCTGTGTTTTACAGGCTGAGACTGCCGCTAACCGGATCTGTAAGGTGCTTGCTGTGAATCAGGAAAATGAGAGGTTGATGGAAGAGTATGAGAGACTAGCAAGTGAGGTAAAGACAGCTATATTTGTAGCATGGTGACAATTATGTTCATGAAGTACTGAAAGCTGAAAGATTCATGTCCGGTCTGCAAGATAGCAAAGTGAAGACACTATGAGGGTAAATCTCACTGTGGTAGGGTACAAAGCTCAGTTTCCCAAGACAACAAGATTCAGGTGACTCCTTTGCCACAGACTTCCTGTGTGACCTCCAGCAAGCCACTCAGTCTTATTAATATGCCAAAAAGGGTTTTCTGAGGACTGTCATCGGTCTGCCCCAAGGCCAGGCGTACTGTCTCTGTAATCTCCAAAGATCTCCATCCTTGACCACATGTGGAACTTGCAGGATCCTGTCACTCTGAGCAAGCCTGTTGGCTTTGTGTACCACACCTGGACAGGCTTTCTCAGGGTGTTCACAATACACCTGTGAACACAGGCAGCAAGTGAATGAAGAAGAGGGCACATTGTGCTCCTCCTGTGCTTTCTTGGTAGATGGCAAATTTGTTGAGTCAGGACTACAGATGTGTAGTGCACAAGTGAGACCTCCCTTGTCTTTGGTGCATAACCTGCAAAAAACATACTGAGATCATAGACACAAAACCAGTAGTGCTGCATTGGCACTGACGGACTTCTGAGTGAAGATTTTTATATTACCGAAGTTACTTGGCTGGTGTCTGTCTTCATCTCACAACTATGACTACTTGAAACATCAAGACCAATACTTTTGAAAGTGGCAAGTGATTTTGGGTGACTCAGGTTTTGAGTAATAAGCTAGAGACACCTTACATGTATGTTCACCTTTCTGAACATCAGGGTATTTCTAGAAATACCTAGAATATCCAGGTAAATTAGTAAAAAAAGTATTGTTCAGCTTTGAAAATCTTGTGCTTACTTGCAATTAAGGCACTGATACCAACTGAAGTCAATAATATTAAAGTGGAGCAAACTTGATTAGGATTTGTGCATTCAATATAATTTTTTTTTTAAATTTTTTTAGTTTTTATTGCTTTCCCATTGCCCTCATTTCAATTGTTTGTGTTGGTTTGAAAGCTTTTAGAATGGATTCGCCGGACAATTCCTTGGCTGGAAAACAGGACCCCAGAAAAAACAATGCAGGCCATGCAGAAGAAATTAGAGGATTTCCGGGACTACCGCCGCAAACACAAACCTCCCAAAGTCCAAGAGAAATGTCAACTGGAGATCAATTTCAACACCCTGCAGACAAAACTGAGAATCAGCAATCGGCCGGCTTTCATGCCATCAGAGGGAAAAATGGTTTCAGTAAGTAAAGCAGGCATGAATAATCTGTTCTCCTTTTTATCAACGTTCTCACAAAAATTTCAATGTGAAGGATTAAAATGCCATTTTAAGTCATCCTCAGACACTTCAGTTTGTTGCACTTTACAAATATCAAACAACTCTTTGTACACGATCCCTTTCACACTAGAATCTTGCTTTCTCTTAATCATGCTCCTGCCTTTTTGAAGGCTTTCCCCAAAAGCAAATTGTCTTGAGACGCAAGACGATACAGAGCTTCCTTTGGGAGTGTTATCAATACTTCTCTATCAGTGAGGCCAAATATTATTTATTTAAGCAAAACTCACAGTTATTTCACTGATATTTTGGTCATCAGACTTTCAGAAACAGACATTGCTCAATGTATGTTTCTGCTTTTTTCTACTTTTTAAAATTAAATTTTGTTTTTCCTTATGCCTGTGAAGACAAGAATATTCAGTACCAAGAATTCTTATCTGCTGATAAGTATTGTGAATTGACTGTAGGTCAAAATGTTTCCTGTGGAATATAGCAAATCTGTTTCTGTACTCTGTTCTATCACTGTGTTTTGGTTGCTCAGATTTGATAAATAGACGATTGCATTATGTGAAAAGGGTCATTGTCCACTCCCCATACACTGAAAATAAGGGGCCTGTCACTTCAGTTTCTGACTCATGCCTTTGAGTTTCCCAACTTTGTGCACCACAGAAAGTGAAATGAGTTTGTATTCCAGATAAAATAAGCACCAAATCCTCTTAACACTAATAATTTTGCTATTGTCAACTTCCGAGACCAAAGCACTTTTATTTTGATAAAAGACGTATGTCATAACAGAACATGCATGCACATTGTGAAATGGGAGGTAAAAACTATATATTGTGAAGACACTGAATGTATAGCTATGCTTGGAAGCAATTTGTATAGAGGTTCCTTTCATGAACCCACCTGAACAGGGCACACTATTAGGAACAGATGTCTGGACTACAAGACTTCCTGAGCTGCCTGACAACATTTTCTATGATTCTGTGATTTTACAAAACCTGGACATAAAAACTTCTCTTTTTGGAGCAGAATTGTGAATGAATCAGAAATCTGCAAATTTGGATGAAAAGAGATTAGAGTTTCATCCCCTCTCTCCCATGTATTCTCTTCACAGGATATTGCCGGTGCTTGGCAGAGACTTGAACAAGCTGAGAAAGGCTATGAAGAATGGCTCCTGAATGAAATACGAAGACTGGAAAGACTTGAACACTTGGCTGAGAAATTCAGGCAGAAGGCTTCCACTCATGAACAGTGGGCATATGGTAAGCAGAAATGGTTTTTAACATTTTTAATATTTTAATGTTCAAGGTTGTTCTGTCAGTGCTGAATATTTGCCAGCCAGAAACTCACTCATAAGTAGGTTGGACAGTTTTAGAAACCTAAAATAACAACATAAAATTGCAGGTTTTGTTGACTATAGTCATGATCCTTACTTGTAGGCATGTGTCTAATGAAATGTAACTGTAAAAATCACACTCTTGAGGTAGTGAGTCAAACATAATGAGAATATTCAGCATTTGAATAGAGGCCATTACTGCTAATGCATTCCTATGTACAGCAGCAATCCAACCAGGAATGTAGTGACACCACTGGTTAATGTGAAATTATTAACAGACTTACTTTGAGTTGATTATCATTTGGGCATCACGATGTTTTGAATAGTCCACATAAACTACATGATAACAGACTCATTTCAGCTTTGCTCCATACCCCAGATTACACCCCATTTGTAGTTCTGTTTTTGAATGGTAACCAAACCTTACATGTACTTGTAACAGCTATAGGACCATACACTGGCATACAGTTTTGTTGGGGACCATTAAACGTGGATCTGCTCTATCACCCTATTGTTTGCCCTGACAGCAGTTTTCCTGCTTCTGCCATGCTTCTGGCTTTTTCCAGTTAGAATCTTTTCACACTGCGACAGTAAACCAGAGTCCACCCCATAACACGGTTGCTGGAAGCATACAAGGCTGTAAATGGCTGCCAGGCAGAAACTAGAAGGGAAACAGGGACAGGTGACACTACAGTGGGGGTCTGCTACAAGCCACCAGACCAGGAAGACCGAGTGGGTGAGGCCCTCTATAGACAGATAGGAGCGCCCTCGCGTTCACAAGCCCTGGTCCTCATGGGGGACTTCAGCCACCCCAATATCTGTTGGAGGGACAACACAGCAGGGCATAAGCAATCCAGGAGGTTCCTGGAATGTATTGATGATAACTTCCTTCTCCAAGTGATAGAGGAGCCAACGAGGAGAGGTGCCATGCTGGACCTTGTTCTCATCAACAAGGAGGGGCTGGTGGGGAATGCGAAGCTGAAGGGCAGCCTTGTCTGCAGTGACCATGAAATGGTGCAGTTTGGGATCCTTAGAGCAGCGAGGAGGGAGCACAGCAAGCTCACTACCCTGGACTCCAGGAGAGCAGACTTTGGCCTCTTCAGGGACCTGCTTGGTAGAGTACCATGGGACAAAGCCCTGGAGGGAGGAGGGGCCCAAGAAAGCTGCTTAGTGTTCAAGGATCACCTCGTCCAAGCTCAGGAGCGATGTATCCCAACAAAGAGGAAGTCAAGCAAAAACACCAGGAGGCCTGAATGGATGAACAGGGAGCTGTTGGGCAATCTCAAACACAAAAAGGAAGCCTACAGAGGGTGGAAGCAAAGGCAGGTAGCCTGGGAGGAATACAGAGAAACTGTCCAAGCGGCCAACAATCAGGTTAGGAAAGCTAAAGTCCTGATAGAATAAAATCTGGCCAGGGACATCAAGGGCAACAAGAAAAGCTTCTATAGGTATGTCAGCAATAAAAGGAAGACTAGGGAAAATGTGGGCCCTCTCCAGTATATGGAGAAGGCTGAGGGACTCAACAACTACTTTGCCTCAGTCTTGATTGGCAAGTGCTCTAGCAACACCACCCAGGTCACAGAAAGCAAAGGCAGGGACTGGGACAACGAAGAACTGCCCACTGTAGGAGAAGACCATGTAAGACCATGGGACCTGATGAGATGCATCCGTGGGTCCTGAGGGAACTGGTGGATGAAGTTGCTAAGACACTATCCATCCTATCTGAGAAGTCCTGGCAGTCAGGTGAAGTTCCCACTGACTGGAAAAGGGGAAACATAATCCCCATTTTTAAAAAGGGAAAAAAGGAAGACCTGGGGAACTACAGTCTCACCTCTCTGCCCAGCAAGATCATGGAGGAGATACTCCTGGAAATTATGCTCAGGCACATAGAAAATAAGGAGGTGACTGGTGACAGCCAACATGGCTTCACTAAGGGCAAATTGTGCTGACAAATTTGGTGGCCTTCTACGACAGGGTTACAGCATTGGTGGATAAGGGAAGTGCAACTGATGTCATCTACCAGGACTTGTCCAAAGCACTTTACACTGTCCCACATGACATCCTTGTCTCTAAATTGGAGAGGTATGGATTTGACAGATGGACCACTTGGTGGATAAGGAATTGGCTGGATGGTCACACTCAAAATGTTGCAGTCAACGGCTCAATGTCCAAGTGGAGACCAGTGACGAGTGGTGTTCCTCAGGGGTCAATATTGGGACTAGCACTGTTTAACATCATTGTCAGTGACATGGACAGTGGGATCGAGTGCACCCTCAGCAAGTTTGCCAATGACACGAAGCGGGAGGGAAGGGATGCCATCCAGAAGGACCTTGATAGGCTTGAGAGGTGAGCCCACACGAACCACATGAAGTTCAACAAGGCCAAGTGCAAGGTCCTGCACATGGGTCAGAACAGTCCCAAGCACAGATACAGGCTGAGTGGAGAATGGATTGAAAGCAGCCCTGAAGAGAAGGACTTGGGGGTGTTGGTGGATGAGAATCTCAGCATGAGCCGGCAATGTGCGCTTGCAGCCCAGAAAGCCAACCGTGTCCTGGGCTGCATCTAAAGAAGTGTGACCAGGTCGAGGGAGGGGATTCTCCCCCTCTACTCTGCTCTTGTGAGACCCCACCTGGATTACTGCATCCAGCTCTGGGGTCCCCAACATAAGAAGGACATAGAGCTGTTGGAGCAAGTCCAGAGGAGGGCCATGAAGATGCTCGGAGGGCTGGAGCACCTCTCCTATGAAGACAGGCAGAGAGAGTTGGGATTGTTCAGCCTGGAGAAGAGAAGGCTCCGGGGAGACCTTATAGCAGCCTTCCAGTGCCTGAAGGAGTCCTACAGGAAAGATGGTCAGGGACTGTTTACAAGGGCATGGAGTCATAGGACAAGGGGTAATGGCTTTAAGCTGAAGGAGGGTAGATTTAGATCAGATATTAGGAAGAAATCCTTCCCTGTGAGGGTGGTGAGGCACTGGAACAGGTTGCCCAGAGAAGCTGTGGCTGCCCCATCCCTGGCAGTGTTCAAGGCCAGGTTGGATGAGGCTTTGGGCAACGTGGTCTAGTGGAGGGTGTCCCTGCCCATGGCAGGGGGGTTGAAACTAGAGGATCTTTAAGGTCCCTTCCAACCCAAACCATTCTGCAATTCTATTAAACTACAGTGTTTATCAGCCCTGAGAGCCTATTTTCTGAGCATAAACTACTGATGGTGACATGTTATGGCTGTTATGCAGGGAAAACTTCATGTAAGCTGGTACATAGCAAATGAAACAATAGTCCTTTCTGGCTCTAGAATTCACAGAGCTTGTGTAACGCTACGTGGTGAGCTGCAGTTGTAGGGGCTGTCTGTATAGATTTTAGTTGTCCAGCACAGAAACTACTGAGGAGTAATATTTCAGTTTCTGATTTCCTCCTTTTTTCTCTAGCCTTTTGTAAATAGGTTGGCATTTTCCACTTAAAATTCAGTGTTTGATACAAAAGGCAGCCACACGTCTCAATTATTTTTTGGGTGATTGGGTTTGGTTTTTTTTTTTTGGAAGTGGTGAAATGAATAATGAATTGAAGGCAGAACACGGAAGAGATTAACAGATCGTTAGTAAGACTGAAGCTGCATGTAGCAGTGTGATTTCTGGTTTCCTAAGTCTACCAAAGATTTATCACAATAGTTTAGAGCCCCATTTTTTGCCAATATACCATTTTTATGCCAGTTTCTCAAGCAATGTAATACTTGCTGTTTTAGACCAGTATAGACAGCCTATGCAAAAATCAAGGAATTACTGAGAGATCTTTAAAAATTTGTATTTCCGATTAATATTGTTGGGCTGACAGTTTGCTACTGATTTCAGTGGGAGTGAGACTTCATCTCATACATGTGATTTTCACCATGCCTCTGTTTAAAAATTGACTAAATTTGCAATTGTTCTAACCAATGAATTAGTAAAAAATTATTAATATTTTTATTTCCTCTTTCAGGCAAAGAACAGATCTTACTTCAGAAGGATTATGAATCTGCTTCTCTGACAGAAGTCCGCGCCATGTTAAGGAAACATGAAGCTTTTGAGAGCGATTTGGCTGCTCACCAGGACAGGGTGGAACAGATCGCTGCCATTGCCCAGGAGCTGAAGTATGTTCCATTTAAAGGCTTGCAGCTGCTGACATTTAACTTTGCGATAAACTCTTTCCAATGAATTTGATAGTGTCATAGGTACCAACGTAAGAATTCCAGAGATAACTTCGTAAGTATATTATCTGAGCTGGTCACTGAGACCTTTCCCTCATCTCCCCCTTACCCAAATATAGATATTCAACTGACCAAAATTATTTGAAAACAAATATTTTAAAATCAACTTAACAGTAATCTTTTACCATTAGCTCTACTGATGAGTCTATTGTGTGTTGATGGGAATCCTGGAGGTTTTAATTTCTCAGTTCATATGATCTGCTGAGAGGTGCTGGCTATGAGTCGTTTAACTTAGAAAACAATTTCACTTACACAAATTACAGATCAAGCATCTGCACTTTAAAATCAAATATTTTCCCACAAGGATATTGGTCCTTTCAGAAGGCTTCACATCCCTGAATTATCTCTATAGTAGTGGGTAATGCACTGACTTCTCTGAAGATTTAATTGTCTCTAGTATTATTATTATTTTCACAATCTCTTCGTATTGTATTTGGAAGTGCCATTGTCTCCATTTTACAGAGAGGGCAATGGAGCATATGGAAACTAAATAACTTGCTCAGGGTCACATGAGCCATCAAGCACACAAGCTGTCTTGTAGGGGAGAAGGAGTTTTTACCCACAGTTCCATCAACTTAGCCACAAGACCAACACTTGCTCATTCAGCATACTATGCTCAAAGAAAACACAACCAAAGCTGAGAACAATTCTACAACACATTTAGGCTACATCTGTATTGTTGACATCAGCTACATAGGTCAGGGATGTGAAAAATCAAAGCCCCTGACTGACAGCCACCCTTAGGGCAGCAGAAGTCCTGAGTGCTGATGCAGTTACTCTGGCTAAACTCTGTCTTTATTGGTGGAGCTCGCTCTTGTTTGTGGCAAGGTTGTTAATTCACCTGTGTGAAGTACAGTTTTATCAGCAAAGCTCTGCTCACACTGACAGGACCGTAGTGTTACATATTGATGTCCTTATTCTGATAAAGTCATCTTGGTGTGTACACCAAGCTAAGCACATTGGATTTTATAATCTTATGCAGTTAATTGCACTGGTTTTGTACTGTAAATCTGTGGCGCTACTCCTGATCTTAGCATTTTGGCACATACGGAAATTCATTGCTCACCCGCAGTATAAATCTGTAAAGCCAACGGGAACAAATGTGCGGTAATGGTCGGAACAGCAGCCAAGATCAAAATTCTCAGATTCCTGCCCTTGGCTTCAGCTCTCCAAGTTTCAGTTTCTCACCTGCTTGAACAAGCAACACAGTTACTACTCAAAAATCAAGCATTAAAATCATGGCCTCTTTTCACTTTGTGAAGGACCATGACTCATAACCAGCTCCGCATTCATTAACAAGTCAAAAATCACAGAGTTGTCTAAAAATGTAGTTCATACCTGATAGCAGCAACACCTAGAGTAATTGTATAATTCAAATGGATTGAGAAGAAAAATCCTATTTTTCAAGATTATTTAAAGGAGGAAAAGTAAAGCACAGTGGTCTGAAACACAGAGAATGGAGATTTCATGGAGTACGTGAGGTTATGAAACATCTTCTGGCACACCTTGATCTCTGTTGTGGAGTTATTTGTTCCTCTTTATACTAAAGAAAGTTTCTGAAACACCTAATCATTGTTAATTCAGCTTCAGCTTTACAAGTGATGAGAAACTTTGGGAATGCAGTATACATAGCACAGCATCTGCTTACCAGCGTTTTGAACCCTGTGTCCTTTACCTCTGGTGAGGCCAGTGAACACTGTATCCTGTCTATTTTAGGATCGTCTCTTAGTTGTTTCAGTAATTTGCTGTATGAAGTTAAACAAGTTATTTGTGGCTCAGGCTGCAAAGGTGCTGAAAACCCGTTGCCTTTAGATATGCTCTGCTTTGGCTTCTCTGCTTCTCTATACAATGGAGCTATCAGTGCCTGATTTTTCATGGAGACTCAGTAGCTTAGGTTTAATGCCCTTGGAGAACACTGAATGAAAGATCATAAAGGTCAAGTTTTATTCTTAGCTGCAAGCAAATGGGCAGCTTCTATTTAAATATTGATTTTAATTATTTATACATAATTCCTGACACAATGAAATTATGTAGGAAAACACTAATTTCTTTCCCCATCCATATTTTTAAAGAAGGATTGACTAATGTCTGAATGCTAAGAAATGTGCATTGGCATCTGATACAAAGCCTATTGAAGTCAATGTGAGTATTTTTTCTTGATTTTTTTTGTCACTGGATCAGGCCCTTACAGAAATCATCATCATCTGTGTCTAAATTACAAGTCAGTACACCTCCATGGTTTGTATTAGTCAATCTCTTGGCTGCCTAATACTGCTGCTTCAAAGGAGAACAATTGCTGTGTGACCTTCAACTCTACCACTTACAGTTTCCTGTCTGTTTTCTGCTGCAGCAGCTCAGTCCACTGTTGCTTAAGGTTAAAGTTGCTACAAGGTTGTTGACTGGTGCTGTTTAGATAGCGGATTTGTGCGTGTGTGCAAGCAGGTGATTCCAGCCAGGATGCTGCTGTAAGACTGTTGTGTTCCAGTCTGTATAGACTTAGATATTCCTTGGCAAGGAGGCCTGATGAAGCTTGGATAGGGCTATATACAAAGCTAGAAAAAGTCAGGCATTTCTAAAATGGGATTTGCCATTTATGGCATAGCAAATGTTAAATAGAATTTGAGTGAGCTGTACTATGAAATTCCATATTCATTTATGATCTTGTGTGCTCATTTTAATGTTTTCAGTCATCAAGATAAATTTTTGGAATGTAGTTTCTTGCATATCCATCACTTCTAGTATAGCAACTTATTTTCGGTCAAGACGACCACTGTCTGTAACACTGATTTAGAGAGTCTTTTTGCTTCTGGAAACCTGGGCTCAAATTGTGCTTACTTGCATGATTAACATGAGCCTGGTTCTGAAGCAGGGCTAAACCATGTTGCTCAGCAGGTTATTTTTGTGACACTATCACTGTTCCTAAAGTGAGCTCATACTGAGTGCTTCTCTGGAGCAGGACAAAATTTGACTAAATTTTTACTTCTTTACAGATAAGATTGAACTACTTCTAAGATCAATAGAAATAGCTTAATGATCTTTAAATTCCAAAGGCTGTATATTTCAAATAACCAAACGAATAGAAATGACTGTTCTCTTGGAAAATCTGTAACACATGTGCAGCAGTACTTTGTGTGCACGACAAGCAAAACTTCTTTTTACAAAACATGAAATCTAAATCTACTCTCTTTACAGCTTCAATGTTGAGAGAGATACAAAAATTAATAGCACAAGGAATGCAAACCTGTGTTTTATTTCCAACTAAATAATCTCCCATGAGTTGTTATTTCTTTCTCTGCTCCTGCTTTGCGCAGAAAAATATTCTTTGACACATATAATACACTTATGTGAAGTAAACTACTGCAGGTCCAGGAAGGCAGTGGAGCTACACTGTTTAATGCCACTTGGTAATCTAACATGATTTTTGACCCATGGCTGCCCTTTTAAAAAGCTGTTTTGATAATATTATTCTCCTACCCATTTGTCCACAGCACATATACCTGGAAGAAATTAGGATAGCAGAGATCTTATGGGGAATGACTGCACCTCCCTGGCAGAGCTGGTGGAGGAACGTTGCACATTACCTTCCAAGACTTTGACCAGAGCTGGTACAATCAGTCCCTCACTTTCAGGAAAGGACACCTGCCCTTATCCTAGTTGACAAAAGGAGATAAGTGATCCATTGAAGCAAAAATAAAATTTGCAGTACTCTTAGGGATGT
Source organism: Grus americana (assembly GCF_028858705.1). Lineage (NCBI taxonomy): Eukaryota > Metazoa > Chordata > Aves > Gruiformes > Gruidae > Grus > Grus americana. The sequence continues at coordinate 83,584,037 of NC_072854.1, forward strand.
GACCTGGACTATCTGGAAAAATACCCTGTCCATATTCTAGTGTGTTAGATTTGGTATGCAAAAAGAGACTAGAACACAAATCTCTACATCCCATCCACTTAGTGAGCTCACAGCTCACACAGGAACATCATCTAATAATCTCAATATGGTATAATGAAAAAAACCTTCCAGCCAAAAACTCGTAGCAGCAAAATATATCTCAGCCTGTTTCATCCAAAACTCCATGCTTCTGACTTAAAATTTCTTAACAGATAGATGGCTTTTGTTGCATCCCTTGAAGGCTAACAAAAAGGCTTGCTCCAAAGTTTTTTTTGTTGCAAGTTTTCAAATTAAGGAGCCATTCTATAGTATGACTTTCTGGCAGCTTTCTCCTTACATGTAACAGTTCTACTTTCACAATTTTGGGTTAGTTTTATGATTTTAAAAATTGTTATGGCATTTTATTTTTACTTGTTTTACCATTCTTCACTTTCAACAGTCCATTGATTGCAGCACATCTGAAACCTCTTTTAAACAGAATGATTCTCATACTTCTCAACTTTATGCTGAACCAGATGCTCTGACTGAGCTTAGAGGAGGAAGCATGAACACTGGCCTGCAGTGTAGCTTCCCAGAGGAAAGCTACCTCTGTTCTCAGTCTGTCCTCTGTGATTCTCTAAGTGACTGGCGGAGCGATCCGTACATTCCTCTTGCCAATTGCCTAGAGAGAGGAATGCTCAAAAGAAGGGAACAAATTCTGTCTGCATTTAATGTCTTGTTTGAACCGTAAAGTAAATCTTAGCTTCAAATTTCCATGCTGTCACATAATCACAGTCTCTTCTTTGCAATGTTTAGTACTGGGCAAAGTGTCCTCAAGGAGCAGCCAAGAGCTAAATTCAGTGGATGATGATACACCAATAAAAGTGAGCTTCCAAACTGCCAAACACATGTATTTTATTATGCTCATGATGGCTGCAGCAGAACCAAGGAGATTATCTGCCACTGAGATCAAAAATTCAATTTGAGACAGGGTCAGTGCAGAATCTCAGGACAGAACATTAAAAAGTTATTCCAGTCTTAGAATAGTAAGTTGCTTTCTGTGAGGATAATATAAGCCTATTAAGCAGGTGAAAAAGCAATGCTAGCTGCTACATCCTTTGTGGGTGCACTGATTCATGTTGGTGGCATACGTGGATCTGGAGATCCCTGTTCTCAGAACCTGCCAGTTCTAGGGTGTAGGCTGTGTGAGGAGTTCCTGGAGAGGAAGATGAAAATTGTTCTCTGTGCCCCAGATCTGGGCAGCCCCTATTAGTATTGCCAGGCCTGTGAGAGAGGGATTATGCTTTGAATGCAACCTGAGGTCTGTTTCTCAGTTAAAGAATTTCAGAGCATATGAGGCTGGAAAAGATCATTGGATAATGTAAAATGAAATGCATATTTCAGGCCAATTAATTTAAAACTGTACCAATCTTCAGAAACTTGATAAAGCCCTAGGCTGAAGAATTCTGGTCTTCAGGAGATCAAATTGCTTGTGCCACAGGAATAGCTGAGACAAAGATGGTTAGACACCTTAATTGTCTTTAATACCTGGATGTCACAGATGGATACTTGATTTTTCTCACAACAGAGGAGGTTGATCCTGTTCCTGTGCTGTGCTTCTTGAAATGCTAAATGTCTAGATCACACACGTCTATACTGCAACACTTGCTTACCTGGAGGAGAAATATTGCAAAAAAGAGGGGAAGAATTAGTGAGAGCCAGTCGAAGAGTGCGGACAATGCAACTGCTCCTGTCTTTCAGAAAGTCACATAGATTTTTTTGTCTTTACTCTTTCTTAGTGAACTGGACTACCATGATGCTGCAAGTGTCAATGATAGATGCCAAAAGATATGTGACCAATGGGACAGCCTGGGAACACTTACTCAGAAAAGGAGAGAGGCACTGGAGGTAAACCATATAACAATGATCAGTAGCTCAGCTGAGGCAGGGAGAGAGGAATGAACCATTTGTTTCAGATCTGGAAACAGTGCCATTGAGCATCCACTTTGGAATCCAAACGGCAATAACCCCTTTCCTCAGATCTCCATTTCATTTTGGTGTGGTTTCATTTGCAAACAGATTGAATTGCTCAGAGCAGACTTGACAGTACTTAGCTGCCAAGGACAGTTCTAAAGCAGCAACAAATGGCATGCGGTTTATAGCACTTCTCTTTGGGATTTGATGTCCAGCAAGGATAACAAAAGCCTTTAGATGCTTACCTCCTCATGCTTGTCTGAGCTTAATCAGGTGAGGTACAGGGTAATGGCCAGCACTGGGGTAATTTTTTGGTAGTGAGTATTCCAAAGCACTGAGGTTCTTTCCAAAACCTTGTTCCTTAAGAAAAGAGGAAGTCACACACATGTATGCCAAGGTGGAAAATATGTCTAACTCTTCCTTTTTATACTTACAAGAAATTACTAAAGCAAGATTAGCAGATATTAATTGATTTGCAGATAGATCACAATAAGAAAAATACTTAAAATATCAGTAGTGAAAAAGTAATTTCACCTGTTATCCTTCAAAGGCATACACCCTTTTTAACATGTTGGATATGAGAGTATCTTTACTGCAATTAGTCCTGTTGCCTTGAGTGAGAACCCTTAAAGCGGATGGTGAAATTAGTCAACAATACACTCACTGCTTTTGAAAAGATGAGGCATGACTTTGTGCATGTGTGGCTATGTGCGTGGAGTTAGATCTTGCCCTAGTAACGAAGGAATGTACCTTTCCCAACCTGTACAGAGGACGGAGAAATTGCTCGAAACAATTGATCAGCTTCACCTGGAGTTTGCCAAAAGAGCTGCTCCTTTCAACAACTGGATGGAAGGTGCTATGGAAGACCTACAGGACATGTTTATTGTTCATAGCATAGAGGAAATTCAGGTAAATGATTGTCTGGTTTTTGGCTTCCAGTTATAGGGAGAACAAGAAAGGAAGGTTTTCCTTCTTGGAGAGTAGAACACGTGTAAGAAAAAAACCTCATATCTGTCTTGTAATTTTCTTTGTGGTAGCCAATGTTCGCTCTATTATAAATAGGGTTCTTCATTGGAATGAAAGCATATTCCAGAGATCATGGAAGAAATGATAGTCCTGATAAAATCAGTGAGGGCTATTTAATGAATGTATTATGTATTATTTCCTGTATGTACAGACACATGTAGACAGGGTGCTTGAGAAGCTGAGAGAGGAGCTGTGCTTATTTACAGCAGATCTTTGAGATGTTGCAAGAAACATTAAAGTTTTCATACTTTCCCTCTCCGTTTCTGATTTTAGAGTTTAATCTCTGCACATGATCAATTCAAAGCTACTTTGCCAGAGGCAGATGGTGAAAGACAGGCCATACTGTCAATCCAGAACGAAGTTGAAAAAGTTATACAGAGTTACAGCATGAGAATAAGTGCAAGCAATCCTTACAGCACTGTCACTGTGGAAGAGATTCGTAGCAAGTGGGAAAAGGTAATGTATGCTAAATACATAAAGGACATTGTAACATAGTATTCTACTTTAGGAATACTGAGAATATTCAGAGAACTTTACAATAAATCTGTAAGTTATTCTAGATCATCAGATGCCAGAATGAACTTCCTACAGTATCTTATGCTCTCACTTACGTTTGCTTGGCTCGCTTCACAATATCCCTTGCTCCTATCACTCAGTATTACCTATGTCCTTTTTGGCAGGGCAAGAGAAGCATGTGTTGGGGCTCATGCAGAGCTGGTGGCTGACCAGCAGATGGGCCAGTCAAAGAACAGAAAATTATTGTATTCTTTCTCTCAATATAAACAGTAGTTAGTGCATCTCTTCTACCCAGCTGCTGCTTTTCACAAATGTGAAAAATTAGCATCTTTGGGACCATTAATGTTCTGTCCAATTACACTGAAATTGGCAATTACCTTAAAAAATTACTGGGGAGAGATTAAAGAGAGGCTCCCAGAGCAATCACACAAACTTTATTTCATTAGGAACCAAGACAGATAATATGCCAAAGGTAAATGATTGTGTAGAATGTACGAATTTACCAAATACATAAACTTACACGGACAAGAACACACCTTCAATGGGTTATAAAAACCAAGCAAAAAGGACTAAATTAAGAATCTCCCAGGGCAATCCAAAAGAGTAAGCCAAAAAACCCCATTTGCAACGTATTAGAGACCTTCGGATTGACACGATGTACAGAATGTGTCTCATGTTATTCTATTGTAATGGCGGTGCTCAAATAAAATGGTTTGCACTGACTATTCTTAGAACAATTACTTAGAGATTGAAAAATCACCTGTGTTACAAAAGGAAAACAAAGGGACTGCTCCAATAGCAGTTCAAGCTAATTAATTCTCTTGAACTTGAATCCAGCCAGAGGTGAGAATTTCTTCTCTCTCCATGTCAGTCTCTCTGGTCAGACTGCCCAAGACCATGTTAGCAATTTCTTATGTTAGCACAGAATTGGTAAATACAATAGTGATCATGTTTCTGGCTTGTCCTTCTGATATCAACCTTCAGACCAGTAAGAAGAATTAGTAACTGTAGACTTATTTGTTCCATTTGTTTTTAAACTATTCAGTTATGCCTACTCACACTTAGTGCTTTCTCGCTGTAACAGGTGAAGCAGCTGGTGCCTCAGAGGGATCAATCCTTGCAGGAGGAACTAGCCCGCCAGCATGCCAACGAGCGCTTGCGTCGCCAGTTTGCTGCTCAGGCCAATGTCATTGGGCCATGGATCCAGACCAAGATGGAGGTGAGTGTCAGAACCTCACGCAGAAGCTGATGAACAAAGTGGTTTATAATTTTTTATCTCTGCTTTATATACAGGACAACAGCAATCTCAATGATAGTTCACCAGCTGTTTGATCCTGAAGTATTTAGCATGTGTTAAGATTATTTTTAAAACTTTGGAAGCTTGAACAAGTGGTGCCTTGATGGTGAGCAGGAGGTGTAGCTTTAAAAAAACCCAATCACTAAACAATTACAATTTAGCTTCTGCTTTCTGTAAAGGAAAGATACCAGGATCACTGGGGTCTCAATACTAATTCCAGAAATCAATATGTGCTATGTTTCTTTTGAAAAATGTTTTCTAGAGTAAAATTTCTTATCTCCACTGTATGAAGGTTTTATTACTACTGCTTTTTAGTATGAAAATATTACATCTTTATGTGACCGTTGGTCAAATTAGCAAATCTGAAGCCTAAATTTTAAGGGGCCGGGGGGTGTCTTTGTTTCTTTTGACAGGAAATTGCCCGCAGCTCTATTGAAATGACAGGGCCTTTGGAGGACCAGATGAATCAGCTGAAGCAATATGAGCACAATATCATTAATTATAAACACAACATTGACAAACTGGAAGGAGATCATCAGCTTATACAAGAAGCCCTGGTGTTTGACAACAAGCACACCAACTATACTATGGAGGTAGCCGTTTACTCCTTTTCGTACTTGTTAGTTTATTCTGCCCTCTTCTGCCATATAACTACATTCCCTGATCTGAAGAGACTGCAACAGAGGATGGAATTTGGCAGACTTTCTAATAATCTCATAAGACTTGTTTTATTTTCATTTATTTTTACTTTTAGTGAAGAAGTACTAATTTAGAAACAATTTCCATATTTTTCTGAAAGCCGTTTTTATTTTTAATAGTCCTTGGTCATAATATAGAGTTAGTGGTATGGAAAAGGTATCACATAAATATTTGGAGCTGATTTTTTGCTTACAGTACTTTTTATACTCTTAGAGGAATATATTTGATTCTTTAATAAATCAGTATTTTCTCTCATAGCACATCCGTGTTGGATGGGAGCTCCTACTTACCACTATTGCTCGAACTATCAACGAGGTTGAGACTCAGATCCTCACAAGAGATGCCAAGGGTATCACCCAGGAACAAATGAACGACTTCAGAGCATCATTCAATCATTTTGACAGGGTACAGTACTCTTGCTTTTTCTCAACTAGTCATATTTATTGTTCCACAAAGCAAGTTTCTTTTCATTCCAAATGTAAGCCTTTTAAAAAACTGCAAATGCAGTAGCAACAGGCTCTTTGTAAAACAGAAAAAAAGATCAGTTAATAAAGAATTTACAGCCTTATGAAATAATAGCATTGTACAGATAAGTTAGAGATTAATTTTTACATTAAAGATTAATTTTTACTCTTTAAATGTAATGCAAAATTATAGTTCTGCTAATATAGTTCAGGCAGAACTGAATAAATCTCTGTGTTTTGGAAAATAATGTGCCCCTTTCTTTTAAGACAGTGTAGCATGTTCTATGTACTTGCCAGCAGCTTCCATCGTATTAAATTTAGCTGTAATCTGGATTACAGGGGGTTTTTTTCTTTGCATCACAACTTGTCCCCCTAGTAGTAGATTTGTAGGGAATATAGTCAGGGCACTGATAGCTGTCAAGGAAAATCCTTTATTTTTCTGGCTGTATGTGGGAAATAAGAGGCTGGTTTTTTCAGCTATCTAATACAAAACTAGGAATGAAAACACTATTGTGAAGAAACTTAACTCCCTCTTTCTGTGAGTTACGCAGTATTCATGGATAGAGGGTTAAAAAGATAGCTATTAATAGAAGCAATAGTAAAATACATGCAGACAGGGATCTGACATTCCCAGCTGGAGAACAGTCTGTACGTGAGTCAGCTCTGCTGGCTCTGTGCTCACATGAACCCACCTTCAAAACCAAGTTCACATTTCAAATACTGAAAAAAGATTGCCATAATGCAGGACCAGGCAGTTGTCTTTTTCCCAGTAGAGATTTCTGTAGTTAGCAGACTGTGCTTAACCCCTGACTTATATTCCGTTATCACATGAGTCAGCTCCTTCAAGTCGTTTCAGGCTGTAGCAAAATGCCACTTTCTTTTCACTGACATTCCTGTTTGTCCAGCTCTACTCAAAATGGTTTACTCATACCTGGACTTATACTCGATGTGCATTGGCTGTGGACAGTCACAATTTGCTAAACATTCTTTAGAATATCCTTATTTATTTAGAAAGAAAAGCAGAATTGCCAAACCTCTGCTTTCTGAAGAACCACACAAGCATAGGAAAGGTTAGCTAGACAGGAACCAGGAACAGATTTTATGGAAAATGTTAATGTGATTCTAGTGCAGCATAATTCCTTTTTGTATTTTCTAAGGAAGCAGAAGATAACATCACAGAAGCAGAGATAAATTTTCTGGGGTGGAAGGAAGTAGCATACTAAATGGCTTTCCCAATGCACTGGAGCAGATAACTGAGCAATTAGAGCTATTAAAAGCAGACAGAGTAGCAGGCCTGGATAAATTACACGCCAGTATTTGAGACACCCTGTTAAGGGAAACCAGGGACTTTGCACAAAGATTTGACAGCTCCCTAAAGATAAGAAAGCAAGGTGACTGAATCCTAGTATATCTTACGCTAGATGGCCATTCCTAGCATCCCTGTATCTTTGTAGTTCATAGATGAGTTCTCTGCCATGCTTGTGGCAAGGCTGGTTCAGTGGCTGGGGAGGTATTATGGGCATCTCCGGGTGCCTCAGAAGGTCTTGAAGGGAGGAGCTAAATCCTACACCAACCAGCCCTGTTGGTATGGATCTTTAGGCTTTGCAGATATAGTAAGACTTAGAGATGCCAAAGGATACAATAGAGCAAGGCCTTAGGAAAGGTTGTATGGCCTGGAAGAGGGTGCTTGTGTCACACAGCTGTAGGCAGGTTAGAGACGGGCTATGACAATAATGTGCAACACAGAAGTGCTTCCCAGCTCCTAGATCCTTGCCTGTCCCTGGCTGTCTCCTTTCTTCAGGCTATAGTGGGTCATGGCTTCAGGCAGCATCCCTTCTGCCCTTGCTTCTGTTGCAGGAAGCCTGAGTAACTGGGTCAAGAAGCAGAAGGTGTTCTGGAGAATTGGAGCTTCACCAGTTTCTATGGTCTCAACAACCTGGGCCTGGACTGCAAGTTTAGCTGCAGACCTTACCTTCCCCCGTGACAGATATAATCCAAAGGCCTTAAAAAAGAGGCCTGGAAGGATGACGTTAAGGGAAGGACCATTTTGCATATGCCCCTGTTAAGAAGACTCCTTCCCTTAGCATCAGACATGGGAAATTGGTCTAGGAGGACTTTTGCACTGACACAGTGCAAAAATTATGTTCTTAGTAGCATGATGCAAGTTAAAGAAAGGAAGAAGGTAATATCTAAAACCACTCAGCTATCAAGCCAGGCTTTCTGCAGGTTACAGATAATAGAAATGCTGATAAAAGAGAAGCTTATACTGATCAAATTATACTGTAATGTAATGGGCAGATGCAACTCAATCTACACAGGCTACAAGGAGACGCTGAACAAACATGTTTGAGAGAGGCAGGCTTGGTTTTCATTTTTATATCTTTCCTATATGCTTGCACACTCAAATATTTAGTGTTGGTAAATAAAGAAAAGCCAGGGTGCTTCAGAGTTACTTCAGGGTACACAAAGTAATGAAGACTCTAAACTTGGAATTTAGATAGAGAAGGCAGTAATGGATTCTTTTATGGTCTTGATTACCTTAAGTAGAAATGAAGATGAAACTGGGTCATCTGAATGTATGCACTAACATAAAAAATACTGGCTTCTCCATGTCAGATGGAATTAGCAGTATATGTAATAGTTTTGTTGTGCTTAGCATTTCTGAATGCCTGAAATAGTTTAAAAATACACTGAAAGAATTGGACTGCTATTCACAATGATGAATAGCCAGAAAAGACCCCCAAAATTAATACTGTCCCTCATGAGTAGGCTTTAAATACCTGAGCACAACAGAAACATTTATGCATGCTATAGCTCTGTGGCACTTCTCCAATTTAAGACATATCTTAATGTTTGACTCTTAGTGTGTGTTGAGGATGTCAGCAAAGTACTAATATGCAGAGTAGCTCCCTTCCCCATTTTAAAGAATGTATTTTGGTACACATGAACCTAACAACTTTTTATAGAGTGCTTCTAGAAACAACTTCCTTTGCTTATAAATCTGAGGAAGGAACCCCTATTGTCCTCTCCAGGAAGAATATAAAAAAAATAGAAATCTTACAGTTCATATTCTATTATGGGGCTTAATTCTGCAGTTGTTAATCCTTTGAAAGAGAGCTAAATAACTGTGTGAATTGTTTAAAATAGCTTCTACATCTTGAATATTTGAAAGAAGACTATTTGGCATTTTACAAGGGGTTTTTTTGGGGCACTGCATGCCCCTGATTTTCAAATTGCAGTGAGTAAGTGGGCACCATGCATATAAGAATTACAAGGGCAGGAAGAGTTGTGTTTCCTTCAGTGCATCCACCAGCAGAGATGCACTAGCACAGGAAGAGTTACAAGTCATCCTTGTTAAAGGCAAGTGGTAAATACGTTATCTTCCTTGGGGCTAGGGGGCGGCCCTTTAGGCTCTTGGGTTTCCAGCAGGCATGGGCACATGCTGTTACCCCAGAGGTTATTCCTGAGGATGCTGCTCCTTACCCACTGCTCCTCGCTGGGGGCTGTGCCTGAAGGCACAGTCTAGTTGTAGGTATAAATATACATCTTTAGCAGCACTGGTACATTTCCTTCCTTAATGTGACTGCATAGAGGAAAAAAAAGAGAAAGTGGGACACAATGTCGGAATCACAGAAGCGGTTTAGAAGCATTCAAAATGGTGCATAGCTGAATTATGGTTTGCAGACAAATTGGGACACCAGCACAGATATGTTGTCAGTCACTGGTTTTGAAGTCTTTTTATGCAGGGATTCCTTTTTCAGATTCAGTATATTTAGTAAATTCTAAGTAAGATTGCAAAGTATGTGATAAAATATCTGCAGCTGCTCTGCATGTAATATCCTAATGGCTGATAACATATTCTGCTATTGATTTTTTTACAGATTTTAAGTAGGAGCTCTGCACACAGAACAATAGCATCATGCCACCCTATATTTTACTAACAGAAAAACAACAGCTCCCTATTAAAAGAACCACATGATCAGGCTTATGCAGGTCAATTAGCATTCAGGAAACTGAAGGACATATTTAAGAATGGATTACTTTGACTCAGAAGCTCACTTCTTTTATAAGGCCACATATAAATCACCAAAGGGAAGGAAAAGATTTCTTGGGAACTAATGATGAAATATGGAGGGGGATTTCAGTATTTTACTTCGTATTGGCAGAAAAAAGATAAACAAGGCAAAGTTATTTATATGCTTTAAAAAACTAATTTCAGTGCTTAATGTTGGTCTGCAAACCATAAAAATAAATACAAAGAACTACTTCACAATGAGAAAGCCCTTGCATGGGTTTGTTTTATGCATTAATTGCAAAATACCATTGTATCCCATGAAACTCTGCTATACTGCAAAGGCAAAGATGCCTTTTTAGGCCATGTATGATGCAGATTTAAAAAATTCACTACGAGAATGTTGTGCCATGTGCTACAGCAGGTTCTCACTACTTGGACCCTCGCTGGGGAGTCCCACTTAACCAGATGACAGTTGTGAGCTCCAGCACAACCATTGCACCCCTCTCCTGAACAAAACGGTTTCTTGGTAGATGCGCTGGCCTCGCTTACTCCCATCTGCCCTTTGCTACCTGTTGCACGACTACTGCTGCCATGTGTGCCTGGTTAGGGAGCTCATGCACATACTGACCACCCGCCCCCCTGGTGTAGTCAAGTAGCTAATAGTCATCTGCCAGCTCCTGGGAGAGGAGGGGAAGGGATAGGATTTGGCTCCTAGCTCCCATTTTTATATCATTTTCTTTGCAGTCACACAGTAATATTTTTGGCTCTAGCAATAAGGTAAAATGAGCTGACTTCACTCCTGGTGTGACCTGCCATAGTCTGTCTCCAGGATGGTTTTTGAGTGTTTCAAGCCAGCCTAGATGAACACTTTCAGAATGATGAAATAAACCATTTTTGAATGCTCTATAGCAAGAATTATTCTATAAAATAGAAATATTAAAGAAAAAAAACTTCACTGTGATTATGGCTTTTAACTAAATGCTGCTCTAGATTTGCAGCTTTGCTTTGTCTCTTGTCATTGACTTCCTACTGTTATTTTTCATCTTCCCTTTATGGAGCCAGTAGAGGTTGATGCAGAAGGAATCAATATAACAACAGCATGATATGTCAAAAATGCATGGCGTTATGAACTTAATAAAGCACCACTTTATCCTATTAGTATATTAAATAAACCCAGTGCATTTGTTAAAACTCCTATAATTTTAGTTATGCATAAGTATATAGAAAATTTGAAAAATAAATAATTCATCTAGGAGGCAAATATATAGCAGACAGAAAACCTTGGATCTTCTCCAAACTGTCAGTCTGTAAAATCAATAAGGGTAATAATTTTTCATCTTAGAACATCTCTTTAATTGTATTTGTGTTAACTCAATCTGAAGTACACCTCTGATAGGACACATTTTGTATGAACAGGAAGAAAAAGCCGAGCTGGTCTCTTTTTAAGAAGTTAGTGTGAATTTCTTGACCTGCAAAATGGAAAAAAAAATTTGTTCAAAACAATGATCCAGTTTGATGTGGTGTTACTAGGAGCCATTTAACCTGGAATTCAATGGGGCTTTTTAAAAGTCAGTTTACAAAGCAAAACCTTACTGTATAGATTATTAAATAAGACAGATAACTGAAAATAAGTTATGTCAGTTATAAATTTATTTTGGATCTAGACAGGAAATCAATTGTTTTGTACTTCTACTCTCTTTTGAGATATGCATATTCAGTTGTTAAGTAATATTACCAGATCAAGAGTGAAGTAACAGTAATCCAGTGGGGAAAAATGTTTTGCCCAGGTTCAGTGATCTTTTTACTGCATCTCACATACACTGTGTGACAATAGAAAATGAAGGAAGCAAATGGCAGCTCAATAGCGTAAAGCCTGCTTTATCAGCAAAAATGTTAAAAAGCACCTGTAGAGAAAGCACAGTTTTAACTCTGTAGTTGAAGTAAGGACCTTCTTCCACTAAGAAAAAACCTGAACTGCAAAAGTTGTACACTTCTTAGGTCATTCGTTGCAATATGTTGACATTACGTTTCCATGAACTTCTGTAAAAATGTGGTTATTAATACAAGAGTAGAATGTTCTTTACTAACCAACTAACCTGACCTGTGATTTTCTTTCTTTCCTTTCACCTTCCCAAATGCATGACCTGTGGTGGGATGCTAGGATGAATCTGACAATCTACATTCTGATGAATTTAAAGCCTGCCTCATCAGTCTAGGACAGGTTGGAAATGACCTGCAGGTAGAGGAAACTGATATTGTTCTGGTTTCAGATAGGCCAATACAATAATAGCCAAAGAGACTGTGGGTTTAAACTCCAATGTATTGGTCAGAATGCCTTGGAAAGATCCTGCTTCTGGGAAGACAACTGGATTAGATGGACTGTCAGCATCCCTTGGAGCCATATTTTTCTATGCATTTTTCAAAGATTTTTCAGGTTGTTTCTTTTACTTAGCTTGAGATATTTTATTTGGACTCTGCTAGATAACTCTGGGGAGCTTCTATGCTTCTCGCACTCAGATTTTTGCTAATTTTCCTTTCCTTGGACTCAATACAAGCTCTCTGCTGCTCTCTCCTGATTGAGGATGACACAATTCTCTCCAAACCCCTACACTATATCACAACACAGAGGAAACATTTACCTTCTTACTATCATGCCATTTAATGTTTACTCAGCTTTGAGTTGGGAATGCCACAGATAAGTTATTGCCTGGAAAATGAGAAACCTCCTTTTATACATGGTCTTCAACTGACCTCCTGACTCTTGCAAGTCTCATCCTTCAAGCCAGCACGCACGTCTCTCTGCTGTAGGCCAGGTCTTGATAGCCTACGGTCAGAAGGAAAATCCCTGTACTTATTTCCCATATGTCAGCAGACAGCTCTCATGGTGTACCTACCTTAGCCTTGGAGTGGAGTATTGAAATAGTGATATGCTATTTTCAGACTGTTTTTAACTATATTTTTAGTCACTACAGCATCCCATGCAGAACCTTTCAAAGACATTTTGTATCAGGGAGGCAGCTTGAGCCATCTCCTGAGTTTGTCTAGTTTAGTAACAAACTTTTCTCCTTGCCCTTCTCTTTGTCTTCTCTGGTTGTTCTCTGTATTCTTGTCTCATTCACTTCCTCTTCTCCCTTCTCTCCCCTGACCTTTCCTGATGTTACGTTTTGTGGTGAAAATGTCTGTTTCCTGTGTGTAATATGTTAGTTACTTCTTCCTCCTCTAAAACTGATGATGATTCTGGTGACCTGCTTGGGCAATATCAATGAATACTGTTTGTACGCTGGATCCAATATGCCAATGGTCTAAACTCGTCATCTCTCTGGAAATTACCCTGGATTCTTCAAAACTTCCCTTCTATATTGCTTACATGGTTTTGATCAATAGAGGAAGAATGGATTGATGGACCACGACGATTTCAGAGCTTGCTTAATTTCAATGGGTTATGATTTGGTATGAATTTTAAGAAACAGTGGCAACTGATTCTGCTTACAGCTTATAACATTAACAACAGCAACACTAAAGCTTATCTAAATTGGCAGAATACTGATAATATAATTTACACTAGAAATACTAGTTTCTTGTTTCTTTGCTTTTTCTCTATTTTCAAGTGGTTAAAAGTAAAACTAGACACTTTGAAGTCACATTCTATGGTCCACTGCATTGCTCTTTCAATTAAAGAAACTTTAAAAGTTGAAATTAACAGTTATGAAATTAATTCTTTTTCTTTCTCCTTTTTTATCTGCATGAGGAAGAATGAGTTTGATGCTGCTTAATTCTCATAAATTAGCTTTGGGGGTTGCATTTTCTTTCCTTCACTTATTTATTCTAAAAAGTTCCCCCAAAATTCACTCTCTTTAGTGGAAAAAAGGATTAGCCTTAGTTGAACTGTCCTATATTTGGCATGACATTTTCAGAATTGTTTCCCTTACTTCTTAATTCAGTGGGTCTGCAGGTACACTGCTTCTTGGGCTATCGTTTCACCTCCCTGTGTGATACCTAAATTACAATGGTTTTAGGATGGGGTGGAAAATGAAGTATTAAGTTAAAACAAGTTCAATGGGCATTGAGGAAGGGTGGGAGGGGGGAGAAGTTGCGGAAAGTTACTTGAAAGATACATACTGTGTATTTAGGACAAAGAATACATTTTTCAAAAGCACCAAGCCCTTTTTACAGAAGAGGGGTGGGCATTTAAAATGCCAGATTTCATTGACTCTGACATTTATGTTGCTAAGTCAGGAAGATGCTGTAAAGACTTTAACCACTGGTCCCTACTGGTTCATGAGAGACACAGGCTGTTGGCGATTGATACTACAGTGACCGTTTTTTTTTTTGTTTTGGATTCTGTGAAAGGGTGAAGCTGAGTTTGCCCGAATCATGTCTCTGGTTGACCCCAATGGGCAAGGAACTGTCACTTTCCAGTCCTTCATTGACTTCATGACCAGAGAAACAGCAGACACAGACACGGCTGAGCAAGTGATAGCTTCCTTCAGAATCCTGGCTTCAGATAAGGTCAGTCATCGCGCTGCTGGCTGTAAGGCTTCAATAGCTCTCCTATTTAGCCGCCCTTTGCTGGAAGTCTTATACAAGCCTTTTAGTAATAGCATAGCTTTGTTTTCAGTTTGTAAGACTTCAGAGAAAGCACTGGCCTTTTCTTCTTGTTTGGAACCAAGACTCTTAGCTGAAATGGGTGCAGAATTCAAGCTTTGGTCTGTATACCCTCATATCACAAAGAGCCAACATACAATTAGACATCTTAGACAAGACTTAGACAGTTTGCCTGTATAATGGATATATCGTACATCAGGTTATTTCCACACAACAGCCTTAATTAGAGGGGAACTCATTCTGCCTTTCATACTGTTGTCTGTATGTTTCAATGCAGAGTTTGGCCCTCTGGAACGTAGCCTGGGGCAGTTGCACAAGAGCACACTTAATTGTGAGCCACACTGTGACCTGACAGCTCATTCAACAGGGCGATGCAATGTGGTGTACCCCTGTCCTAGGAGAAACAGGAGGAGGAGGCCTCCTTTAGTTACCGGGTACAAGGAGGAAGCTCCTGAATTTGGCATACTTTCCTCCCCACAGCCAGATCCACTGGCGAGCGAGTAGTGTATGAAGACAAAAGGGAGACTAATGGCAGCACAAGAGTGTCTGGAGGAGTCAGGGCCATAAACAGTGCTGCCAGGAAACCGATCCTGTGCTATGGAGAAAGGAGAGATCACAGCAGTACAGGTCTATTTGCCCGAGCTTGCTCTATTGATTTTCTCATTCTGGCTGTTTGTATTGATTTTGTGATCTCATTTACTGTGGACCACATCGTGAATTCCAGACATGTTCTCAGTAGGAATTCATGTGGAAGATGAAAGCCAAGGTCTCAGGAAAAAAAAATATTTCCATTACGTTGCTATTTTAAATAATGTCAAGTCTGTTAACAGAGGATGTCCTTCATATCATAAATGCACACCATTCGGAGCAGTAATGCATCTTCCATTACAAATATATTAGGACCTTGAAACTAACAGGGTCTAACTGATAATGTGTCTGTCCTGTCAGTGCAGAAGGGTCATTGGTGCACTTTAGAGGTACTGACTAGCTAGCCATGGATGAGCTGTACCACGAGCAGTCTGCCCGTGGCTGCACAGTGCTCGGTAGCTACCATACACAGTCACATAGCCCGAGACTGGATTTTGACCTAATCGCTTTGTTGGTAGGATTGTCCCTTTCAACTCATCATTAGGGATGGAATTTACTGAGGAAAATATTTGGTCTCAGGAAAATAGGCAGGATGACCGAGTTTATTAGTCACAGCTACAGAAAATAAATATATTTTGTGTCTTTGAAGAATGCATACTGAATTTGTCAATCCTTTCTCCCCTCCCAGCCTTACATCCTGGCAGATGAGTTACGTCGAGAGCTGCCTCCTGAGCAGGCTCAGTACTGCATCAAGAGAATGCCTCCGTACACTGGCCCAGGTTCTGTTCCTGGGGCTCTGGATTACACCTCCTTTTCGTCAGCACTCTATGGAGAGAGCGACCTCTGATTCTGTAATTGGCTGTATTCATGGTAGACACTAAAAATACCCACCTTATTGCCCAGATTGCTTCTCAAAAGCTTTGACAAGCTGATTTAAAAATGAGTTTTACAAATACAGTAGGTACCGTCGGTGTAAAGTGCTAGTAACTAAAGTAACTAGTGTATATTAAAGTGTGCGGCACGCTAGATTTCTGCATTGTTGGTTTTAGGTTGTCTGTCCTATACAATGCTAGAAAATGTATTAAAAAAAAATCGCAAGGTATTAACTTTGGAACTATCCATTCAGAAAACAGAATGTAAAACCTAAGAACATTGAAACTCACAAAATATTTCTCCATTATCAAAATGTTTCAATGCCATATGCGCTTCTTTTACAACGTTCATAAAACTATGTTAGAAGTCATGCTTTTTTCTTTCATAGAGTAATATTCTTTTTCTCTAATGATTTCTGATTTTGTATGCTTCTACTGGTAGAATTTAATAAAATCTTGAAATGCAATTTTTCAGGGAAGAAATATATCAACCAAGTAAACTACTTAATTACGACAATAATCCAGAATGCTATGCTTTTGTCGCTTAAAGATGATTTTATCTTATCAGAAAGAGTTGTAATATAGGGGGGAAAGGCTGAAAAGCAGATTAAATTGCAGGTTTAGAGTTCTGTAAGCAATACTTTTAGGCCTTTAACTTCTACAGCTGAGGGAGTACAACTTTTATAATCAGAAGTAATAAGGAAGCTAATTTCATGTGAGCTGTTTTGTTTTGAAACCCTCATTCTTGTCTGTGTTGGACAGTCTTCGTTTCTCAGTATAAGAAAGCCAGTCCCTTGTTGTATTAGTGGGCAACATTCATCTCTATCCTGCGTCACGCAAAATCCCATCTGAGCAAACGTAGTGTGGTTGTCCTGCAGCTTTAACTGTTCAGTGCTCAAATTAGAGTTTGTCTTGACTTCTGCTGGATCGCAGGCAGTTCTATCTGTATTATGCTCCTGTGCGCTAGTTGTTTACTGTTTTTTTTCCATCTTGAGAAATGATAGAGAAGTAAAAGCAGTAACTTTTTTACTTGAATCCTACCGACACTGAGGAAATGCAATGTAATCAAAGCCATTTACAAATGGTGAAGTGAGCTGTGCAGCCCAGTGCTATTAAAGCAATGATGTGCCTATGAAATAAAGTCTGCTTTTCAAAACCTTATGAGACTCTGTCATTGGCAATCATCTACTGGTTCCCTCTAAGAACTGGAAATACTTCAGAACATTAAAGGAGGTTTCAGTCTGCTAAAAGTTCAAAGAAGTATGTTATGCATTTCTATACGCTGTGTTTGCATAAACGACAGTCGCTACGTGCTGAAGGGACAGGTATGGCTTCATGAAGTGAGATGGAGCTCAGAACGAGTGGGACAGAGTTTCCATTTAACTCACCTGAGATGTCCATAGCTTGTTAGACTCCTAGCTTAGATTGATTTCAATGAGACTTAGGCAGTCATGCTTTTGAAGGTTTTGGCCTTAACTTTTCTGCATCTCTCATTTTCCTCATATGCGAAGAAGCAGATGTTAAGTATGCAATGATGCTTTCACCTTGGCCTTTGCTTTGAAATCTATGAATGGGAAGCATTAAAATTCTGTGTGTGATTTCAGTTGTAAAGCAGGCATACTGCAGGTGAGGTGCATGTGGTGAGAGCAATTTCAAAACAATCCCAGAGGAGACAGGCGATGACCAAATACCTCTCCCTCCTCCACCTTGTGTACAAAGGCCAGCAGAGGACTTAGAGAAATACCAGGGCTAGAATTGCATCTCCTACAGTGCATGTGCAGCCTTGCACACAGCCAGAAGCTGCTACTGCCGCTGCTGATGCTGACATGGTGCAGTGCCCGTACAAACTAAGTCGGGAAGTTCTGCTGTAAAGCAATGGCATTTCCAGCTAAATGACTGCTGGGCAGGCTGAATCCTATTAAAAAATAAATCTGTATATCTCTCATTGTCATGGCTTAATGCAACTGGAAGGATAAAACATTGAGCTTCCAAACATGGTAGAAAAGCAAAATCTCAGTGCTACAGGCAGAATTATGCTAAAAATTGAGACAGAGATGGTTTCTATCTGATACCTCTATTGGGTGTCATTTGTTCTCTACCTGCTAATTTTTATATTGTGATATTCTTCCTATTTTTGATAGCATGGAAGAGACTTCTAAACTCCTTCTTTAGCTAAATGTTCTGTTGATTAAAGCATGTGAGAGATAACGTTATCAGCAGCAAGAAAAAAAGACTTTTGCAAAGTAATTTTTTCATTCCCATATCAGGTTTCTAATTTCTAAAGTAGAAGGAACAGAACCAGAGGCAGAGAGCTGCAGGGAACAATTACCCATCTGTACTTGCCTAAAAATGTTATACCATATTTATTACTTTAATATGTCTTTCATGTAAAAAAAAAAGATGTACCATAAAGTTATTTCTCCCAGTATCAATTATTTTTAGGGTAACTTGATTATTTAACCCTGGAGAGGGTAAAATTCAAGGTTCTTTAAAATACTCTGTGGTCAAATTCCAAGGCTATGGGTTTAACAGAGATTTCCTTTTCCTCTAAGGCTCCATTTCTAGTAGGTGACATTTGTATTTTTCTGTAGAATCACCCAGTTCACACTAGGAATCAATGCAGTTGCATTTTCTGTCTATGCAATTCTGGCAGCAAACTAGCTTTACTATAAAAAAAGGGCAGTAACTGAGCCTAAGGTAATGAATGTACCAATCACGCAGGCCAAAGCAAGGTTCAACAGGTGAAGGTACAGCCTTATTTCAATGATCATGTGAAGGAAGGTTATATAGAATCAATTAAAATTCAAGAAAGTCAGTAAGGTTTTAAGTTGCTTTAATGACTGTAATACAGATATGTTCTGTGACTTTATATGGATACAATTCTCTGAGTAACTTCCTGCCAAGATCATCTTGATTTTGTAGTAATCATTTTCAGTCAGTGATGTTCAGAAAGGTGCTGATGCAGGTAGAAAACAGTGTTGTCAGCTCTGTGCTACCTTCATACCTCCTTTGTTCATGTATAGTTTCCAGTACTTCTTTTCTTACCTACTGGCCACAAAAGGCTTGGATCAGAGCTGCTCCTAGTGGCTTGTTTTCATCAGAACATCCTGTTGTTCAGTTTGCCCACTTCTTGGAGGAGACCATGCTCTTTTATTCAGGTTATTCCTGGTGTTATCCCAGACACACGTGGTCTCAAGGAAGGAGGAAAATAGTTCCTGTTTGCAGCTGGATTTGGCCGGTAAGCAGTTTCCTTTTTTTACTTAAATGGCTTGTGGTTGAGAGTAATTCTGTAAGGAAGTAATTGATCATCAGTAGTATATGAACAGGCCCTTAGCAGCATGCTTCCAGCATTGGTAATGGTGTCAATATTTTTTGTGGGCTTCTACAAACAGTCCCAGTAATATTTAGATGAGAAAATAATACTTAGGTAAGAGGTGACACTTCTTTGAAGAACATTCAACACTTATTTTTGCCAAATCCAAGTCCTTAGTCCTTGTCTTCTTCAGTGGGGCTGTGCCTCTTGGTGTCATAAGGAGTTCTAGACTTTTATGAGAGGAACAATCCTGAGGTCATTCTTCAAAAGAAGTAAGGAACAAAAAGTCAGTGAAAGTCTGATATACACAAAAAAAGCAGGGAATAATCTGTATGAAAATTACTTATAAAGAAGGATCAGCTCAGTCAAACAAGAAGGCATGTGCATCATCTCCACATATTGAGCACAAAGTAAAAATTATTAGATCTGGCTCTCCGCTTGTGTTACGCTAGAAAATGACATTAAAGCAGCTGTAAGTTCAGCACAGTGAAGGTTTAGCACAATATGCCCGTGCTTTGGATTCCTGACTAACTTACTTCTTATCAGGGAAAACTGCTCAGCAGTCTTTGAATTATTGTATTATGTCAGGATTTATGTCTGAAACATCTTCCCCACTTCTGGAGACAGAGCACTAGAGGAGGTGGTGCTGTGGTGGCGGGAACATTTCAGTGCATTACACAAAAAGCACCCCAAAGGCTTTTTTCAGAATCAGAAAAACATTCCCCGAGATGCCAGAAATGCTTAAATATGCAATACCTACCATAATTATACAGTATAAGCATTGCTAACGTTGCTTTAACCTCACTGATTGCTAAGGTATTTCTCTCTTGCTAAATACTAACCAGGTTTCAGAATAACTGAAATACCTGTTCATTCCCCCTGCCCCAGTTCCCCAAGTTTTATCATTAGCAACCTGTGCACTTCTTTGCTTGTGCATCAGTCCACCTTCTGCTTGTGTTCAGAGGGCATTTTATCTGAGCAGCCACTTCAACAGTGTAAAGTCTGCGCTACAGATAGCAGTGAGTATGTTCTGGTGAGATTCTACTTGTTTCAGACCAAGTATTTTTATATAGCAAGCTTGACTGTTCTAAGTTGCATTTTATTTTATATTAGTCTCTTTTTAAAATGTGTGATTCCTTTCTAATTTTAAGCCAAGGTGCAGGCTGCAACCACAAAGGACAAGTCTATCTCCACTTTTGCCATGATCCCATTTGTTTATAAGTAGAAGAGTTCCCCGGTCTGGTTACCATGCTGGCTGGGAATACATGTCCAGGCTGCTAAGAACAGTAGATGATCCCCTGCAGCAGCAGCCTGTATTTAAGTTACCTTAAAGTGATTGTGTAACTGTGGAATTAAGGACCCAGCCAGGCACTTTCACTAGAAGTCCTTCATTATTCCCAACAAAAGAATGCTTATGTGTAGACAGCAAACCTTAAGCCAGTACTAGGAATACCACTCATTTCCCTCATAAAGTAAGAAAGAGAGCTACAATAACAACAAGCCCAGTCTTTTCCGAATGTGAGCTTGACTAGGATTTCATATTCTAAGCTGCAAAAGAAATTCCTCTGCCATTGTGCTAGGTTTTGGGAAATCTTACTAGCATTTGTAATACTACTTGCCACAAATTTGATTACCAGCATATTGCTTTAATTACATGGAAATCAAATATATTGGATGAATGTCCTGAGGGGATAAATGTCCTGAGGCTATTTTAACACGCATCCATCCCTCATCTACTTGCTCCTGGGTGTTCTGGTTCAAAACCTGGCTGCTTTATTTGGCCCCAATTCATGGAAACTTTCTTCTCTTGAAGATACCTGTTCATGCTTTAAGTGAAAAATGCCTCGAGCGCTGTCCTCAGGCTCTCCTGAGCTACAGCCTTCCAGCTGCGTAATGGCTACCTGTGTCTGAAGCTCAGGTATCGCGGAGCTCGAGTGGCAGACCACAAACACAGAGCGTCCTGCGGCAGGTTTTAGCTAGTCTGCTGTCAAGAGTGAAGGAAAAGAAATGTTTGCATAAGTTGACAGCAAGTCATGCTTTGATTGGGACTGAACTGTCAATATAGGCACACCAAATTAATATTAAAAACCCCCACCACAGAAAAGCATAGAATGGCTGTATCAAACACCTTGTTCAGACGTGTCCTGGCTCTGACACTTAACCAATAGCAGGCACAACGGGAAAGTGTAAAAGTGAGGCAGCGTGTGGCCCAGAAGAACCTCCGAGCCGCCAGTAATCTATGGTTTAAGAACTGGTGAAACACTTCGCACTGATGCCAAAAGTTCAGTCTGTTTTTCTGCAAAAGCAATATCTTCTGAGAGCTCTTTTTGTATTGCTCTCAGTAGGACCTACTGTTCCTATAAATTCTCCAGCAGGCTGTTGGATATACTTGAAAAAAAGGTTTACTCTTTGTGCTTTTATCTTTTTCAAACTGTTCCGCAAAGTCTTTTTTGTTTCCCTTATTATCTGTTTACACTTAACCTGCCAGAATTTATAATCCTATTTTCCTCACATGGATTTGATGCCAGCTTTCTGGAGGATGCTTGCAAAATGCCAGCAATCCAGAAAAGAAGAAATCCTGCCTCCCGTGAGATTAAAAAAAAAAAACCCAAACCCCAAGGAGTTTTAACAAACTCTTTAGCAAACCTGATTATTTAAATGAAAATCAGACACCAGGTCATGTTTGGTGGATGCCCGGGTGAGCATGATGAATATGTATGACAGACACGATGCTGTCGGACACTACATCCCTGAGGTCCTATCTACTGACATTGTGATTAAGCCAAAGACACAGAATTTAATATTGTGCAGCGTGCTGAATAACAGTCTTGCTGTTATTCGTGCATCGTCTAGGGACAACACTCCATGACAGTTCTAAATTTTAGCTTTGTTATTTGCTAACGGAAGGTGACAAAGCCTGATTTGCCACAGCAAGCTGGCAAGCAGCCATACTGTTCAGCAAATGCTTCTGCCACTTGGAAATAACTCTGTCATTATCTGAAGTGACTTGTGGAAGAAGGGGCTGAAACGTTAATATTTTGATATGTAAATAAAAATGTACAAGTATCATTACATTCTTTAGCTATTGTCTTACATTTTTTTTTCCCATTTGAATATACTTGTATATGCACTTGTAAGAAGGTGAAACTATGCTTGTGGCAAAAAGACAAATGTAAACTTTATAAAAAAATAAGACAACACATTTTATAACACTTTTCATTCTTCTCCTCAAAAATCAATACGTTTCTATCAGCCACCTAAACTTAAGAAGACTGGCCCCAATAGCCCTCCAAATTAAATGTTTTGATTATGCTTGTGCAAAACCCTTCCTTCCATCAAAAATGAATAACTGGCTTTTGCATTTTATTTCAGCATGAAAATCTGAAAACATTGTTTTATGATTGACCCCAGGTGACCGCCCTGCCACTCTCCCTCTTTTGGGAGCTTGGGCAGATTTTTTGTAAGTCTCATTGTTTCTTCAAGCCAGACCAAGAACCCAGATGGCCCAGTTGCTTTTATTAGCAGAATAAAGGAATAGCTATAGTGGAATAAATATTCTGCCAAAGTCCTTTTGGAGTGGCTCCTTATGGCAACACATAGGCTCAGTCATTACCCCTTTTCATAACAGTGGCATTTAGCATCACTCTGCAGACAGGGTTGTCTTCAGCCGTGGCCATTCATTTGCCTTTTCTGAGGAGGCATCTCCCTTCCTGTGAGCATTAGGGTCTCTTCTCAGATTACTTTCCCTTCTCACCCAGTCACCCAGCCTCTTTCTGCCACTGCCCTTTTCCCACTTCTAACAGCTGTCCTTTAGAGCTTAAACGCTCCTGACCGGAGATGTTAACTTAAATCTAGTTTAATGATCTCAAGGCTCATTTGAATTGGATTTTGAAGGGAGATGATACTTTATTTCTACTTGATCAAAATGCAGTTATTCTTGATTTGTACTAAGGCAATAAATGAAGTATTATTCCCTTTGTTTTTATTTAATGTCTTTAGCTGTACTTGCTACTCCTGGAGTACTTATTAGACCCTTCAATTGACAGGAATGAAAGCATGCTTCTCCAGCCATCAGCTGTGTGTGTACGGGAAGACATTTGTGTACCACATGGAAAATGAAGATATAAACCACGGATTATTCCACCAGCACTTTCTGGCATCAAAATCCAGATGCTTGCAGTGAGTCTAGCTCTACATGGCAAAGAGGGGAGAGGAGAGTTAAGCCTGATTAACCTACCCCTAACTTGTACCCTCCTCATACCCTCCTGGTGGCTTTGCCAGCTCCCAGTGTACCTGCCCTGCATGCACGTAGAAGTGCAAATAGGAGACAAGAAAAGGGGAGGGTTATACAGAGTATTTTCATGTGCCAGAATACACAAGGAGACTTGGATCTACTTTCTCTTGCAGCCCTCTAATGATACCTACAAGCTCAAGTCATGGACAGAGACTCTATTAGGTGAGGGGCTGTACGGTGCATAAAGACTGCTTCTGATCTAAGGAACAGCTGGGAAATGTACACGGAAAATGCTGATGGGATGTAGCAATGCTAATAGAGACTTCGAGGACTTGTCAGCAGATCTTAGATTGCTTAATATGTTTTAGGCTTTGCAAGTGGTAAGCCCCAAAAGTAAGTCTTTTTGTTTGACAAGACAAAAAGAGATGTCAAGAAAAAGAAAATCAAAGGTAATTATTGTAGACCACAGGCTACAGAAGAGACCTTTCACTTCCATGTTGAAAACTAGCCAAAGAATAAGACCTGACTGGTGTAAGCAACCACAGGGTGGAAATATTAGGCCTTTAGCGTGACAAAGTACACTCTGTGCATGTTTGGTTTAATGTAAATTTATATTACTGATAACTAAGGAAGGGCTCTGCCCTAGAGCAGCATTGCCTGTCAGTGTCTCTTGTTCATGCTGTCGCTACTGCTTGCAGGTGTGAGAGGCTGCTTCTTCCTCAAAATTTAATTTCTGAAGCTTGGGCAAGATTTAAAACTGATACCACCTATGAGTATTTCCTCATATCTTAAGATACACAAGACTTTCAGCATTAAGGTTCTTTTCTGTCTGATAAGTTTATATTGTTATATCACTTGCATATATCTTTCTTTTAATATTTTGATTTGCAAACAATTTTCTTTATTCACAGTAAATATTTCCAGCAAAAGTAGTTCTCTAGAAGGGTTCATCTTTCTGGAACTGATTCCTTAAACTTGTTTTCTAGCTCATGTCTGGGACTCAAATCCTTGCCCCCTGTCTCCTTGCTCCTCAGCCTGTGGGTATCTGGTGACACGGGCAAGAAGCTCTGCCAGGAAGTAAGAGAACAGGAATTACCTTCAGGAACCCGTTTCCATCATCGGTCCGGACTGATCCAGGACAGATGTTGTCCTGCCCTGGGCAGGGGCAGTGCAGCTCAGACATCACCAGGCCATGCTAATGGGGAGAAAGAAGCTGAGAATCTCCTGCACATCCATGGCAAAAGGCTTTCTAACTCTCCCAGCTCAATGTTGAGCAGGTTTTCCTCAGTGCACACATTTAGCTGTACGTGACCTGGCCCATTTGCCCCATTTCCCACGCTGTCACAGGGCAGCTGGCAAGCCTGAAGTGCTACTTCCTCTCTTCTATGGATTTCATGTGGATGCCTGAAAGGTGCATAATGAAGCTTTTAAAAATGCTGCAAAATTTCATAATCATATGAAGCCTGTAATAAATTGAAAGCAGTTGACACAGTTTGCCTTGCGCAGCAGTATGGATAAGCCTGTGTTTCAGCCCTTCTAGGCATTTATATACTTTTTGATCAATACAGATTCTCTACAGAGATGCAAAAGGTTATATTCAGTTCACTTTAGTCTATTTGTTTTCACTGTGATGGAGACACAAGTAGTGAAGTCCAAAATTGGTAGTTCTATGGTAGTGGAATAAATTTGTTGATATTCCTCCAAGCTGCATAGGTTTAATAGGCTATTTTGGCATTCAGAGTGCACTTAGAATGGATCTTGAAACAATCATCGGCTTTCTTTTGGTTTCTGGTAATATTTTGATCCTGGAATAGAAATGTTAACATCATAATTTGACTTAAATGGAACAAATAATTTGTATTTGGATCACAAAAACTCGCCCTCTAAGTTGTGGGGCTAGAAAATTAATTATTAAATAGAAATGCTAATTCTTAAGCATGAGAAAATTCTGAAAATAAAAAACAAGTAGTGTAACTTAGCTGAAATAGGGCAAGAAACTGGCTGCAGCAAAATAGCACAAGTGTGTACAGAACAGAGTGCCAAGAGCTGTGCTCTGAAATCAGATTAATCTGTTTTCTCTTTCAGATTTCTGCATGGTGCTGTGAATGCTTCACTCGGATATAATCCTCTGAAATATGACTGTTCTTTAGTAACATGAATAATCTCGCTGTTCTTGTTTAAATAAGGATTACTTATATGAATAGCCCATTGGGAACTGCATCCTCAGGAATAAAGACAGACAGACACTCCTCTTCCCTTCACCCTCTAGAGTCCGTCTTGCCTGGGTTGTGCTCATTCAGTTGTCTGTACAACTCCAGTTTCCAAAGCTGCCCTCCTTTCCTGCTGCTGCTCCTACATCAGCCCTGGAGACATTCAGCTGCAGATGAATTGGATCACAGACCTATTCCCACTGAAAATTGACCTTTAAGAAAGAATTGTGTTCAAGGGTTAGCACCTGCACAAGGCAAGGCATGGAAATATGAGGATGGCACAGGGTGGAATTTGGGACTGACTTTTCACAGCACCGCACAGTCAAACTGGCTCAAAGTGGTTGTGAAACTGCAGAGTAAATGGGAGATGTGAAACGATCCTTTTCAAAAAGCACCTTCAAATTTTCAGCTTTTTTTTTTTTTCCACTGACCTACTTTGCAGCAGTTATACAAACAACTGCATCAGCACACGCAAGGACGTGCTGAGCTGTGGTACAAAGATCTGTCGCCACAAAGCAACTGTGGAGACAGTGAGCTTTTTAACCTAAATTGCTGCTAGAGAAAATGTTGATAGTGTTATGTGGCATGACAAAAAGGGTGGAAGCTGTCCAAAAGTCAAGCAAGGAAATACACACCCTAAAATCTCTTAGTGAACTGTTCTCAAAGCATTGCCCATCTCTATAATGTATGCAAATTATCTGTAAAAGGGATAAAATTAAGCATTCTCCAGGAGTACCTGACTTTTGTTTCTGTTCAGTGTATTCCACTTCTGTTGTTAGGCTTTTAAAGTTTAGGGTTTCCAGACCATTGCATCATACACTGAAATTTTGGGACACAGTTTTGCAGTGAGAGCTCGGGCTGACCACTGCAATGGTTTGCTGAGAGGCAAGGTCTGCTCTCCAGCGATGTCTCCTGGAGCATGGCCTCTGCAACTGAAGTTGAACAACTACTGAAGTTATTCTTCAACTGAAGTTGAAGAACTACTCTCTGGTTGATTTGTAAGGTGCCTGCATTTCTTCTGAAGCTGAATTAGATATACATATTGTTTAAACATAAAGCTACATTTTTATATGTGCTTGCATCACCATTGACCGAAGTGACAATTGATTATAAAAGTTCCTAGACTGCATTTGACTCAACGGGTTTGTAACCAACTATTTTTGTGTCTCAAAAGAAAATTCAAGAGTAAACATTTAGCCTCCAGGAATCATCTACACTAATGGCTTTTGACTCGTTTTGAGCATCCTAATTTTCTACCAGGGAAAAAAGCAGAAGCCATTAAGTACGGTACATGGAGCAACCCATACTCTTAGCTGATAAAAGGCTTCACTGTTGCCGCACAGAGCTGAGGCCCAGGCACCTGAAGGAGGGAAGCAAACTCAGTTCATTCCCGTTAAAACAGAACCAGCAGCCTCTGCGTCTTCACCTGCAGTTCTTGCTTTGCTTGCTTGAGTTAATGAAGCAGCCAAGGAAAACAGGAAAAGCTGGTCAATAACCCATTTTACACACTTCCTTCTTATCACTCAACTAGTTTAAATGACAATGCTGCTCCTGCGTACTGCTGGCATTTGAATTACTAACACTGTAGATGAGAGCAGCGGTTATTCCCTTGAGCTGTTCTGACTCGCGGCAAGCAAGCGTTTGCTACACGCAGTGTAATGCTTGCCAGGCTGCTCCGCAGCTGTAAGGGGCAGGTAGGTATTGCTTTCTTTTAAAATGCGAGTCCTCAGATAAGTTGAAAGGATGTATCATCAGAAGTGAAACTCTTGTGTCAAAGCAAAGCACATTTTATTTGTTTTGTTCGACTGTCAAGCAAACTGTGCTTTAATTTGCTCCATTCCTTTAGTATAAACTTATTTCCGGGTTTTCATGCCAGTAACGTGCATCCGTACATCACTGGCAAGTCTGATTTCGTTTATCTAAGGTGTATTTGCATTTGTTTCCTCTCAACACTAAGTCTTTAATTGCAATACAAGTGCTGGCATTTGAAAGACTTACTTTTCCCCTCATCTTCCCACAGTGAGGGACAACTCATTTTGTTCAGCCCTGCCTGGCGGCAAAAGTATCGCCCAGGAACCACAGGGGCATCTAAAGCCATCAGCATTTAACGTCAGGACAGTTCCGAGACCAGGCTTTCCTTTCCCCATCCAAGTTTAAGAGCTGCCATCCTCAGGCCGCGAAAGGAAAGCAAACCAGCTCCTCGGGGCAGCTGTCAGCCTGCTGCTGCGGCTGCCCGTCCACCGCCAACAGCTCCAGCGGGCACTGCCGCGCTCCAGCCGCGGGCTCCCTGGCAGCGGCCGGCCAGGCCGACGACGAGCCTAACGGAGCGCTGATCGCCGCTGAGGGGCAGCTCCCCCCGCCCGCCGCTTCCGCCTGAGGCAGAGCCTCTGCCTGTGTCAGAGGCGGGGGGGATACACCTCTCCCGCCTGCCCGGCGGCCCCGCGCCAACGGCAGTAACGGCAGCCCCACGCGGGGGCAGCCCGCGCTTCCTGCCCGTGCTCTGGGCGGAGCTCGCGCGTCAGGGGGTGACGCGGCAGCCCTGTCGCGGGTTGCGCGTGGGCGCCCTCGCCCCTGCGGCGCGGCGCGCGGCGGCGGCGGTGACGTCTCGACAGCATGGCGCCCACGGGGCCGGCGCGCGCCGACCCGCCGGGTAACGGGCGCGAGCGCGCGCGCGCAGCGGGTACGGGGCGGGGGGGAAATGGCGGCGCCCCTCCCCGCCAGGCGGCGGCGGGCCGGGGGCCGCCACGTGCCGCTGTTGTGGCAGCGGGGCGGGGCCTTTCCGCCCACGGGCGGGGGGACGTGGGGAGCCGCTTCCCCACTCGCGGGAGCGGCGGGGGGTCGGGGCGGCGGGTTAGATTTCCGCTCAGCTTCGGGTGTTTGCCCGCGGCTCGACACCGGCGCAGTCGCCCCTGGGGCGGTGCTGGCGGGGGGGTGTCAGTTGTCGGCAGCGCTTAACTTTCGTAAAAGCCGCGTTTGGCGGCGCGGCGTGCAGTTAAACGGGCCGCGCCGCCTCACCCCGCCCCGAACGCGCGGTGCGGATGGCGGTAGTGAGTAAGGGCGCTTGTTGCGGGAGCCCCGGCCGCTCTAGTGCCGAGCAGCTCCCCTGCGGTAGGCTTCGCCTTACCCAGAAGGGGTCCGGAGGGTGCCGGGACGCCCGCACCGTCCTATCGGACACAGTTAAGCTGGAAAGATTAAAAAAAAACCAAAACCCAAACAACTGCGGCGGAGCCTGCGGCTTGATGGTAGGGACTGGGTCTGCTCCAAGTGCTCTGGGGCTCTAAGCCAAAAATGCCATGTTGTCGGTTAAACAGAAGTTGTTGGAAGGGGAGGAGAAGTTAGCTGCTAATTGACATTGTGTTTTTAAATGGACAGGTCTGTCAGTGGCTGCTTTCAGTGATGCTGCTACCTGCAGAGATCCCAAGCACTTTCCTTTTTAATATTTCTGAGGGAATGCCTGCTGCCGAGCTGGTACTTCAGCCCAGGCTTGCATCCCTCGGCTTGTTAAACAGGCCTGCAGTCCTCCTTGCTGCAGAGCTGTGTGCGGCACTGACTCCACAATCAGCTGTCGTGGTCTGAGGTTTTTCCAGGTTTCTCTGGCAAAGATGATGTTGACCTGCCCTGCCCTTTCTCCTGTGCCATGTGGGGTCAAGCCAGGGCTAGCGACTGTCCTGCTGCTGCGGGACTGAATGGGTTTGGCTGAAATGGGAAATGTGGGAGGGTGTTCCAGCAGCAGCTTGAGAAGCAGTGGCAGTTGGAGAAAAGTTCTGCTTAGATGGAAGCAAAAATTTTGTGCCGGGAGTGTTTGTGGAGCCCCGCTGAACAGGCAGAAGGCAGTAGATGATGGTGTGTACGTCTGGCAGTGATGCAAAGGACCTGCTTTCGGGAGCAGGCTGTCAGGAAGCTGAGCAAAGTGCTTCTCCTTAGCCTTTTCAGTGGCAGGGCATGCCACAAAGCAAGACTGCGCTGGTCTGGGGGCTGGTTTGTGTCCCCGTGGTTCCTGCTTGGGATGAATATCTAATAATCTGTTGTGAACAGATTAATGTCAGGAGAGGGACGGTCGTGGTTATAACACAGGAAGCTTTCTGAGCCTGGGACTTGTGTTTTTAGCTGGGGACGGTAGGCACAACTTACAGGATCCCTTTGTTATTCTGAGACTTCAGTGACTTTTGTGGTTGTCATTTGTCTTTCAAGCTAACTTTGTAAATGCATCGGCTACACAGGTGTCTGTTATGGAAGATCTGACTGGTTCTTAAGACAAGTGCTGACACGGAAAATGTCAGCAAGATGCACGCAGGTACCCAAGGTGAAGTGGTAAGATCCAATGCTTCCCTCTTTGGATAGGCAGGGTAACAAATAACTGAGCAATAGGGTGCTGCTGCCCACTGTTGAAGAGGACCTGTCTGCCATCTGTTGCTACAGTTCATGAAACTCTTCATGTTGCCAGAGGGCATCCAGTTGAAGAAGATTCAATTAAACAGCAAGTAATGCTAAGGTTGTCATGAGCTGTCTGTGGCAGGCTGTTGCAATAGCATCCTTTCTAGCTACTACTGTTGTAATGTCTGTGTGCTGCACAATAATTTTTTGAATGATGGAGAAACTTGCGCTTGGAGCTGGTGCTGAATTGGGATGTGCAAATGTGGAGTGGCCCTGTTGCCTGTAGGACAGGAGCTGGTCAGCCTAGGAAATAGGGGGTACTGTAAGTGCCTGTAACTCCTTGTAGTTCTTCAATTTGTGTCCTTTCACATTAACGTGATGAAAAAGCTATACTTTCTCTGTCACAGCTGGGTTGATCCTTTATTAAAAGCTTTAGAAGCAACTTGTAATCCTTTATTACTTTCCAAGTACTTGTATACCAGGGGATTTTATACTAAGAATGAATTTTTAATAGGAGTGCATAAATAATAAAAACCACCTTTTGAGAATCATTGCAGACATCAGAAAAATGTGGGTTTTAAGCAAGTTGCAAGGGTTGAAGTCCTGTTTCTTGTGGAGAACTTGCATTTATCCCTTCAATTCTGCACATATGGCCTGTATGTGGGTTGGGATAAGGAGGTGAAGGAATATCATCCTGCCTTATCCCCTGAGCTCTTTAGTTGCCACATTGTGAAAATGGAAGGTTACAATTGGGCAAAGTTTATAATTGTTAGTGGTAGGATGACTGTAGGGGTGAACAGTGGTAGCAGAGGGACACCTTGTGTGCTGTGCACACTTACTCGGAAACATCTACAAGGGGTAAAAGTTGTTGTAGCTAATACAATTTCTCCTTGCCAGACTAGTAATTCCCTTGCTCAAGTGATCTCTTACCTTGGGGAAGTGAAGTAAGGTATTAGGGTTTTTTATTCTGTGTTCCATATCCCACTGACTTTTAAGCCAATGCTGTTGGGTCACTTTTGTTCTGTCTTGGTATGGTCTGCTAAACTAGTTCCAGCCCTAGAATACTGTGTGGTAATGTGCTTTATATTTTAAGCTTCAGTAGAGTGTAAAATCAAGGTAATTGGTCCTGGGTCCTGTTATCGCTGCTGGTTTGCTACGGTGGTGGGCTGACCTTGGCTGAAGGCCAGATGCCCACCAAGCTGCTCTATCATTCCTCAGCAGGACAGGGGCAGGGGAAGGAGAAAATAAGATGGAGAAAAACTCATGGGTCAAGAGAAAGGCAGTTTAATTAAGCAAAAGACTGCGTGCAGAAGCAAAGGAAAATAAAAGAGTTATTCTCTACTTCCCATCAGCAGGTGATGTCCAGCCACTTCCTAGCAAGCAGGGCCTTGGTACATATAGTGGTTGCTCTGGAAGACAAACATAAATAGCGAGTGCCACCCCCTTCCTCCTCCTCTCTCTTAGCTGTTATTGCTGAGCAGATGTCATATGGTAAGGAATACCCCTTTGGTCAGTTTGGGCCAGCTGTCCTGGCTGTGTCCTTTCCCAAGATCTCGTGCACCCCCAGCCCAAACATTTTGTCACTTATTCTGTAACGAACTCTTGCACCCTGTCTTTGCTGGAGAAGGGAATTATGTGAGTTGAATGCTGAATTAACATGATGGTACTTGTTTAGCAGAGCTGACTCCCAGCCTCCTCCCTTCTTTTGTCCCAAGGGCAGAGTTCAGCACTTTCTAGCATGGCTTTATGAATCGATCCTCTCTGATTTCTGGGGTCTTTTTGGAGCTGTCTGCAGACTTTGTTTCCAACTTGAAAATTGCATTGTCGGTGTGCCAGAGCACAGCTTCAAGTAGTGCAGGCTCCTAATGGAAGAAGAATCAAGTATTACCCATAGCAAGGACAGTTAAATTGGGTTTTGGTGGGCTTGGAGCTATGCCATCTGTTTGTAAAATGTAGAGTCTGTGTACCTCTGGCACTGACAGCCACCTTCGTGATTCCCACCCTGTTTCCTGCAGCTTTTTCAGGTGCTGCTGAAGAAACACAGATTTGGAAAGCTTCTTCAGAGTAAGGCTCTCGCAGAGCTGGGAGCTGAGATGAGGCAGAAGTCTGTGCTCCTATGAGCAGAAAACTGTACGCTGAAGCGGTGTCTGTTCAGCAAGGTACCTGTAGAGAAAGCAAAACAGTAGTGAGGTGCAGGATTTAAAATCAAACATGACTGTAAATCTTTGCTTCCCAGTGTGTATGATAAGATAGTTGGGAAGCACGTAGGTAAAAGGAACGGAAGCCTGTAGAAAGGAGGACTGGTTCTGGGAGGGCTCTGATGGCCTGCCTTAGCTGTCTGGGCTGCAGCTCTTGACGTCAAGGAGTGGACTTAGGAGGCTACATTAAAGCAAAAGCAAGCTCTAATGTGTTTGTCTCATTGGTTTGTAGCTCTTGCAAAGCACAAGTCATGCTCCATGGGAGTCTGTGTTGCATGCGTGCTTTCAGATACAATTTTTTGGGTCTTGCTTCTGAAAGCCTTTAGCTCAAGGACTGATTTTATTTTCATGAATAATTTGATGGTTTAATGTGAGTAGGTTTAATCTCTTGTATAAGAACCTGCTGAGCCTGCCTGTGTGGTGTTAAAACTTTCAACCTGAAATGAGGGTGGCTTCCTTTTTTGTATTTTAATCTCCCTTCAAATGCTTCATACTCATTATAGAGCAAATTTTATTTGGCTTCTCTTCTTGCTGAGACTACATCTGATTTAGAGCTGTTTTTCCAGAGTGCTGGTATAAATGTAACCTTGTAATACTTAACTCTTGGCCTCATCTTCTCCCCAGCATATTCTTTTTTTAACAGTACTGATAACAAAACAGAAGTTGCATTGCAAGAATGCAGAAGGAAAAAAGTCAAATCAGTTAGCAGTTGCCAGTGATTTTTAGGTACTGCTGTGTGTAAATTGTAATGAGATGTAAGGATATTTTTGTGCTCCAGAAATAATTTGTTTTTACAAGTGTTTTGATGATAGTGCATAATCAAAATCCAAACCAAATGTTTACTCAAAGTGAGTAAGCCCAAGCTGAATGGAGGAGAGCAGTGAAGACACTTTGTTCATCTACATGGTTGTGAACGATAATTGGGGTCCCACTCTTGTAAATTGGGTTTTTGGTAAAGAGGCTGTTTGATTACTTTGCTATATGCATGTGTGTCTTCATTCTGAAATGATTCTGCTTATGTTCTAAAGAAGAAAAGTAGGATTACTTTCATTGGGGTTTTTGGGATTTGGAGGTGTTTGTTTTGCTTTTTTTTATTATTTCAGATTATAGTTTTGTTTCTTTGTTTAGTGTTTGGGATGGGCTTTGTTTGGGATCTTAAAACATTGCAATACTGCATCTTCATTCCTAATGATAGCTCTGAAATTTCTACAGTTTTCTGTTTCAATCATTGTTAGACTTACCCTGTCCAATATCTTATAATTAGCATGAGACCCGCCTGATTTGTTTTCTTCTGGCATTTTTGTGGAGCAGAAGATGATCTTGCTGTGTTTGTGCAAAAGAAAGTAAAACCTGGCTATTATCTGTCAGTGTATCTTGGCGTTTGCTCACTGACAGAAGTGCAAAATTGTTATTTACTGCTCTAATCCTAGGAAGAGGTGAATTTGGGACTCAGTTGGAGAATTGTTTCTGCTTGCTCAGTTTATTTCTCTTTATCATTACAGTATAGGCAATTAAAGTAGGTGTTTTTTTTTTTTTAAATTAAGTTTATTGGTTTCTGCTTTGCACTCGTGTACCACTTATAGTATGGTGTCTGGTACAAAGATGCTGTGTTGCTGTGGTGGAAATATCACACTTTTCAGTGTTGGAGACTAGTTTATGTAGAGAGTTTGATATATGCCTTTGTGAACTTTTGATACTTTTTTTTTTTTCTGCAGCTGACCGCGTGCAGGTAACTTGCAGGTAACTGTACTTAGGTGAAGGACCAATTGAGTCTAATTCTATTTAGATAGATGCAGCTGTTACCTGACATCAGGTGATTGGAGTTGTAGGTGAAATAAACCAATTACTGTTTGATTTCAGTAGAGGATTATTTATTTTATACTGTTTCTTAAATGGGAAGAGCTCAGGTTGCACAAGTGTATAGATAAGGAATTTCAAAGCTGCTTGAATATTGGATTTATTTTCTTACAGTAGATCCACAGAAAAACATGGGAGATGAAATTGAATTGGTTCTGCAGGAGCGGATAATGGTTTTGGATGGAGGCATGGGTACCATGATCCAGCAACATGCCCTGTCAGAAGAGGATTTCCGAGGGCATGAATTTAAAGATCATTCCAGGCCTTTGAAAGGCAATAATGACCTTCTCAGTATAACTCAACCTGATATAATCTGTGACATACACAAGGTAGGTGGTTCTGATTTCTGTCTCTTGACAGGAGAAGGAAGGAGAATTTGGCCTCTGCGCTCCTCTCCATGCCACAGGCTACTGGCTCTCCTTTGTCTTTTGGGGATAGGGAAGAGAGTGCTAGGTAACCATGCGAAAAAGAATGAGCAGATTTGACTGTTCTGGTTGTGTGAGCACAGCATTCGTGTCTTGGTTCCTGATGTCACCCAAGCAGTGTTGGTTTTAAATCCCTTTTTGACTTATGTCCCTAATGTATTTATACTAATTGTAGATTCTGATTTATTTCTTTTTTCTTCTTTTTTTCCTCCTCAACCAGCACTTGAAATGCATCTAAGTAGGACATATCTGAATTCTAGATGCATGTTTCTATAATTGTATATTAAAGAGCTGTTAAATGTGGCAGCCTGAAGCAGGCCGCTCCGTGGTTAATGAGTATATGGGCTTCCTAATGATTATATGTGCTTCAGTATTCTCGGTTTTTCCCTAGGATGTTAATGTGTAGCCCAGAGAATAAAACAGTCTAGGGTTGATCATTAGGAATTTGCAAACAGATTTTAGTATTTTCCTATATTCAATTAGACTTTAAAAACCAACTTCCTAAGTCTTGTATCTCTTGAGTTGCAGTTATTTGTAGGTCTTACTGTAATAATTGGAATGCTTGAATAGCATTGCAACTAGTTGATAATCACTGGAAGCCTTGCATCTGTATTTCATTGGTTCAAATCATAATTGGCTTACATTTGTTAAACTTGGTATGTAATCTGTATTTTTATATTTACATTCTAACTGTCATTCTTTGGATTTTAAAAATGATGAGTTGAAAAGAATCTGAGTCTTTGACCTGTAAAAATTTAAGGAGGAAATATTTGTAGATTGAGTTCAGTCCCTTGACTGTCAACTGAGCTGTAGTGGTCGTGAACCTTGTAATTTATAATAGCTTGTGGTTCCAATCAGGTAAGCTCGTTTAACAGTTGAATTTTGCAGGTTCAGCAGAGCAATAGTGATGTGATTTGAGAATGAATGCATTGAGTCAAACCCTGTAGCCTGCTATCATCCCTCCAATGGCCAGTTGTCAGCGCTTTAGGAAGAGTGTAAGGAAAGAACAAGTCTGTGGTGGTCCCCATGCTTGCAGCAAATTTTGGGTCAGGTGCTTTCTGAGCCATGGGTGGTGACTTCATATTTTATAGCTACCAGTGGTTATTTCTTCTGAGAATTGGACAGAACTTGAAATAATAGATGAAAATATTTCTACAAAGTAACTATAATCCCACTATGCATATGGTTGTTGGTTTTGTGGTTTTTTTGGGTTTTTTTTTTGTTTGGTTGGGGTTTGTTTGTTTTGGTTTTTTTTTTAAATGGTCCGGTGAGTCGCATCTCACAGATATCAGTAACTTGAAAAGTAAATGTTAGCTGTACCTTGTCTGGCAACAGAAGATTCAGTGGTAAGAAAGGTGATGTATTTTCAAAGGCAAAAATGGTCTTGCTTTGAACATATTATTTCCTTCTGTGGTGGTAGACAGTAAAGTTGAAGGACTTTTACTGAAATGACAGATCTGAACTAAGCAAAAGCTAGTACAAATCTGTACACGTTTAACATCTTTCTTCAGTCTAGATGATTTTCCAAAACTTCATTACTTGGTTATTAGTGTACATGTAAGAACTTGTATATTTCCATATAGCTATTTGTAGGTATTTCCATATGTATCCAGGAGGAGTTGAGAGAAAGCATATTAGTTTGCAGCAAAACATGTTTTAAAGCAAATTTAATTCTTTTCTCTTTGTTTGGATCAAGACTTTATTTGCCCTGTTGAACCCCCGATCTTGTCTGCTCCTTACAGGAGAATCTGAGTGGTTTATTTTTAACAGCCACATCAGTATTTTTGACTTACTAGCACTTCAAATGTCTTAATTTCTGTGAATATGCAGGGGTCACCTAAGCGTTAACCTGATCAAAAAGGTGTTAGGGAGGGAGGAGGGCAACTGATAGAGGTTATAAAAATGCAGATGAGAATCTGTAAAAATATTTCAGTTTGCATTGATTTCAGTTTACTTCAGTGGGAATTAGACAACCAAAATGGAGCAGAAGGCTTAATTGTTTTGTGAATCTAGGCTGTTAGTTAAACTTTAAATGTGATCTGCACAAAACATAATTCTCCTAAGCTTGTATTCTGTCCCAGTATGCTCTTGTGTTGTACAGCTCCTTTCAGAATGTTTAAATTTTCTAATCCTCTGTTGCTGTTTAACTGGTGCCTTTTCTGAGTCTGCCCACAGCAGCCCTTGCTTGCTGATGGCAGTTGGACTATGTACAACCATGTCCCTGTGCAAAAATCTAGAATATGTTCCAGGTGCTGGACTCAGTGGCAGAGGTGACTATAAATGTCACCTGTTATTAGAAAGTGTGGCTGACTCTCAAACTCTGTAAAATTGGTTATATGGAACACTTCTATTGCTTTAGCCTTGTGCCTTTGAGTAAGGTCTTCAAAGTTTGATCTGCGTTGAATGAGGAGACGATTTGTGACTTTTTGTCAACTGAACGAGACAAAGTAATTGGATTGCTTTCATGCCATATCTCCATTCTGGAAGTTTTGGAGTTTTTTTTTCTTTCATGTCTTGCAGGAATACTTGCTGTCAGGTGCTGACATCATTGAAACTAACACTTTCAGCAGCACCCGAGTTGCACAAGCTGACTATGGCCTTGAGCATTTGGTAAGAATGCTAAACTATTTACACATTAAAATATTAATGAAGATTTTTGTCTTAACAGCCAAGATTAGCTTAGTCCCAGAGTCTGTTGGTGTTGTGTTTATTGACTGCATGCTGCCTCTTGAGCCATGTGATGGAGTTGTAGCTCATTTCCTCTGCTGTGGACTATTGTACTTGCTGTGTGTGACAGTCGTATTGTGCCTCTTGTTGATGAAGGCACAGGCAATAATAATTTGTCCTGGATTTTCCTTCAATATTCACAGAATGTCTCAGTTCTGTGAACAGGGATGTTTTGCTTCAGTCCTTCCAACTTATCAAATGCCACAATGGAACTACTTTTTTCCAGGATGTTATTTATGTGTTGTTTGTGCTGGTGTATGTAGAAGACCTTTCAAGCGTGCATTTGTCATACCTATTCTGTGTTATGTATTGTTTTGAGAAATATGTGAAATAAAATACTTGGAAATACGCTATTTGAGTAAAAAG
Source organism: Grus americana (assembly GCF_028858705.1). Classification (NCBI taxonomy): domain Eukaryota; kingdom Metazoa; phylum Chordata; class Aves; order Gruiformes; family Gruidae; genus Grus; species Grus americana. Next base: position 83,621,815 of record NC_072854.1, read on the forward strand.
TTAATTTAAAAGTAGGTTAATTTTGTCTTCAAAGTCTTGTTCTTCAGCTTCTGTTAACTTCAGCAGGATTTAATTAGTACCTTACAGAATGAAATTTTATGATTGGCAGCTGTAGGCTGGGGTGTACGTGGGATGAGACCTGCCATGTAACTCTGTTGCTGAGGTGTATAGAGCTATTCCTTTTGAGGTTTTGTAGCAGTGCTTATATGTATTAGTATGGCTTAGGGAGCCTTCAGAGTGTACCACGAGCTACTGAATGGAAGTGTTGTGTGCCTGTGAGGATGAGTTATGCTGTACTGAATTAAAGGTTACTCAGTAATTCTCTGTAATTGTTCTAGGCATATCGCTTAAACAGAGTCTCGGCACAGGTAGCCAGAAAAGCAGCAGATGATGTTACTGCTCAGACAGGTAAGGAATATTTATTTTAATTTCTTATTCAGTTGTGGTTTTGACTGTCTTGCTACAATCTTTGAAATGTTGCTAGCTGGAGGATAGCTTGATGGTTTACATCACAGGGACTTAACTTGCCGACATGCACACTCTTCATTTTAGGGACAGTAGCAATTTCACATCTCTCTTCATATCTCACTAATTTCAACATGTTTGCAGGATCTGGTCCTTAGTGTGTTCTGCAGGATGGCTGTCCCATGCCTGCCTATATTAGACTGTGTGTGAGTCACATCTTTCAGATATCTTTTAGAGAAAACAAATTCAGCATGGTTTGTTACTTAGGTTTCTATGGAACATGTCTTTGTACTACAGAACTGGGGTAGCTGATTGTAGGTAAATGTGGATTGCCAGTTACTCCAAGTGTAAGTCTCTTGCTTTGACTTTACTCAGCAACTACTGGAATGTGCTTAGTATGTGACCGTCCTCCGTAAATGTGCAGTCTTTTATTTTCCAGGCTTTATGTGAGAGGGTTATAGCTTGCTCACACTGCTGTGGACAATGCTGTCTTTCAAAGACAAGTAACTTCCTCTTGTTTTCTGGCATCAAACTATATTTGAAGCTAATAGTGCTGCTGTCCAGATAATACCTTACTGATGGGATTCATAGTATGCAATAAAAATGTAAGATTTGAAATATGCTTTAAAAAAAAGCAGTGTGGTTTGGTTGGTTGGTTGGGGGTTTTTTTATGAGCACAGGCCAGAATATTCAAATCTGGTTATCTAGTGAAAAATGTCAGGACAGTTCTGTGCTGTGCATTTAAAGTAATTGAATGAAGCTTCCTGTGTCAGAAACAAATGGTACTTTGAAGAAAAATTGACCCAATTGCCCTTTTTGTAGATGTTCTTCTATCTCGTGTGTATACACTGAACATCTTGTTGGATGCATCAAAACAAAATAAGTCAGCTGTGCTGGGTAATCTGGTGCTGATCAAACTCTTGATTTGAGACAGGAGTTTCCTGTTTTATGGTTCTTCATCCCTGAATGATACGCATATCTTGGTGTCCTTGGAGGTATTTTGTGTTGACGTGGCTGTCGTTGTAAAACCAGAGGTAAATTGTTTTGTGGTTGTGTTGTTTAGGGTTTGTTGTTGTTGTGTTCTTTTCTGTGTCTTGGTTTAGGAATTAGGAGATATGTTGCTGGAGCCATGGGTCCAACAAACAGGACACTCTCTGTGTCACCATCTGTGGAGAGACCAGATTACAGGAACATAAGTAAGTATTTGTAACCATCAAGTGATTTAACTTAGGTGACGGTCTTGAAAGCGATACCTCCGGATCAAATTAACACCATTCTTGTGTTACAGCTTTTGATGAACTGGTTGAAGCCTATAAGGAACAAGCCAAAGGACTTTTGGATGGAGGAGTTGATATCTTGTTGGTGGAAACCATATTTGATACAGCCAATGCCAAGGTGGGACTCCTGGTAAAAAATACTGAGTAATATAAGTATTTGGTGTACTACCTAAGGAAATCTAACATAGTACTTGTAAGAGCTATCAGCTACTGCTTACTAAATACATGAAAAGACTCTTCAATTGATAGCAAACAGGTAGAATATAAGGAGATAGTTTTCAATCAGCCTTTTCCAGAGTTTTTCCTTTGCCTTTTAATATGAGCTGTTAGTATCTTTCTGGCTGTCTGTGCCAGCTGTCCTCTTATTCCCAGAAGCTCTGCTGTATTGCAGAACATCTCTGAATGCATATGATTGTATTTTTCAGCGTAAGCATGTCTGTCCAAAGGATGCTTATGATGCATGCTGGAGAGGGAATGTCCAGTGTATCTGATTGCAGACGTGGGAAGGCTTGTGAGACAGTCCTGTTAAAATGTGGGTTTCTTGGGAACTCTGACATTCTGCGATCAGCTTTAAAAAAGAAAAATTGGGAGTAGAGGATTAGAAGGGTAAAATAGGAGGAGCAAAATGTTGAAGTATACCACAGTTCATGTGACTTTGACACTTCCTTCTTTATCTAATAATTGCTCAGAGCAGGTGGTGGAGTTGTTAGGATGCTTAAAACTGTCTTGCAATTTTACGTGGAAAAGTCTGGCTGGATATGCAACACAGCATTTCTTTAGGCTTTTGCCAGAGGCTAATTAATGTGTGCAGTGGCGTGACTTGCCCTTTGCAGATTTGACCAGGCATCATGGAGGTTTGGCTGGGACTCTACAGGCTTAACATAGGGCTGAGCTCATGTTTGCATGCAACTTCCTTACCCTAAGGAGGCAGGAAATTTTCAGGATCTTCCAAGGGGTCACAGCAGTCCTACTGTTAAAATTTGTGGTGGTTAGAATCCTTTGCAAGCTGCATGTCTAAACAGGTTCAAGGGCAGTGAATGTGTACTGAGAATAGTACACACAAGTGTGTTTGGTGTGGGGGTTGTGCTGCAGATGTGAGGGAGAAGTACATGCCGATGTGATTTGGGTTTCAGAGTAGTCTTGGTCTTATTTGGTTACTCCATGGTACTTCCTTTATACTTGTTACCAAAATGTGTTTTGGAACATCTGGAAGATGTTAAGAGTAAAACCTCTTGAATGTAGTAAGTTCTTGCAGGCCATGTGAGGTAGCAAGTTGCATAAACAGCCATTAAAAAATATTTAAAAAAAAAAGCAAACCCACACAAACAAAAAATCCAACGCACTGAAGAACTCCTGAAACACCCATTAATACTTTGCAATTTACTCTTCTATAGGCAGCTCTTTTTGCACTCCAGCTGTTGTTTAAGGAAGAGTATGCTCCCCGACCCATATTTGTAAGTATATATTATTTATTTAATATTTTACATATAGTTAAGGTTGATTTGTGAACTAGCTGAGATGGCAGTTTTTTTAAATGATCTGCGGTTTGTACCTGTTCATACCTTTCTGTTGAATGTGGTTACTCTTTCCTTGAACCTATGTTCAAACTTGTGTGGGACCTAGGCATCCACAAAATAATGTCAGTAACTTTTGCATCTTATGAATGTGCTGGTTTGAAAGCTTGCTTACTTTTGGACATTCCACCTGGTAACTTCTTTTGTGTCTTGCCATTTGTCTCTTGAAAGTGACAGTGAGCAGCTGTTCCACATTCCCTTTGCTGCATAGTCATGGCATTTATAGTCCTCTGTGAGAACCTCCTTTAGTCATCTTTTTTCTTCCTGAAGGGTCCTTGTCTATTTAGCTGCTCCATACCATTCATTCATTATTCTTGTCACCTTTTTATTTGCACTTTCTCGAGTTGGAGGGGAATTGGAATAGCATACAGCAGTCAAAGTGCAGGCATTAGGGATTTGTACGATATCCTAGTGATGTTTTCTGCCTTGTCCGTTGCTTTCTTTGTAGTTCCTGACATTTTACTTTACTGCTAGTGAGCTTTGAAATTGCATTTATAAAACTTTCTTTTGCTTCTCATATTAGTTTCTTGAGCAGTAAAGACTAGCTTGGAGATGTCATTATGTACAATTTTTCCTGTGTTCACAACTTTGTACTTGATCAGCAATGAGTTTCCACTTTTTTATCATTCAAGCCAGTTAGCATTGAGAGTTTTCTGACTACACAGAGTTGACTTTTTGTCTTCATTATCCTGGACAGAGTGGTCAGTGAGCTTGGCTGCCTCATTCTCTGCTCTCTTTACAGTTCAGATATGTTGAGAAGTACAACCCTCAGCACAGCGCTCTCTAGGATTACACTGGTCACCTCCCTTGACTGAGTGGTTTGGAGGAAAGTAGTGTTAATATTAAAGCATGTTTTGGAATAAATAATGGATTTACCTTTGCACGGAGGTTTCTAAACTCATTCCATTTTCTGGAAAAAAAGATTTGTAGACTTGGGAATGCTTTCCTGGCTCATTCAAATGCCTCCTGAATTCTCAACTTTGTAGTCATTAGTTGGGGTCAAGACACTATTTGTTATTTGCACATTTCTCCCTGTATAGTACTAAAGAGGTACGATTATACAGGTTAAGACTTCTATCTCGACTATGAAGTTGCAACATCTGATGTTCTCTTGCGGCAAAAGGAGTAACTTGGTTCTAAGGCCAGCCCCCACCCTCCCTCTCCCCCCTGCCCCCAAACAACCTAATAGTAGTCCTGAGACCTGAAATAACATAAAGGGGGAGGTAGGGAGAATGAGGAGGATAGGAGAGGAGCTGTGACTGCTGATAGCTGCCTGAACAGGTAACCACTGCAGATTGGTTTAGAGGCCATCGTCAGAATGATACTGTGGTACTAATGCTACCTTGTTGCTGAATGGTTCATAGTAGTTTTCTCTCATCTTTTTTTTTTTTCCCTCTTTTTTTCTTTTTCTCCCCCTGGGGGGGGAAAGAGAGAGAAAGAAAACTGGTCAAAGGTTTGCCTTTTCCCTAGTTAAATATTTAAATGTTTATAGGGAGGAAAGGGTTTAATTTTTCTGTTTTGGTTGTGCCTCATCACTTTGGGTGGAGTGCAGGTCCCCCTGCTTTGACTTTTAGCAGTTCAGCCATTTAAATTCTTGTTTTTATTGTTAATTTAATTCTTCTTTCTCTGCGTTCAATTGATATTTAGGTTTCTGGGACCATTGTGGATAAAAGTGGGCGTACCCTCTCAGGCCAGACAGGAGAGGCATTTGTCATTAGTGTTTCCCACAGTAAGCCACTTTGGTAAGGAAATGTATCTTTCTCTTAGTAAGTTACCTGTAGATTGTGATTCTTTTCTATTTTAACTCCTTGCTTGAAGCTATACTAACTGATCATATTTAATCATATGTATTGCTACGTGTTCTGTTATCATTCCCTCAGCAGAAATTATGTTTCCAAAGAATGCTGAAGTTTTAAAACATTGCTCTAAATAATTGAAGGTTTTGTGTTTGCAACAGCCAATGAAATCACAATTAGGTCCAAGCACTAAAGAAAAAAAATTCTGAAACTGTAGTTTGCCATCTCCTGCTGTCTCAGATTGTGCAAGGAGCTAATTCCTGATATAGGCAGGGCTGACATCTCTTTCTTAGAGGGAAGCAGTGCCAGCTCAGAATGTTTCAGGGTGACTTGAAAGAGCAAATCATAAGATTTAATGCCAGTGTTCTTTTTACCGAACTCTGACAAAAATGTATATATTCCCTGAGTGTTTGTCTCAAGAATGTGCATTGCTGTTTTGAAAGCTCCTGATGCCTCCATTTACTTGCATTCTTTTCTGTTCAGGCAGAAAATTTGAAATAAGTATGAGATTAAGATCTGTGGAAATGCATAATATAGCAGATTTTGGTCATTGTGAAAGGTTTTGCATGTTAATATGAATACCGTTCTCTGTTCCTCTCTTCTGTGTTTCTATGCTCTACTCTACCTCATCCTTGCCTCCTCTTTACCATTTCTTCTCTCAGGTTGGTTCTTCACACAAAAACTTACACTGGAAATAGAATTTTTTTTTTCTTCCTCCTAGAATATTCTAACTGAAAACATTTAATTCACTGTTAGCAGTGCATGCCATGTGCATTGTGATGAGCCATTGTTTGTTTTTACAACAAAATTCCAGCTAAAACACGTAATCTGTCATCTCAGTGATACAAAAGCAGAAGACCACATTCACAGCTTTCCTGACTGCCCTTGAGGCTCCACTTTCCCAGACCAGACGGTGCTCCAGAAGTAACATATGGAGCCTCTTGGAACAGGGTGGTAGCTGACTCCTTCTCTCAGCATCACAACCTAGTGATCCATATTTGGTATGAGTCTGTCTCAGATAATCTTGCTTATAAGTCTCTGGCTTCTGAAGAGGAGAGAAGGGCACTGGAGCAGAAATCAAGAATTTATTAAACCATATTTCATAAAAGCTACCTTATGGGTCTGAATGCTTAGGGCCTGCTTCTTATTTATGCGAAGGCTGCTATACCATACTGTGGCAGAAGGGTTTTAGTTGTGGGAGCAGATTGCAGTTAGTGGTGTTTCCGTTGCCAAATTGGTAAGGAGTGGCTTTCGGGTTGTGAAAAGCTGATTAATAGTAGTATCCTAGCGATCACGTTATATGTGTTCACATGTTTCCATTTGGGTTTTCTATGTCCTGTTTAGGGTGATGTGTTGTCCTTAAGTCAGTTTGGTTTGGAGCGCTCCCCCAAAAAAGTGCACGCTTTGTGTCTGGTTGATAGAGATAATAGCTAAGAAACTCATGAACTGTGCTTAGTAAGTGCTGAAAGATGTGTGGCAAGCTGCTTGCTATGAAGGATGCTCATATGTGGCATAAGTTCCCTTTGTGTTATTTCAGATCCTGTGATTGTTTCTACTGTGGTAGCGTTAAGATGACATCCGCCAAGTTTAGGGCCCTAATGTGGTGTTTTTTGTGGTTCCTTAGCTTTCACAGGAGCTGATGCATGACTGCTGTGAAGAAATGAGCAAGGGAGGGAGGTGATGTTTAAGATGAGGGTGTGATGGTTATTACACTAGGGTAGCAGGGATAGCATACCAGAAATCTGGTTCAAGGCTGGTGGCTTTTAAGGCATGGTTAATTGTTTGCTTTTCTCCAATGTTTTCTTTCATGATGCTGTTGAGTGCTATGGGGTGATGATACTGGCCACAGAAGCTATTTTTCGTTTCTGAATAAATGTGCATGTCTGTGCTTAGTTTGACTTGGCAGTTTTGAAACAGGTAATGCCTGGATGGTGGTGTGGTCATAGGTATACTTGTCAGCAACCCCTGTTGTGGGTAGTCATTCAGGCAGTCTGGAGAGCCAGTACCCCGTAAGTCAAGTGAGAACATCAAGAAGTGCTTGTTTGCTGAATATGCTAGCTGCTTTTACAGTATTTTTCTGGTAAGGTAAAGAGAGTGACAGGTGAGTTTGTACTCAGAACCAGACACAGATGAATATTAAATGTGGAAGGGAGAGATGAAGCTGCCTAATAGAGGAGAGGGCTTAAAAAGAGGGTGTGGGGAGTGTGAGCTGGAAGTTTGTAAATGGAATGACTTGAAATACATTGCATTCATCTGCATTTGATAAGGACAATCTTGTTAACTATTCTCACCTTGCTTTCCTTCAAAAATCCTGAGGGAGGAGCCCCCACTTTGAAATAAATTCCAGAACCTCATTGCTGTAATTAATTGTGCATTCCCTGTGCATGCTGTTTGTATCCAGAGGATCTGTATGAAGAATTTAAATGTATGTAAACACCGAATAGGGAAATGAGAATAAAAGGGTTCTTTTAAAGTTTTTCTGTTTAAATAGAATGGCCTGTATGAGATGCATTAGAAAAAACACTTGGAAGGTGGAGTTGGCTGTTCGAAAAAACAAACATCTATGCTCCTCCACCCCTCCCAAAAACCAACAAAACAAAAAGCCAAACCAAACCCATCCCTAAGCTATTGGAAGAAGGGGTTTGTGTATTGTTTCATCTTAGTATGTGACTGTGTGATATTCAAGGCCCTGGTTTGGGATGTTGCTGTGAGCCCCTCAGATTTCAAAGATTTGTCATTCTGTCCTACAAGTGGACCTGGCTGCAAGAATTTGCTGCTAATACTTGTGCAGTTACCAAGCCCCTGCCTACTCCTTGGAAACAGGAGAAAAGTTAAAAAAATAAAAACATTTTGTGCTCCCAGTCCTGTGCAGGGCTTTATTGCTTTTGACTTCTGGGAAACTAAGTGAGCATGCGTGCGCTTTATTAACTTCGCTATCTCTGAGGCAGCCTCTGTGGCTCAGTTAGTTGGGACATTGGGCTGTTACCCATTTCTGTTTAAGTGTGTTAGCTTGTATTCTCTCTGAGACCGTTACTCCAGGAAAGGAGAAATCTTTTTTACATCTTCCTCTTCCAGCAGCACCGTGAGCACCTTATGAGTTTTGCAGAGCTCATAAGATGGTTTCTAGAATGGTGCAAGTGATCAGGAAGCATAATGTGAAAGATGTCTCACGTACTTTCTGAAAGAGATATTTCCCTTTTTAGTATCAGTCTAGACATTTTGAGTGCAAGTCACGTTTATGTATCTGTCATTGAATGAAAGAAAACATGATTGTACGTCATATACTGGTAAAATTGTTTGAGAACCTTATTCATGTAAAAATACTTCTGCTGGAGTGTTGTCTTGGTTACTAATACGTAGAAGATTCAGTTGCCCAAGCTTGGGGCTGCCCTGAGGCATCTTGGGGGAGGCACTTGGTTTCTTCCAAGGTTGACATAATTTATGTATAATTTAAAAAAAAAAATGATGATTTAGCAGCTTGAAACAGGTCTTGCTTTTTCAACCTTTTTTCATACTTCTTCCTGTAGCACAAATCTCCTTTCTGGTCTGTCATTCTCATTCCACTTGTTCTTTCTCTCACCTAGAAAATACAGAGCTGTCATGTTGCTGCAGTTGCTGTCAAAATGCTGCCACTTTCCTCCAGGATTTTGAATGAAATCTTGATTTACTGTTCCCAGTTCAATTCAGTCCAGCCCCTTCCCCCTTGCGCTTTTCTGCCACCTTTTGCACAGTCTTGCTGTATTGATGCTGATGATTAAAGAAATTGGAGATCAGGTTGGTTATGTTCTAGAGGACTGCAGGAGTTAGCAATTGCCAGCACTAACATTTGTCTGTTTTGTGTGTAAAAGGTGTTTTTTATCTCAAAATAATTTTTGAAAATTTATTTTCCAGTATCGGCTTAAATTGTGCTTTAGGAGCCGTTGAAATGCGACCATTCATTGAAACAATTGGAAAATGTACAACAGCCTACATCATCTGTTACCCCAACGCAGGTGTGTTGGTGCACATATTCCTGTGCTTACACGGAGATGAAATGTCACTAAACCATTCCATCTTGTTAGCAATGATAGAGTTCAATTAGCTTGAAAAGGTGATTGTTTTTACTGTTAGAAAGAGGTTAAGAATATTTTAAACTGCTGAAAGTAACTGTTGTTCTGTGACAGTGAACCCAGAATGCTCTCTTGCATAATTAATAATCTATTGAGTAATGATTGCAAGGGTGATGAGTATTTTGGTCCTCATACAAGTGTAGCTACTTTAAGTATGTCTTTTATGGAATTTAATTCTGTTCTTGTGGGCTTTAAACAAATTATAATACTAGAAAAATTACGTTTCAAGGTCTTCCCAATACTTTTGGTGGTTATGATGAAACTCCAGAAGTGACTGCCAAGCATATAAAGGTACGAAATATTTCTTGTGAGTGTGTCATATTTGACATACTAGTAGACTAGAATTCTTTGCTTGTATTTTATGTGTATTTGTTACAGTATTGTGGTTTGTTGGTTTTGTTGTTTTCAGGTCCTGTCCCCCCCCAATAGCTCTACATGTCATTTGGATTATTTATAGATAATTTGCTGAATGATAGTGATTTGAGATACCAGGTTAGGAAAAACTACTTGGGAAACTCTGAAAACCTTAATTACTTTCATGTCCTACTCTAAGTACGTTTCTTGCAGTAACATCTGTGGATGTTACTCATTTGCACTCCTGTGTTCTTACTTTTACATTTGGGAGTTCAAAAAGCTGAGTGGTTTTTCTGAACTTGGCAGAATTTTACATTGTTGTGTGTATAAGAACCGCTGATGGTGGTGGTGTTCCAGTGCAGGATGTCCTTCTATGTGCCACTTGATCTGTGCAAGACAGAACTGTGTGGCTGAAGCTGCAATGTGTCAGCAAGAATGCAGTATCTGCTGCACGTTAATTCCATTTTATAATACAGTATGACTAGTTTTTGATACTCATCCAAATTTTCAGGTGGGGTTTCAGTATAAAACAGGCCAGTTTCAAATGTAGTTTCTTAAAATTAGGTATTGAAATTGCTGGTTAGCCTTGGGAATCCACATCTCAAAACAAATCCTAAAGAGAAGAAATAGTACTGATTATTTTTTTTTCTTGCGATCCCCCTGAATTGCTTAACATATGGAGAAAAAATATATAAATGTATATCTAAAAAAATATAGGTATAAAAGATACCTTTATTAACTTGAAACAAAATTCTTTTTCCCTCCCTTTTACAGAATTTTGCTTTGGATGGTTTGGTCAACATAGTTGGAGGTTGCTGTGGTACTACACCAGCACATATCAGGTACCTCATGAGCTACAACTGTAGGTGCACTGGGAAGTAAATTAAGTGCTGATTCTGTGGAGCAATATTCCATGGCTTGCCTCAGAGTTTCCTGAAAAGATGGATCACTTGAATGCCAATAGCAGCAATATATGGAGTAGAAATAACCTGGTTTTCATAGTTGTATGTATTGTGAAGAATGAGTAGAGGCATGGTTCGAACAAGGGTTACACCTCTGCTGTTTTGTCATCTAAAATTGCTGTGGAAATATTCCTCCCTCTTTGCTGTTGGATAGAATAGACTTCCCATCTCTGCTCCCTTATGCTGTACGTTCTTTCTCTTTCTGGCACTCTTAGCCACAAGGGGAGACTTAAGGTTTCCTTTGATAGTAGAAGGAAGAAAGGTGTGGGGAGGAAATGTCTGAACAGGAGATCTGGGAATGCTGTACAGCTGGTGCTAGTCCTGGCCAGTCAGAAGGAGCATTTCATCTCTTTCTCACATCCCTTTTTCACCTGGGCTTGAAAGGGCAGGGGCTTTTGTGATTCACTTTACAAACTGGGAAGAGGTGGTATGTGAACATGTAGAGGACACCATGTGTCACTCCTGACTGGAGCGAAGAGAAAGTGAACATCAACACCACAAGTCATTCCGGCATCTGAGAAATGTGACTCAGCACAGAACAATGTTGGTCGCTTGTTTGTTTGTTTTTGGGTTTTGGGGTTTGTTTGTTTGTGTTGGTTTTTTTTTTCCCCTGCAATCATCAACAATTGCTCAGCAAATCATTAATATGGTAGGAAACAGTGTGGTTGAGGACTGGTTCTGGTATCCATCATGTATCCCATTGGCATAGTATCTCACATTCTGTATTTGATAAATCCTCAGCTTTGTACATTCCCTGCAAATAGCTATGATGGGATCTTCTGGGAGTATGTTTTTGCCTTGGGTCACACAAAGTGAAACTAGCTAATTAGTCTTGTCTGCTACAGGGCTAAATTGGAGACGTAGGTATATGTGTAGTATATTCTGTTTGAGCCTTGTCTGGAGTGGTTTAATTTTAATCAAAAATTTTACTTTCCTCTTTCTGTAATTCAGGAAAATTGCTGAAGCTGTGAAATTCTGTAAGCCTCGTGTTCCACCTTCTCTCTCTGAAGGATACATGCTGCTGTCAGGTAAAACAGAGTGTAACAGTTTGAGCTTTATAGCTCATGCAACCTACCTTTATAAATTTGTTTGCTGTTTTCTGCTACGCAGAATGGCACTGTGAGTTTCTGGTTCTACCTGAATCCAGCAAGCTTACGGATGCATAACCAGATCTAAATCTTACTGCTTTGGCCAAAGGATTAATGGAACATCTTATTGCAATCTTGTATAATATAACCAAGCTAGCATATTTTACTCTGCAAATCTCAGGCACTTTGTAATGGTGAGTGAGTATCTTGGTCCTCACTTTGCAACAGGGTAGGGTCAAGCACAGAGGGATCAGGTAATTTGACTACAGTTGATGGCAGAGCTGGGATGAGATCCTTGTTCACCTGCTGTGAGAGCACTGCCCTATGTGGCCTCAGATGTCAATGCAGTTGTACTGGGACAGTGTTCCAGCAACGCATCTGGATCTAGAATGTCTTTTGTTTTAGCAAAGTCTAGATCTGTAGGTTCCTCAGCCAGGCCTTCTTTTAAGCCTTTGGGCCATGTATCCAAGTAATATAGTACCTTCTCTTTGGTCTGGTGTTTTAATCTCAAAGTTGAATCAAGTTAGCATAAATTAAATAAATCATGGTTGGCCTGTGGTTTCATGCATTAGCTTATTCTGTTCTGCGGTAAGGTTTGTTTGCCTCTGAGTTGCCTGCTACCCAAGGGTCCCACTTGGCTTGTTTCTCTGAACTGGGGTCTTTGTTTGTCAGTCAATTCAGTGGGCTGCTTCTCTGGTGGTGGTAGAGTCACGAGGTAACGTAGTTGGAAGTTGAGAAAAGGTGTGTATGTGCATACGCATAGATGTCCAAAGAATCATAGCTGCATGTCATTTTATATTGGGCAAATTGGCTGTTATTTTTTGTGGGTCAGGTAAATTATTGACTGTCATTGAGGAAGGATAGAAACCTTTGGCATGTGTGTTGGAAGTTGTTTCATTGCATTTCTTTGCTAGTTACTCATTAGATTTGTGCACAACCTGATGTGCTGAGAAATCACTATTCTTAGAGAGATGCTTCTATTTCACAGTTTAGAAAAGGGATTTTATCTTTATTACACAGTTTTTTCTTTTCTGTTGTTACAAATATGTGCAAAAATATCTTTTTAAGGTCTGGAACCATTCAGGATTGGGCCGTACACCAACTTCGTTAATATTGGCGAACGCTGTAATGTTGCAGGATCACGGAAGTTTGCTAAACTCATCATGGCAGGCAACTATGAAGTATATGTTTTAACAATAATCTTTATAGCTGATGGTCTGATTTTTCATTGCTCCATTCATTGCACTGTTATTAGTTGTTTGTTTTGCTGGCACAAAGCACCAGCTACAAGAGTAAGAAAACAGAATTTACTTTCTCACTGTCCTTTGTTTATGTACTTACCAGCTGCTAATAAATCTGTGAGAAGGGTTTTACAAGGGTGGGGGTTTTTATGGTTTGGTTTGGTTTTTTTTGACAAGTGTTAGAGGAAATGTAACTTTCTGTTTTGAATTAAGTTACACAGCTGATAATGGTTTAGAAGATGTCCTGGTCTGTGCTGTATCTAGGGATGGATTTACAGAGGAGGGAGGAAGGAAAGGGGATGTAATCCCTCCCTTCCAACATGTGGGGTACATCTGACTTGGGATGCCACTTGGGTGGCACTCTGCAGCCCTCAGTCTCTTTCTCTACCTTTTCCAATCCTGGTCAGCATTGTGGTTGCATCTAATCTTTATATACTTTCATCACTGGCTTGCTCCAGCATGCTATGTGTGAGTTGCTACAGAAAAAGGTGCTTAGAAGGTAATTGCTTTCTTGAAACAGCTGCAGGGCAGAAACGAAAAGGCTGGAGGGATGATTCTTTACTTGTGTAAATTGTTACTGTAACATTCAAACAAATAGAAAAGTGACATTTCTTAAGAGCTGAGACTCTGCCCCAGAGTATGCTCTGCTGTTCTAGTTGATGCAATCAAGATTAAAGCCTTAGATTGCTTTTTAGGAAGTCTGACTTTTAAGCTCTTGGAAGTAATGAATCAGGTTAGACCTATTAAATAAAGAGAGCTTTAAACACAGGTTGTTAGGGACTGTGAGCAACTAAAAACCTTTTTCTTTTTTGTCTCCTCAGTCTGCAGAGTGACAAAAAAGAGAAAGCAAACAGACATGGGAGTTCAGATAATTACGTGGGCCGGAGGGAAAGCCTTAGTATTTCCTTCTTAGCACTTGGTGATTATTCTGCAGCTGGAAAAAATGTGGAACAAACAACCTCCAAAAATCAAGTACCCTGTGTTATAAAGCAGCAGAGCTTGTGATGCAAGACCCTTCTTTCATACCATCACGGAGACTGTTTTCCTGTAATCTTGTGCAGTCAGAAGTCCTTGTTACCATGCAAATCTTAAATCATTCAATTAAGCATATGACCAACTGTCTCAAATCAGTGACATTACCAGCACATTAGGTCTCTAGTGTCATGTTTTTATGAACAAATTAGTTATCAGTTGTGCCATACTAACAACTTCTTTATGTTGTTGTACATCACAGACTGTTTCCTTAATCTCTTATGGGATGTCTTATAAATTTTTAAATTTCTGGCTGCATGCTTATTTTGGAGAAGTGAAATGTTATCCTGAGAATGACTAGGCTTTTTTCTACTGACTGTTGTTTTGGGTTTTTACTTTCTTCTTTAGGAAGCCCTGAGTGTAGCCAAATTGCAAGTTGAAATGGGGGCCCAGGTTCTTGACATCAATATGGATGATGGGATGCTGGATGGCCCTGCTGCAATGACCAGATTTTGTAACTTGATTTCTTCAGAACCTGATATTGCAAAGGTTGTAATTGAATCACTCCAAAGCACAATAAAGAGCATTTTATCGAGTTGGAAATAGCCTTTCAGAAAATTTTGATATTGATTTATTTAGTAACTAGTTTAGGTGCTTAATTAGCAGATGTAGGTGTTCCCCAAGAGGAAAAGGTACTGTAATAGGAAAGCCTTTGGGGGAGACAAAGGTTTTAACATTCTCTATCTGATTTCAGCTAAATATATGCTATATGTTAGAAAAGTGGAATGCAGGTTCCTTTTGCAGCATTTATGAGCCATTATCTATATATTGTCAGTGCATAACGGTATTGCTTTCCATAAAACTTAAAATTGCTATGGTTATAGGATGCTTTACTTCTGCAATGTACATTCTTTAAAAATGAGTATCTAATTCAGAAACACAAGACAATACAGGGAGAAGTAGAGGTCTCTATATGATATGTGATGGAGTTGCCATAGAAGCTCTTGAGTTAAATTTCTGAGTTTTGCATTTAAAGCAAAGTAAATCTACAAATACCATCTGGAAACTTTATTCATAAATGCTGATTAATGTTGTGTGCGTTTTTGTGTCCAAATGGGCAAATAGCATGTGGAATTCTAATTCATAACTTGTATGTATTCCCCTGGCTTACTTCTCTGTTATTTACAGGTGCCGTTATGCATTGACTCCTCAAATTTTTCAGTGATTGAAGCAGGTTTGAAATGTTGCCAAGGGAAATGCATTGTAAACAGCATCAGTCTGAAGGAAGGTGAGGAAGACTTTTTGGAGAAAGCAAGGAAAATTAAGTTGTATGGAGCAGCTGTGGTTGTCATGGCTTTTGATGAAGTGGGGCAGGTGAGTACCACTTTAAAGGAGAGGTATCTTTCTTCTAGAGCACAAGGCTTTCTTACTCTTGTGCAAGACAAAATTGTTTTGTTTCACTGCCACAAGTGATTTAAAGAGGTCTATATAGTCTTAGCTATAGTTTTGACCCGGATATGTAAGCATTTCTTACGCTGCTCACGTTTGAGGAATCCAAGTACTGCTCTAAGTGTAGCTCTGCTAGCACAAGAGTCTTTCTTGCTATTCAGCCATGCTGAACTCTTCCTTCATAGAATTTTTTAGTTCTGAAGCTGAGTTTTGCATGAGAGTGGAATCTTTGTGAATTAATTTAGCTATGTCAAAAACCACATATTAAACTTTGCATAGGATGATGATATGTTGAGGAACAAAATTGTTTTTAATGAGTTAAATCAAAACTCCAGGTACAGGTGTGGTGATATTTTGAATACAAAATTATTTTATATATAATTCTTTTCTAATATTTGTGATGTTCAAATTCTCAGTCTTGAGTCACTGGAACCATAAATGATTTCTGGGGAGTTTATTTTTTGTGTTGGCTGTAAGCTTCATGTCAGAATTCTTTTTCTCCACTAGGCAACAGAGACAGAAACCAAGATTGCAATCTGTTCCAGAGCTTATCACCTCCTCGTGGAAAAAGTGCACTTCAATCCAAATGATATAATATTCGACCCTAATATTTTGACCATAGGAACTGGAATGGAAGAACATAACCTGTATGCCATGAATTTTATCAATGCAACTAAAACCATAAAAGTGAGTTGTAAGCTTATTTTAACTTGAAGTATTTTGCTGAGACCACTGCAAAACAGAAAAACACCTCCCCACCCACAAACAACAACAACAAAACTCCACTGCTGCAAGATGATACACATTTTATATTAGCAAGGGAGGCTATTCCTCTGAAGTGCAGCCGTTCTGCAATATTGTTGTATTTCCAGTGGAAGAACTTCAAATAGTTCTATAAATGTATTTCAATCCATTATCTCTACTGTAAATATACTGTATTAATTAAATGAGGTAACAATCACATTCATGGTCTAGCTAAAAGGATCTCTTTGAAGGTATGTGAAAGTTGCCTTTTTAAATTAATAAAATTTTTGTTACTGTGGAAGGGATTTGTGCAATAACCTGACTCTTTATTTAGCCAAAATGTCTGTAAGGAAGTACAGCAGTGAAGAGCATCATCTGAATATAGCCAAGGAAGCTGCACTCTTGTGTTTCACAAGGCAAGTTGGTTGGTCTGGAGATGCTCTGTCAGTAGCAGTCTGGGGCTTGAACACCCCACAGGGCTTCTGGAAGGGAGGCTGCACCTGAGAGGGTAGCTACTAAGCTACAGCCTGCTCCTGAGATAGGTGAGCAGGTTGGCCGCTCCCATTTCCGGAGAAGTGGGGGATGGCAGAACCATAAGTAGGTCTGCATGGAGAAAATCTGGAATGCTGCTGTGGGAGGACTGTTATGTTTAGAATAGCACCTATGACTATGGAAACCATGGTAGTTGCTTGCTCATAACTAGGCTGGATCTTTCCTTTTACTTGTATAGTTTTCTACAGAAATTTGAATTGCTTTTTATGAATTTGGGTAACTAGAAGGATCTATAATAGGGAAGAGAAAAAGGGAGTATGGCCAATGCACTGCCGCTCAGGGGCCAACTGTTTTATGGACTGAATGTTTTGCTTAGGTTTCCTTTTTGGAAACCACTTTACTAAGAATCTACGTGTAATTCCTACAGGAAACACTGCCGGGAGCCAGGATAAGTGGAGGTCTTTCCAATCTGTCTTTCTCCTTTCGAGGAATGGATGCCATTCGAGAAGCAATGCATGGAGTGTTCCTTTATCACGCAATTAAAGTATGATGTGCTTTTGGCTTCCATATGTTTGCACTTGGCAAATGTGCAGAGCTATGTCTGACAGCCCTGACTGGGGGATTCTGTATGGGTTTTTTTCAGTATGGCATGGACATGGGAATTGTGAATGCTGGGAATCTGCCAGTGTATGATGATATCCACAAGGAACTGCTACAGCTGTGTGAGAATCTAATCTGGAACAAAGATCCTGATGCGACAGAGAAACTTTTACATTATGCTCAGGTAACTTCCGATTTTAAGCTTTGAGTAGTAGTTAGCTTAGCACCTGGTCTTTAACACCTCCCTGCTGATGATAGGTAGAACAGCCTATAAACTGCACGTGGCAATCTAACAGTGGGTGTTAGAAGTTACTAATGATGCTACAAGTGGCTTAGTTATTAATATAGAATAAAATGTGAACTCTGTGATAAATTGAGCCTCTACAATTTCATACATGCCTTGAAAGATCCTGCACTAGAGTTCTTCATATGCTTCAGGAGACCAAGCTGCATAGGTGTGCTTCCCCCCCCCCGCCCCCGCCAAAAAAAAAAAAGCAATAAGAAGCAAAAAACCTCAACCAAACTACCCCCAAACAAAAAACCCCCTCACAGACAAACAAAAAACAACCAAAAACCAGAAAAGGCCAACCCACAAAGGCAAATCTTAGTACTGGAGCTTAATTGACAAGCACACTCTGGGAGACAAAGAGTAAACCTGTCTCTCTGGTGGTAATGGTTTGCTTGGACTATATGTAAAAGGTGAAGTAGTTGTTTGCGGTCCCTGGCTGTGCTGTAGGCTTCCAGGTCACATAACTCATGTTGAGTGAGGATCAGCTATTTAGTGCTTTTGAGATGCTGAAATGACAGTGGTGATAAAAGACAAAGATTACACACCTGAAGGTCTCCAGATTATCAGCCATAAGACGATTGGTGAAATCCTGTTCTGAACCAAACATACAGCAAAAATCTCTTTGGGTTAGATGGCTTTTAGATTTAAGTGCAAGAGAAGGTTTGCGCACCCATTTTGTAGCTCCTGGAGGTATTATTTCTGTGCACAGCTTAGTTTGGTTTGTAGTTTCCCCTATGGTGGTGCGTGCTTTTTAGAAGCAATGGCAACATGTTGAAAACCAGTACAGGAAGACTCTCCCTATCCCTTGGGCTTAGGCAACTTTAGATGGTGCTCTAAGCAATTCACCTGGGAGTGATCTTATCTGTGTAAGCAGAGTTTTACCATTAGGGTGTTCAGACTTGCATAAAGAGGAAGAGAAAAAAGAAGGGGAATTAGAAAGGCAGTGTTTCTGCGGAAGGCAGGATGTAAATTTAAATGGAGCGTGAAAAGTAGAAATGGAAATGGATGATGACTCCTCCTAGGTCTAGAAGTTTGGGAAGCTATTGTTGGAATGTCTGCTCTTATTCATGGTGGTAGTTTTATTGTAGGAGTAAAATAGTTCCCAACTGCAAAAAAGAGAGACACTCTTAATTCAAAACATTGTATAAACATGACTGAAAACTTGTTCTGGCTTCTGTTCCCATGAGATGTTTCCATGACTTTTCCCATTAGTCTGTCTTTAAGAACTTGCCGATGAGCTCTGAAAAGTATAGGAGGTTCAGAAGGACCGAAAGATGTCAGATTATGTTGAATAACCAAGGGAGGAAAAGAAATTACTTACCTGAAGTGTTGTGGTTGAAGTAATGGATAGGGTGTTTTTCCACGAGCCTTCCTGGGATGGGTGCTTACAAGCTTTCTTGCACTGTGAAGCCCTTTTGGCCTTTGCATTCATAGCAAAGTGAGGCAAAGAGAATTTGCGAGGGTTTGGGACAGTCTATGTGCATGAGAAACAGTAGTGCAGTAGGCCGCCTGATTGAAAACACAGCTGTGATATGGAATAACATAACCTATTATAGCAGAAACTGAATTAGTGCTAAATTAATTAGAATTTTAAAATTAAGTGTAGTGTGTGGGCCAGGAATCAATTTAAATTATGTTCCCCGAAGTAACTCTCTTAGGATTAGTCATTTATTCATTTTAAGAGCATGAAAGTTATTAAACTGCTCTTTTTTCTTTTTTTTTTTCTTTGTTCTGTTTACATCTTCATTGAGGTATACACTCCTTTGGCATGTAGACCCCCTAAGTGTCTGTAGTACATCACAGGTGTTTGCAATATGATTTGCATGTATATAAAAAACCTTTTGAATAATCTAAAATTATTTTATGGGTCAGTACTTGAAATTATCCTCACTTTTCTAAAAGTAAAGTCTGTAGCTGTGCTTTTTATGCTTGCAAGATCCTATGGTTGTCTCTCCTTTTCAGAATCACGCCCAGGGAGGAAAAAAAGTTGTACAGACTGATGAGTGGCGGAAAAGTTCTGTGGAGGAAAGGCTGGAATATGCTCTCATAAAGGTGAATCTGTGCAGAAAACTATCCTACCCATCAGCTCTGAGACACATGATCTCAGCTAGGGTTTAAGGGATACTTTTGGCTTTAAACATTCTTCAACTGCCATTCTTCTAAAAGCTATTAATTAATAATGAATAATCTATTTAATTAACTTCAATAACAGAGAAAATTGTGGTGATTTATCTTTAAACTTCACAGGCTGAAGTCTTTGACCCTTACTATTTTATTCTGCTAGTGTTGGTAGAAACATATTACTTTTACTTTGCAACATGCTGCTTATACTTTCAGGTTTTGGGATTTTTTTCTGTCCTTTAATAGTAGTGCACTGAGTGGCACTTGTGCTGAGGAAGCAATCTTTGAATGTTTGTTTTTTCTTGTGACATGCTTAAGAAAAACAAACCAACCTGTTAATACTGGGGACTCTTGCTTTGAATAACTTTATATGTCTAAGAACTACCATGGCTTGTTTCCTAAGAAAACCTATTTTAAATACGCAGTTGAGGTATTATTGAAGACTAGCAGTATCTAAAGTATGTTTGTTCTTTCATTGTGATTGTTTCTGGGGAGAAGGCAACTAAATAAAAGCTGTATTTCTAGCAAGATAAAAGCTTCTCAATTTTTTTTCTCAGGGCATTGAGAAGTATGTCACTGCAGATACAGAAGAAGCTAGATTAAATCAGGAAAAATATCCTAGACCTCTAAATGTAATTGAAGGGCCTTTGATGAATGGCATGAAAATCGTTGGTGATCTTTTTGGTGCTGGAAAGATGTTTCTGCCTCAGGTAATGAGAAAAGGATTTCATATCTTTTCCTATTTTGCAAAATCTAACATTGTAAAAAGTAGCCAAAACATTCTATGCTGGCCTTTTTTCAGATGTAGCACGTGAATTGTGAAAATTCGGGTACTGCTAAGAAGCAGCCATATTTTTTCTTTACTTTGGAACTTTACTGCTTTATGTAGTTTTACATGTTTGTTTCCTTCCTTCCTGAGTGTTTTTACGTTATTTGAAATGCAATTTTAAGTCTGGGCCTGTTTGAGAGAAAAAAGATCCAAATTACAATTGTTGTGTTTAGCACCTTCCAAGTCTGGGCCTGTTTGTTGCTTCCAATTCTGTTGTGAGTGGTCCGAGAGGTTGCACTGTGAAAGCAAGTGTCATGTGTAGACCCCTAGCCCGGAAGGCCAGCAGCCTGCTACCACAGGATACTCTGCAAAGCTGCCATTGAAGTTTTGTTTCTTTGAATAGGTATAAAAGAAAACTAAGATAAATCTGAGGCTATTCCTATACCTGATCTTTACTGTTTATTTTTTCACTCTGTTTATCTATGCAGGTGATAAAGTCTGCTCGAGTTATGAAGAAAGCAGTTGGTCACCTTATTCCCTATATGGAAAAAGAAAGAGAGGAAAGGAGAGCCAAACAAGGCAGCGCAGAGGAAGAGGCAAGACACAGTTCTTTGTGCCGTAACTCTTTCATAGCATGCCATGACAAAAATTGAAATTATTTTGTGCCAATGACATTTATTCAACTTTCATGCTGGAGAGTTGATGCAGTCATATTGAAACTGACAATCGTGGCATAATTTGAAGTAGGTCTGAAATTCATAAAGTGCGGACTTTGTGGAACTCTGCTTGGTGTGTGCCTAAGCTGTTGTCACAATTTTCCTGAAGGATGCCATAAGCTTTTGTAGGCCCTTTATACCAGTGTTACTTATTTCTTGTGTTGTTGTAGGCATTTAATTATAGTGTTATTTATTTATGGTACTTCTAACTTTATGGCAAATTTTGCTGTTTGCTTCTACTACTTCTGTCCTCAGTAAACTCTAGAACTCCCTTTTGCATGTTCAAAGCCTGTTACCATCTTTCTCTTTATTTAACTCCTCCCTGCCCTCTTGTCCTGACCATTCTCCCAGCTAAACAAACTAAATTCTTCCATCCTTTTTCTTCATAGATCATGACTTCAAGACCTCTTGTTATGGTAGAGTGATATACTTGCTGCGTGTGTAGCCGTGACCAAGTTGCAGGGGACAAGTGTTTATGAAAACGGGGTTTAAATATGTGTTTTTCGACCAGTTTGTGAACTTTTTATGTAATAAAGAAAGTATGTATAACTGAAAATATTCAATGATTTTCAGATCCTTGTGGGCCTTGCCTTTATAGTATTTCCTGTTTCACAACCAACAGTTGGTGATGCCTGAGAATAGTTTTATCAACTACCTGCGCATATACTTAAAGTAATTTCTTCCAAATTTGGTTAATGGAATATGTGATAGGAGCATTGGAAAATGAAGATATAGGAGGTCCTTTGGTTCTCCATGCTGACAAGATTCTATTCAGTAGAAAAGAGAGTTCGGATGAATTGGACAAAGTCTCCTTTTAAATATTCATGTCTGCTGTTTCCTACTGTATTTATAATGTGATAGGTGCTTACAGTTTTGGTTGTTAAATATTTCTTTTGCCTCTTGTCTTTGTCTGACTATGAAATTCAGGTTTGATGTACATTTACTTTTCCTTAGTCCTGTGGAACCTTACCTTGTCTTCATGAGTTCTCAGAGACAATAGCTATTATCAGAATCTGGTATTTAACACACACACCCCACCCCACCCCCCCCCCCCCCCCCCCCCCCCCCCAAAAAAAAAAAAAAGGCAGAATTTATCTAAACTGTGATATTTGTGTGTTTCCTTTGGTCCCTTCTGTGGATTTTTGTATGGTTCCTAATTCTTCCCTTGAAATCTTCTTACACAATACTTTCCATTTGCTGTGAATCTGTTGTCCAGCATAAATGTAATGAATGCAGCAAATAATTTAGAAAGAAAAATGACCTGATAATCAAACCTGTCTAATCTTAATGGAAGAAGGAGAATGCCTAGTCCCTTATCCCATGCTCTTTCTGGATGTGAAGGTGTTTTCTCTCCAGTATCTCAAGTAGATCTAGTCTCTGGCTGTCATGAGTCACCTTTCTATGTGTCATCTCTCTCCTGCTCATGCTGTTCTCTTTTAATTTAGATGACAATGACGGTATTTGGCACCTTCTGGTTTGTTCTGATACTGTTCAAAGTCAGTGAAAATCATTACCCCTTTGCTTCTATGAGCACTGGATTAGGATCTACTGTGAACCCTCTGGCACTTAATTCTCTGGCTAAAAAGAAGTGAAGTGGAATGTGAGAGGTTCTTAAAAATGTAGCAAGCACTCTGAAGAAATTGAGATACTCTGTGTGGCTGAGGAGAGCAGGAAGGAAAAAGTAGAGCTTCTGTCCTCCTGCTTCCTCTACCTTGTGCTGGGCAAGGGATGTAGTGCCTTCCTCTTCAAAAAAATGTTGTCACTATAGAGAATTGGTGAGAGAGATAAAAACAGCTGCATCTATTGCCAAAGTTAGATGTTGACTTGAAGGAAAATGATTTGCAGACTCTGGTAGCTGATGCATCTGATGTTACCCAGGCTACTGGAACCTCCAGGACAGTTTTAGTCACAGACTGCCAGGAAATGCAAAGCATTGATAGTTAACATTTGAGGATAAATAGCTGTGGCTGTGGATCTTTATCAAGATTAAAAAAAAAAAAAAGCCCTTTGGATGTGTGCCCAGAACTTGAGGACCTCCTTGCTTGAGACAATTGAAATCACAGTGTGCTCTAAATAGGGTTTATTTAAAACGGTGTGTGCTTTGGCCCATGTTGTTTGCTGCCCAGCACAGATTTGCTCCCTTCTCGTATGCAAATCCAATTTTTTTTTTCTTGGATATTAAAATTAAATCATCAGTAGTTATTGGGTATGATACATGTGGGCAGCACTTTTTGTTCTTCCCCCAGTCCTTGATTAATCTCTTTCCCCAGTTTTCTCTTACATTCTAGCAGTATATTTTCAGCTGCACATTTTTTTATTGATTTACTGAGATGGCTGAGTTACAGACCTCCATTTTGCCTTCTCTGCTCCCTGGTCTTCTGTATAGCAGGAGCACTGGAACTGGCTTTAATTGACTCTAAAAAGAGCCAAAATTATGTCTTTATTTCAGTAAACAGCAGCATTGGTGGGGATCCCAGGGGGTTTATTCAACAAATGTGTTAGGACCATGGGAAATGCTAGTATCAGTCTTGGTAATATATAAAGTTTTTTTCCCCCAGAAAATTCTAACTACAGAAGGCAATGTAGGCTCGTGAAGTAGAGAGCTACTTGATACTGTCCAGAAATATAACATGCTTCATAGAAGGATATAATCCTCCAGTTCTTCCATCTGCAAAGGAGATGAGATACTAGCCAGAAAAATATTTGTAGTTTCACATAGAATATGCTCAGGTTTCCACTTTATTTAAATTCTGTGCAATTTAAGTAGTCTGTTATTGGCATCTGATCCTGCACCAACTTAGACATGGCACTGCGATAGCCTGGAGCTGCTCCAAATGACAACACTGATTATACAACTAAAAATTCATGGCAAAGGCCTGTGTCCCATGGAGAGTTGCTATAGGAAGTTCCACTGTTGCCCTGCTGGTAGGGCCCCTTTGGCAGGGCTGAATGTGTCTAGGACCAGTTTGTGACAGTACAGCTTCCCTTCTTCAAGGAGATCCTTTTCCCAGCCTCTTTGTTCAGCTTGGGTAGTCTGAAGTAGCCTGATCACTGCACTGAAATGTCTCTCTTGCTATTTGTGTTGCATAAAAAATTAGTCTCTTCTGCTTTTGCTAATTCCTCTTATTCTTCTCAACATTGCATTGAAAGATTGTTCTTGATGCGCAAACAGGCGTGTAATTATGAGTGTTCATACCGTTTTGTTCTAAATATTTAATCTATTTAAACTCTTTATTGGTGAGGTTTAGATTTGGAGCAGAGGTACCTTAGGAGTTCAGTTACTGCACTGCACAAAATGCTATCCAGATCTGAAATTTTGTACCTACTGTTTTGTTTTCTAAACAGATTTTTTAATAACATGCACACAATTTGCAAGACTAATTCTTGTGCAAGTTTTTATTACCTGGATCTTTTAAAATGGTTTTTAATACTGCATATATTACCTCTACTACACTTTGTAATTACTTGCACTACAGTAGGAGTCTCGGTCATGGATTAGGATTGTGCTGTTGAAGGATCTGTGCAAACATACTGAGGCTTCAGAGTAATTTAACTCTTGTGTTATTTGTTCGACTTTCAGGATCCTTACCATGGTACAATAGTACTAGCAACTGTGAAAGGAGACGTGCATGATATCGGCAAGAACATTGTGGGAGTCGTTCTGGGCTGCAACAACTTCAGGTAAAGAGACTAACATTAGGTAGTTGGTCACACAGCTGTATAAGGCTAGCTAATTAATATATTAGGCTAGCTGCGGCTGTGGTGATAACAGGTGGGCATTTCTTGGGAACTGACCTCCGTTTCCCAGATTGTGGTTTGGAACACGGATCATACCAGCTATTGCTAATAGGGAGGCAAGAGGGAGTATAGCCTCCTCCTTTAATACTTTTTTCACTAATAAATTGGCATCTGAGGTGAATGCAGTTTAACATCAACCGAAACGTACATGAGAGCACCAATTTTTGTGATTTTTATATTTGTCAAACATAATAAGTATAATGTCTTAAACATAGAAGTATAATGTCTGAAGAAGTCAGATACAACAGATGCAGTAGGCAAGACTACGTGTGGGTTGTGCGTTGTGTTGGGAAAAAGGAAGTCTTGTAAGATTCAAATGAACCTTTTAGTCTGTTTTTCAAGTTGTTAACTATGACGTTTTAAAAACTTGCTGCGGTATGTTTTTTTTTAAATAAGAGATCAGATTCTTGTCGTGTTTCTGAGATTCAAAAGATAGCGCTTCAAGAAAAGCCAGCTCTTTCCAGGCCTGTGCACATGCAGCAGAGTTGGCAACAGTGTTGGAATGAATGGTCACGTTTCCATCAGAGCCCTTCGTCAAATGTCACACAAAGCAGATTCAGCTTTGTGCAACTGTCTTACTGCTCATTCTTTTGGTTTTGTTTTTGACTTGGGGTTGTAATTTGCTCTAAAAAGAGCCAAAATGATCTCTTTATTTTAAAACACAAGGGCTTGAAGCCAGTAGCAGTGCTGTGTATATATGGTATATTCTGTTTCATTATCTCTTAAAGTTCTGTCAATTGGTTTCAGGCTTTCTTGAGCTTTATTTAGATTTACTGAACTGAATCCATAGTGTTTTCTGTCACCATGAGTATGAGTGAGGCTGAATGAAGCCAGCAGGCTGGGGTGGCATGCTTGAAAAAAAAATAAAAACTTTGGCAATCACTAGGGTTAATAGGAATAAAATGCTAGCAAGGGAAGTGCAGTGTCTCATTTCATAAAATGTATGCTATAATGAGACAAAACCCATAATGTGAATCATCTTATATGCCTGACATAAGATATGATGTCCACCAAACCTTTTCATGTTGTCCAAATAACTTTGGAAATGCCACTGCTGTTGGTTAGCCCTGATAGGCAGCTAAGCACCATACAGCCATTCCCTCACTTCCACCCAGCCAACCTCAGTGGGATGGGGAAAGAAGAAAAGAGGAATAAAAGCAAGAAAAATTGTGGGTGGAGATAAAAAATGTTTAATAAGTGAAGGAGAAGTGAAAGAAGAGAAAAAGAAAAACAAGTGATGCAAAGGTACCTTCCATGGCTAGACTGATGCCTAGCCAGTTCCTAAGCAAAAGATGGCTAACTCCTGCTAAACCCCTTCCTCTCCCTTTTCATTGCTGAGCATGACATCATACACCATGGAATATTTCTGTGGTTAGTTTGGGTCATCTGCCTGGTTGTGTCTACTCCCAAACTCTTGTGCACCCCCCAATTTATTCCCTGAGGGGCTAGGGTGAGAAACAAGAGCAGGCCTTGATTCTGGACAAACACTGTTCATCAACAGTTGAAATATTAGTGTGTTATCGGCATTGTTTTGGCCACAGATCTAAAACATGGCAACATACCAGCTGCTATGGAGAAAATTAACTCCGTCTCAACCAGACTCAATACAACCAAAAGCAATATTATTAAAAAAAAAAAAAGCGCCTCTTATACTTGAATTTTCTTATCTACTGTATCATCTGGAACTTATGTATTGAAAAATTTTGCCAGACCCAGAGGTATTTCCAACAGAGGTCTTAAGAGAAACAAACAAAAATCTCAATTTTAACTTCAATTTTAGGTCATTTACAGTAAGAGCAATGTATTTGCCCTTTAGCATTTGACCTGTTTTTAAAAAAATCTCACTTCTTTTCACAGAGTTATTGATTTAGGTGTCATGACTCCA